>NC_138378.1:51729270-51775719 GCF_054177405.1 Leptonychotes weddellii
TGACCTGAGCCGAAGGCAGTCGCTTAACCAACTGAGCCACCCAGGCGCCCTAAACTTCTGAGTATTTTTCTTAATTCTTTGGACATTTAAATATAAATACCTGTTATTTCATGGATGCCATATTCTCTCTTCTCTCTTAAATATTCTTGGGCGCCTGGGTGGCTCAGTTGGTTAAGCGACTGCCTTCGGCTCAGGTCATGATCCTGGAGTCCCTGGATCGAGTCCCACATCGGGCTCCCTGCTCAGCAGGGAGTCTGCTTCTCCCTCTGACCCTCCCCCTCTCATGTGCTCTCTCTCATTCTCTCTCTCAAATAAATAAATAAAATCTTTAAAAAAAAAAAAATTCTTCTGTTCCCTCTGTCACTTGTTTCTCCCGATTCCTTCTTTCTCTTTTGATTACTTTTACAATAGAGGTTTTCTTTCACCATCTGATAGTTCATGACTGTCTGTTCATATATGAACTTCTAAAATTTTATTTGGAACCCCTGGATTCGTAGTGGGACATGCGGACCAGTGGGCTTCACCACAGACGAGTGATTGAGGGGCTTGTGTTTGGTTACCACAAGCAGTTCTGTCTGTGGTCTTTGCTGTCAGGCTTGTCAGTTGCCCCACGAGAGATCTTCCCATCTCCTGCCTGCAGTCAGGGAGCAGATGGAGGATGGCAGCTAGCATTCTGGTTACTCACTCAATAGGAGGAGCGGTCTGGGTGGGAAGAGTGTAGTTTCTTTTGAGCGAGGTGCCTCTCTTCCCTTGGCCGTGAATGATGTCCCCTAGCTTTCAGCATCGACAGCCTGGGTATAGTGCCGCTCCCAGAGGAGGGGCTGACTCTCTGTCAGCCGCACGTGCACGTTCTCACCCCCTCCATTGGCACCCGGCGCCTCCAGTCATGGAGCGTGTCTGAGGTCCTGTAGCATAAATTGACTTATCTCCCGCTGGTGCCTTGCTTTAGGCATAGCAGGCATGTTTGGTAACTTATATTTACTGATGTGCTCTCAGTCTTCTAAATTACGGTTAACATTTTTCCTCTACTCTTGCCTCCTCCTGTTTCTATTTTTTTAAGAGTCTGTGCTATTTAAAAATCATTTCAAGACAGTTTAGTGGTATTCTGGAAAGATAGGAAGATAAACACATTTAAACCACCATGGTCCACTAAAAATCTCACTCTTAAGTTCTGTATTTATTTGTGTGAAATAAACTTAAGGCAACAAATCAATGGAAATATTTTCAAATAGTTTCCTTAAAAATACTGGTAATTTTCATGGATGTACATAATGTCCTCACGTACTGGGAAGGTAAATATAATAAAAATAGTTTTTAGCACCTAATAATGCTGGCAGTCTCCCGTCCTCCTTCAAGAATTCTTGAAGTTGTAAGAATTGTGTATTCTAGGCCCGCTGGGTCTAGGGTACCATCATATTTCCTTTGTCATAGCTGGACACACGTTTGTTGATTTCTAGAGCCTCTGAGAATTGTCATGCACATATTCACATGTTGAAATTATTCAGTGGCTTTACTTCAAACAATAAAAGTAGAGTCAAGAACTAAACTACAGGGGGATTCATCTGTCTCATACTTCAGCGTGGAATCTAAAATTTCTCTTGGAATCTCAAACATTGTATTTAAAATACGCTCACGCTTTAGTTGCAATATAGTATGCGTGTTATTTGTGTATATATATATGCGTTAACTAAAATACATCTTTCTAAAGAATTTTTTCCAGTTGGCCAGGTCTTCTTTAGCCTGTATCTCAAAGTCTCAGTATCCTGTATGGTTTTTCTTTTTACTCTTTGCTGTCATTGTAATTAATTTGTTATTACGGGCTTCCTTGAAGGAAGACTATCTCATTCATTTTCAAGGATTATATTTAGTACTTAATTATTTAAACTTCTTTGTAACTTTCTTGACAACTTTCCTATACCTCTTTAAACCGTTCAATACTTGTGAGGTACTAGTGAATATATAGGGGATGTAGCTTTTGTTCCTTTAAAAAAGTTAATTCTATCACTTACAGGACTGTAACTCTTGACCAGGCAACAGACAGTGCAAAGATAATTGGAAAAGCTACACTAAACATGTTTCATACAATGAAACTAAATATATCGGATATGAGAGGGGTAAGTATATAACATTTTAAAATTCTGACTTTCTGCAATGTTTTTCTCATTTAAGGCTTGATCTAAGAATGGTCATGGGGCGGGTAGTGGGTTTATGTGCATATTTTCAGCTCCTTTGAGATAATAACAGGAGAATAGAAACTGAAAAATTCTTGACTTTCTCATCTGACCCGATCTTATTTTTCAGCAGAGAGTCACATTTGTTCTGAAAGCTCTTTATTTTCTGCCTAGAATAATTTTGTATGTTAAATTTTTATAGTATCTTTTAGTTAACCAAGGGCTTATTTTACCTACATTATCTTGCTTCCTATTCTCACTCCCCTAGAAGTTGATGGGGCTGTGAGGAGTATAGAACTGCAAATAATTCTTGTACCTTTAAGGTCCTTTTTAACCAAATTCATTCTGATGTCTGTTGATGCTCTTAGAAGGGAGCAGGATACCATAGCACCGAAACATGCCTTTGGAACATGTAGGTGAGAGGGTATCAAAAATGTAAAAACCTTAATTTTCTTGAGGATGAACCTTTGTAGGGTTCCACTGTGTGTACACATATGTGAGTGAAAGGCATTTTTTGGCTTGGCGTGGCATTTTTGGAAGGATTAAACAGTTATTAAGCCAGACACGATGTAAACTCCTCCTTGAAATACTGTTACAGTAAGGCTTTACAGTGTTGTGGGGTGTAGTTATCTAGACACCGGGGTGCAGTGTACCTGGGGCACTGCCCATCCCACCCCGCCCACACCCATTTATTTGAGAAGTACTTCATTTTAAACAAAAATGATAAATGAGTAAGGCTGCAAGTAGACTGACCCCTATGGAATTTTTTTTTTTTTATGTTAAAAACTTGGTTGGTTAGAACTTTAGTGGAATATAAAAGTATTACACTTTTTTGGATTTTTCTGATTTTTGAAGACATTGCAGTATATTTGGATAGAATTGGATACTCCCAAGACTGAGGTGAATAGCTGCTCGCTAGCTAGTTAGTAGTTTTTGTAATAAATCATATAGAAGACTGAATACTTTCATTTAATCTTTTATTCTAGAAATAGGACCTAGAAGATATTTTTAAAAAGGAATAGCTGAGAAGTTTGCATAGTTGAATTGATATTCTTGCTTCAGTTTTCCTGGAAACACATTTTCCACTTCTGGTTCTAGGTTGGGATTCAGGTCAATCAGTTGGTTCCGACCAATCCAAACCCTTCCACATGCCCCGGTCGCCCATCAGTTCAGTCAAGCCACTTTCCTGGTGGGTCACACTCTGTCCTGGATCTCTTCCAAGTTCAGAAAGCTAAGAAATCCACAGAAGAGGAGCACAAGGAAGGTCAGTGGTCATCAGTGTGGTTCTTGTTTTGGTGCTGCTTTTACCTTTAGGAAGGCTAATAAGTTAGTGTAACAATTGTCTGGCGTGGCTCTACTTTTTAAGAAACACACTGACATTCTGGATTATGAGGAATCAATAGCGTAAATTTGTTTTACTTAAAATGGATTAAAGGAATCCATATTACCCCATCCCTAATGATATGAAGAAGCTATTTTATGTATTTTCTATACTTTCAGTATTTCTGGCTGCTATGGATCTGGAAATATCCTCTGCCTCTAGAAACTGCACTTTCTTGCCATCTTTTTCTACGCATCTGACATCAAGTGTCAATCCTGCTACTAGCAAAGCTGAGTCTTCAGGGAAATGGAATGGTCTACATTCTCCCATCAGCTTAAAATCAAGACTTAACCTGAGTATAGAGGTTCCGTCACCCTCCCAGGTATTTTTTTTTTTAATAGTTCTAAGTATGATGTAAGTGCAAAAGCAGTTTCAAAGTAGGGATGACGTTTTTAGTTGTCCGCATAGCCAAGAAGGGGAGAGGGCTACTTGGGGTAGATCAAGGGCGGACCCACGGTGTTACTGAATTCCAAATGAGAAAGACCACGTTAGGAGAAAGGTGGTGCTTTTGCAAAGATCTGCCACTCTTGCAAGTTGTAGAACGTGGATAGAAGCCAGTTCTGCAGACTGCCATCAGTAGCCACTTTACCTCTTTGTGGCAGCGGTTATCATACGGATTTAACTCTATTCAGCAAAACAGCTTTGGTGATCATTAGTAGGGGCCTACGTCCAAGGTTTTTCTTGCGGCATTTGCAAACAGTTCTTTCTGGAGAGCTACATGTTTTTCCTAACGTAAGCTAGTAATTCCGTTGGTGTGCACGGTAAATGTGTAATACTGTTGGCATTTTTGCTCCTTGTAAGGTTAAGCTATATAGGGGAAGTCCGTTTCTCTGCTCCACTACGTGGTAGGAAGCTGAAGGACACATACATGCTGGCCTTAAGGCTCGGAAAGGGACGGTTGTGATACACTTGCATTGGGTCCCAGATGCTAGTGAGCTATCCAGAAACCGTTGTTCCTGGCAAAGTATCACATTGGCCTGCCCAGCTTACGGGATTCCGTGTTTCTAAGTGGAAGTGCACAGATGCACAGAGGAATCTGCTATGTAGGCTAGAGCAAAGTTAGTTTCTAGAATCCCTTTTTTCTAACTTGGTGTTGTCAGAACCAGAATTATTTGTATTTGGGGGCAGGTGGTCAACTGTGTGAAAGGTAAACAGGACTCTCTTACCCGATGCCAGAAATTTGACATATCCCATAGGCACTGGCCCCGGCCCCTGGGTGGGATCTGAGATCCATCTCTTGGCTGCAGTCGCAGGAGATAGAGCGAGTATGTTTGGACTCGCCTGACCCAGCGGCGCTGCCAGGGCACTTGTCTCTCCAGACTCCTGGTAGTCTTACTACTCGGGCTTCAGTGGCAAAAGGCCAAAAACCTTCTAAAACTGTGCTGTTTTGGAGGGTTAGCTTTCCTAGCCTGCTTCTCTGCACCTTTTGTTTATTGTTCAGGTTGAAGTGAAAGTGGTAACATTAACTCTACTAAGCTCCTCTCTGAGCATGCTTTAACTTCAGACTCATGTGGTATTTTATAGCTCGATCAGTCTGTTTTAGAAGCACTTCCACCTGATCTCCGGGAACAAGTAGAGCAGGTTTGTGCTGGTCAGCAAGGAGAGCTGCATGGCGACAGAAAGAAAGAGCCAGTAAATGGCTGTAATACAGGAATTTTGCCACAACCAGTTGGGACGGTTTTGTTACAAATACCAGAACCTCAAGAATCTAACAGTGACACAGGAATTAATGTTATAGCCCTTCCAGCATTTTCACAGGTAAGAGACCTTCTACCCTGAACATGCTCATCCGTCCTACTCTAGCTCAGGGCATATCTCATTTCCTCTTTTCCTTTGGACCCTAAACTCTCAGTAGCTCACGCCGTATCTGGGGTGGGGGTGGGGGTGGGGGGCCGATGGGGAGGGATTGGCTCATGTCTGCATCATCTAAAGGACACAGACTGGCAGAGAAGAGGGAGGATATGGTATGTGGGTGCTTGAAGTCTCCACCCAGAAGTAAAACAGAAACTCATTCTGTTTCTATTTTCTTGGCTAGGGATGACCATTGGGCCACACTTCAAATAACTGGGTGGAGATGCAGAATCATGGATTAGAGACCGTAACAGCCTAAGCTTGGTGTTTCAAAAAAACATTGGAAATGAGCCTCATTTCTTGTGTTTTGCCTCTCATTTTCTAGGAGTGCTGCTTGCCCTGATGGTTTTGCAGTGGTTTTGTTTAAGTCAGTTCTTAACCCCAAATTTTCTTATTCTCACCCTAAAACGTTGTGAGGATACAGTGAGCTTTAATATTGAGGACCTATTAAGAATTCATACAGATCAGAAAAGCATGATTTGAAAACAAAATCTGTTTTGTGAAAAACAGCATCAACTCAGGTTTGACTTTGACCCTTCTCGTTTGCACTAGGTGGACCCTGAGGTGTTTGCTGCCCTTCCTGCCGAGCTTCAGAAGGAGCTGAAGGCAGCATATGATCAGAGGCAAAGGCAGGGAGAGAACTGCGCTCACCAGCAGTCGGCCGCTGTGTCAGGTAAGTAGCCAGGGAAGGGACCTGTACCACCACTGAAGACGAGAGAAAGGGGATCGCTGTAGGGCGTGACCCCGGAGTACGTAACGGCCAGCGTCTGAGCTGCTAGTCATGCTAAGAGCTCTTTGTCTTGGAGCCGAACAAGTATACGATGCGGGGAAGTGTTGTCACAGTCCTAGCTGGACTTGTATCTGTAGCTTCTTGACTTGAAAACACCTTCACTTCAGAAAAAGTTTGAATTATTGCCAGAATCTTTTGAGTACTTAAGATGGATACATCAAAGAGTGTAGGTTTAAAACAAATCTGAAGGTCTCCGAACATGCATTACAATACTGCCTGAACTGTTGTACCTCAGCTGTTTAATTTCCAGTTGGTCCTTATGGGCCCCCCTGTATAGAACAGATCTTGGTAAGTGAGCACAGGGGGCGGGCACCCTGGAGCCTGCAGCCAAGTACTGCCTTCCCCACGCACGGTCAGGCTCGGGGGCCTGTGTCGGGACGTGTGTGCGCACGCGTTGGGGTTGTCTTTGAGGAGGAAAGAGAACTCGTGGTACTGTCCAGACAAGACTTTGCTGAAGATGTCATGTTCATATTCTTCTAGTGCCAAAGAATCTGTTACGTCAGCTAAAACCAGCAGCAGTGAAAGAAAAGAAACGGAACAAGAAAAAAAATCCCACCAGTCCCCCGAAAAAGATTCAGAGTCCTGTGAAAAACAAGTTGCTTCACAGTCCTGTGAAAACTCTGCCCGGGGCCTGCGGGAGTCCCCAGAAGTTAATCGATGGGTTTCTAAAACATGAAGGTCCTGCTTCTGAGAAAGCTCTGGTAATATTTTGCATACTTTTTAAACTTTGACCTTTCTTTGATCAGATCTTAACATACTCGCTGTTATGTCAACATAGCACTTTTTATTGTTTGTTTTCTTTAACAGGGAGACCTCTCTGCTTCCACTTCAGGTGTGCCAGGCCTTTCCGGGTCGCAGCCTGGGCCGGCTGGCTGCACAAGACCCCCGGCACCCAACCTAGCAGGAGCTGTTGAATTCAGTGATGTGAAGACCTTGCTCAAAGAATGGATAACTACCATTTCAGGTTGGCTTGGCCGGCGAGACAGCCGCGGACTGAGTGCAATGGTTCTAGGATTTTAGAACAGGAACAGACTCCTCCGTAGAGATGGAACTCATTTCTCTAAATCTGGTAGGCTAAACCCAGCCACCCTCTAACCTTTGAAACTCTGGGGCTGACTCTGAAAAGCTCCACACTATAGACCCCGTGTTTGGTGGCTGTAAGTCAGTGGGATAGTTAGAGAAACACGCGTCTCCTCTATACCTGCAGCTAGCGGTCTGCCTTCTTCAGAAGGAAGTTGGTCCTTACTGGAGGTTTTCCCCCTCTCTAGATCCAATGGAAGAAGACATCCTGCAAGTTGTGAAATACTGTACTGATCTAATAGAGGAAAAAGATTTGGAAAAACTGGACCTAGTTATAAAATACATGAAAAGGTAATTATTTGATACCTGTGTCAGAAGGATAAAATGGGGCATCTCTCACGGCTACTCGCGGTGCGGCACGGAGCAGCTTCTACTCGCTGCGCAAGCCGTTAACGGTGGACTTAGGGAAGGGGGGGGTGCTTCATTTCGAATCCCTAAACCATGATCAAAAGATTGTTCCCCTCGAGATGTATATAGTTTAAAACCCTAACACACACGTTCAACTGATTGTTTCGGGAGGAGTCGGTCTTACCTGCTCTTTTTTCTTAACCCACCTTTTAGGTTGATGCAGCAGTCGGTGGAATCGGTTTGGAACATGGCATTTGACTTTATTCTTGACAATGTTCAGGTGGTTTTACAACAAACTTACGGAAGCACATTAAAAGTTACATAAACCCCACCAGGGAGCCTGGTGCTCTCTGCTAGCTGTGCCATAAGTGCTTGTGAGGTATTGGCAAAGTGCATGATAGTAATGCTTGGAGTTTTTATAATTTTCAATTTCTTTTTAAGCAAGTGTTTTGTACATTTCTTTTCAATAAGTGCCAAATTTGTCAGTATTGCATGTAAATAATTGTGTTCTTTTACTGTAGTATAGATTCTATTTACAAAATGTTTGTTTATAAAGTTTTATGGATTTTTACAGTGAAGTGTTTACAGTTGTTTAATAAAGAACTGTATGTATATTTTGTACAGGCTCCTTTTTGTGAATCCTTTAGGAAGCAAATCCTGCACTGTTTATTATATTTAAAGGCTGAGGAATCCTACAAGCCGGACTGTTACAGGCTCCATGCTAAACTTTGAAATTCCTGAGAGGTCCCAGACTGGGATTCTGCTTGTTCCGGGTAAAGCTTCTAAATAATCTTATCAATCACTCTTGTCCCCAAGCATGAACACAGCAGCATGTTAAGAAAGTCTTCTTTACTTGTTTTAAATTAGAACACACACACAATTTTTTTCCTGGGAAAATTACGTCCCACAGCTGGCTTAGCGTTATTGTCTCTGCCTCTACTGTCCCTTGAGAAACTTCAGTAGTAATGAAGAATGGTACAGATTCTCAAATGTATATGAAGTGTTTTCTAGGCTAGGCTATACCATAATACTTGAAAAAATATGTATTTGTAATCCTATGCCAGTGAATACTTGGGGACATTTTCTTCAACCACTTCACATTGCCTTCAACACTGTGCTATAAATATGAATAGGTAGTCTGATACTAGAGATCTGTTACCAGAATTCATCCCACACAGTAACAGATTTCTTACAGTGGGGAAAAGATAGATATTGTCATGTGGACTTCCCACCTTCTTCGGGAAAACTAGCTAAAATCCACGTCTCTGCAACAACTTCAGAGCACCAAGCCCAAACAGTCTTATCAGCTCCCTACTAATTGCCCCAGCAGGAAACATATGCATGATAGGACTTTGCTGGGACAAACTAGACCAAGATCAATGTACAGAAATTCTAATGCTAACGTGTGCTGGCACATGAGGTATTACACCAAAGCTGATGACTCATGGAGAGAAGCTATGCTAGCAGGGAAGCCTAGCAGAGCTCACTGATGGATGTCTCTCTTCTTTATTGGTAGTTCAGAATTGTGCTGGTTACAGTGGACTCTCAGGACTATACAAGCAGTAAATAGCAGCCAGCTATGCTTTACACCATGGTTTCACACAAAGCCGAGATCAGAGTGCCTAATTTTCTATTTTAAAAAATTCCTAAGGGCACATGGCAGAAGAATGCTGGGGGGGAAAAAAAAAATCACTGTGGGAAGGGATATGCATAAATAAAGAAGTATTTCTTACATCAAAAAAGTCCCAAGAATCACAAAATCTGCAGAAACTTGGTTAATCAAATACTGCAGTACTGATTTAATCAGTATAAAATCGAAAGAGCTTTAGATCTGTAATAAAAATCCAAATTTGGGTTAGGGCAAACTTTAAAACAGCAGCCAGTAGAGAAGGGTTGGGGTGGGGGGCAGGTGAACAGGCACGTTGGAAGAACTGTGGGGACATGTAATCGACCACTGTCAAACCAGTGTAAGTTTCTTGGTTTCTCATGGAAAACATTTTATACACCTATTTTTTTCCTTCCATACTTAAGTTCATCAGTGTCCAGATACATCCGTTCCATTTTTGTCTGGTTTTTCCTGGTGATTTTAGAACATAATATTGCATTTATTCCAATTCCTGCCCCATGTGGAAAAATTAGATGATTTCAAATACTTTCTTCAGCTCCACAATAAGCTGCCAATCACTCTTCTGCATCTCATCTCTGAACCAGTCTTTGAGGGCATCAATGGACTGCCGGCTGATCTGCAAGCCCAAGGCACAAACAGGGTCAGCAACAGTGTAACAACCACATGTCCAAAAAAAGCAGTGTGGCCCATGCCTGTCATCGGCTACTGCTCATTAAAAAGAAACCTTAGCCAAAATACAATACAGTGCTCGTCTGCCTTTTAGAGTAGCAGACTCTCTGCAAGTCCTGACGGGCACTCTCTGGGAGGAGGCCCCTTCCTCAACAAAGACAAGGCCACATCACAGACCTGCCCTGAGGAAGAATCCAGTCCTCTCAGACTGTAAAAGTTCAAACTTCCAGCCCTCAGAGCTACTTCGTAAAGGTAACCAGAGAAGAGTCGACCCCCCTCTTCCTTAAAATGGGCCACTTTTAGGAGACACTTACCTTACTGACAAGAATGTCTGTAGCTTCAAAATGTCTTCCATACATTTTGGGAGATTCCCCAGGGATAGGTTCTATTTTGACACAGACTTCTTGTCCTTTTTTTGCAACATCCACTTGTTTATGGTTTATTTCAATACTTGTGACTATTCCAATGTCAACAAACTGTAAAATAAGAACTGCAATGTAAGCAGAGGAGTCCTGCCAGTCAGAGGCACTGCAGCTGGACAGCAGAAATAAAAACAAGCCAACAAGCCAGTTTAAGTGCCTTGGCTCTGTGACCCTTCTTTAGCACTCATCACACTGTGTGTGACTTCCTCATTGGGAAGCCAGGGAATGACACCACCACATCCCCTCTGCCCATCACAAGATGGCTTGTGAAGCAAGAGGACTCATATGCTTTCGACAACTTGGAAAGTGCCCTGTCAACCCAGCGTGCCTTACTACTTCTGCTCTATCCTTTCACACGACACGTGCCATAGGAAGAGGGCGTGCCAGGCACAAACCTTCTCAATGAGAAATGAGCTTGGAGTGGTCAGAATGATGAGCAAGGGGTTTAAGTCAGGGACACATGATGTGGGGCCCTGTAGGCCAAGGTCAGAGGATGAGCGCTGGGAGCAAGCTGAGCTCAGTTACAGTGCAGGAGAAAAGCACTCCACTGCCTGCCTTGTCAAGAGATACGGGAGAGTAAGAGTGAAAATGAGAGGAGTGCTTGGTGTGGCCAAAGCCACACAGGACATAACTGCTGCAAGCAAATGTCCCACCTCAGTCCACTGAAATGGTGTAAAAGCAATGACCCCTAGAAGCAACAAGTCCTAGTGCGCCATTTCCCACTAAAGGAACCAGGTCTGGGGCAGGGAAAGTACTAGATGAGCCTGGAGCATCTTCCTGCACCAGAAAGGAAGAAAATGCTCAAGTGCTGAAGTAACCAGCTCGAATGGGCTCCCGCTGACCAGAATGGATACTGGTAATGGATTAGAACATCAAATTTTTTAAAAAGGGAGTGTGTATAAATTACTTAATGAAAAGTTCAGTGGGGAGGAAGGTTCTTTACAAAAGTATGGGGGGGAGGGGCAGATCACAATGTTACCAACATTTGTGTAACTGCCTTCAGCAAGGATTACCAGTTACTAAATCTACCAAGATAAAGGTTGTTGAAACATATTTACAGGTACTCAAAAGTGCCCCAGACATGACAGTAATTATACAGGGAGAAAGATGTGTTTCTAAGAGCGATGCTGAGCCAACAGCACCTGCCCCAGGAAACGAAGATGGCCTCGCCACAGTAAGAAAGCCTATGTGATGGGGCTGGAGGCAGGTGGGAACACCTGTGCATGCAGTATCTGTTTCAACAACTGTAACTTCCACCTGGCGAGGAGGAAACAATCAGACCAATCCAAGTTGAGAAATAACCTGCAAAACAACTGGACTCTCCAGAAAGGATGGGGGGCTGGGCCTATTGAGACTAAAACCTGTAACAACCAAACGCAATGCACCTTGAAGGAATCCTGGACCAGGTCAGCAGATGGCACTCTGCAGGACACTTGGGACAGTTGGGGAAATGTGAGTGAGAACTGTAAATTACAGGACATTACTGAGTTAATGTTAATTTTTCTTAGGCAGATGCTAATCTCGAGGAAAGGAATATGGGTGTTCATTATTCTACTCTTTAAACTTCTCCCCAGGCTTGAAACTTCAAAACATCTTTAAAAGGGCACTATTTCAAAGTACCTTGCACCTTTCATTTGCTGAAGCACTGATCGCTGGTGCTAAGAATCAACACTGGCACTCCTTACTGAGGTATAAATCACAGAAGGTGACAAGCTCTGCCTTTCGTCACCACTCCTGGACTCCCCATTTTATCCCTTTAAGAGACCACACTTAAGTTTTGAAAGTACAACCAAAACTTACATTTTTGCTAGGGACGCACATGGGTGTCCCCTGTTTCACCTGACCTGCTTCCACAGTCACTCCCATCACTATTGGGTCTCGAGAATTAAAAATATACTGGGGGAGGATTTTCATCTTGCAGGGAAATACTGCTATGTGCCTAAAAGGAAAAAAGAAAACCCCAAAATTTTGAAGCTGACAAAACCACTTAAACATAAAAAAACCCAAACACGAGTGAGTATGAGGCTTCCCCCGTTGGAGAACAGCAGCACTCCCCAGGCGGTGCGGGCAGAGCAGGGCGCACGCTGCAGACAGCCCTCAGTGTGTCTGCACCGGTCCAGGCCACCCGCATGGAGTGCTCCACCCCTCGCCATCCTCCTCCCCTCCCTCCATCCCTGCTGTCACTTCCCAAGTCTTAAAGAAGCCGTATCACAGGAGCACTGAGCCCTGCCCCTAAATTTAGATGGAGCTTAGAACCTTGACGGGCCCCACGGGCAGCCTGCTCTGAGACCCACACAGGCATCAAACCACAGCCACCTTCTCCGTACCACATTCCCGAATCAGGTGATCCAAAAGGCCACTACTTCTCTGCTTAGCAAGCACGTGCTTAAGTGTTTTCACAGGGTCTGGCAGTCTGCTTTAACCACGTCTTTTCACTTCTGGTCTCATGATTTCAAGCGAGCGTATCCCAGTCTAAATCCTAACACTCATCTGGCAATTCTCCTTTAAATACGTACCCCAATTTGAGCCATCACTCCCTATGGTCTGAGCCACCCTCATGTCTTGCCTGGAACACTGGGAGCCTGACAAGAGGCCCCGCTGCCTCCCTCAGATCCTCCCCAGGGCCTACAGAGTCCCACCAACTTCTCTGACCCCATCTCCTACCGCTCTCTGTCAGATTCAACGCGGCTGCCTCCCAGTGCTGCCCTTCTGCCTGGACAACTCCCCGTGGGTCTGGGCGGCTCACCCCATGCCCTCCAGATCTCTACTTGAATGGGAGACCGACAGAGCTGAGCTGCTGCCCCGGACCACACTGCTGGTCATGGCTCTCCTCCTGACTTAGGCCTTCCCTGCTCTGCTCTGCAGCCCTTACCCTACTTCTCATGTGTTCACTGCTTGTCTCGCCTGAGCTGCAAGAGGAGGAGGGACCTGGCCAGGGTCATTGCTGACTCGTCTAGCACGCGCAGCGATGCCACCTACACGGGGCAGGCTCTCCTCCCATGGAATACCTCACCTCATTGCAGTTCCTCACTGTACACATTCGCATTCTGATCCTTCCTTCCCAGGTAATCCAGATAAGAAACTCCAGCAAGAGGGTTTTAGCGACTACTTACCAATTAATGAGACCCAGGCCCACCAATTTGAAAATTAAAAACTGCAAGGCTACAGAGGATTAGTTAACACACTGCTGGAATGCCTCAGATGGGCAGAATTTATGGTTTTTAATACATTATTTCAGGATGCAGCCTCTTCTGGATGAGCAAATGCCATGCTGCTTCTATCGGCCACAAACCTATCTGGTATAGGTATTCCCCCACATGGCCAAAGTTCGCCTGATGCCACCTTGCTTTTGCAACAGACCTATGTTAGTACCTGCTTTCCCTCACCAAAAGAGGAGGATTTTGCTCTTACGAAAAAAGGTAAAAAGCAAAAACGTTTAGCATTTGTTTTGCAGTGAGCCATTAAGAGGCAGCGGGCACCCCAAACAGAGCGGCCGCGCCAAGCTTCTTCCCAGGGACCACACTCAGCATCTCAGCGTCACGCCGCCAGAGCTGGGAGCTGTGTCTGTGAGCATCTGGGCTTCACTTCGATTTATTTTGTTTATTGTTTGGGCCCGGGAGTGCTCAGAAAATTTTCCATATAAATTAATGGTAATTGCTTCTTCACGCTATGCCATTTCGCCTCATGGAAGGTTTCACAGAAACGCTTTACTTTCAGGATAGCGGGAGAAACTCATACTTGGTAATTCTCAACCAACTTCATTACCAAAGACCCAAAGTAAGTAAAATGACCAACTTACTTAAATTCTTCTTGTTTCTGTTTCTTGTAGTCTTGTCTATATTTCGTAAAGGCATCAAATAAATGATAAATAATCTCTGCACTAAAAATTCTAACTCCTAAACTATCAGCCATTTCTTGTGCATCCCGTTCAATTCTCACATCAAAGGCCAAAATTACTGCATACCTGAAAGGTTCAAACACAATAAAGATCATTCGGAGAAACACAGAGTGTGTCATGGAGTCTGAAGAAAACAGGTAATATGAAAAAGCCTTCACAGCAGAAGAAAAATCACTTACTGGGGATCATGTTCCAGCATCACCGAAGCCTTCATAACATCTTTTTTATGGACTGGACCAATGTTAATTCCTGCATACTGTAGAAAGGGAGTTTCTGAGCTTAAATGCCTGTGTCCGGGAAAAGAAACCGCACTACAAACCATGACTATCACAGACTCCTGTGGAGTCGGGTAGGATTACTTACGGGCACTTCTGATGTTTTTAGAAATTCAAGTAGAGCTTCCAAAGATCCCAGTGTAGATGCCTGGACATAGACTCCTTTTTCTTCCAACTTGATAGCATTTAGTGTCTGCTTTAACTCATGGATCAACTCATCCTTGAAAAGAAGTTAAATGTGACAAGGTTGTAAACCAGCAATGGCCTAGAATTAAACTGTGTTTCTCTTTTTAGTGAAGTATTCACATGAAAATATGAAACCAAGGCTAAGAAAACGTAAGGTGTAGCAGAACCTGTGCTGGAAAGGAGGAGGAGATTTAGGAGCCGAATCTGAGCTGTGTCCCACACTTCACCTTTGTCTTAGGTTTACTAATATGGAAATCTATTTAACCTCTGCTGTACTTGGCAAATAAGGTAGCTGGGTGAACAGAATGAAACGAGAAGAATCTTTTCAAAATTAAAAGGACTACATCAGTGTAATGTGTTACGGTAGCCCACGGGCTCTGCTTGACTGCCTTCACTGAAATGCCCTAACCTCGGCGTCCTTTTCAAAACTCTGTCACTGCTCCTTCAGAGATGAAGAGATTTCCCCCAGGAAGAAGTAGGACAGCCGTGTCCAAGCCATGGAGGACGCAGCAGTCCCTGCCATAGTTGGGCCTGACCAAAGAGGGATGCCTGCCCTCTCCTTACTGGCCCTCCCCTCAGGTGGCCAACTCCCTGATGGTGGTGACCTGGTGCCATCTGAGGAGTAACAGGAGTCCCAGCATACGAGATGAGCCAATGTGTTCGGGGGAGTGTCATCTTCTCTTCGGCAAGTGAGTATATAAACTCAAAGTTTGCTTTTGGGAAACTATGCTGGACTCCAGTGGGCATCTGCTCCTACAGACAGGCACACAAGCTTTAAAACAACTCCTACTTCCTTGTAAAATTTTCTTGAGTTCTGTCGGCATATTCGGATACCTAAAAACATGAACAACAAATTCTGGGCTTTTGATTCGTTTTTTCTTTAAATAAAACGTGTATTTTAGAATTCTAGTGTATATAAATATTACTTATGCTAATTCAGAGGACTGTGCAAACTGAAGTAATCTAAACGCATCAACTGTTTGCTATGAGCCACCAGGTAAGGCTTCACAAAGACAGTGGTGCCCACTTCACTCATCACTACCAACATGTGCCCTGCTGGTGTGTCAAACTCACACAGCTTCGGAGGAAAAAAAAAATTTAAGTAACTTACTTTAAGAACTGGGATTTCATCTTCTTTATAAGCCACCAGGAGGGGTAAACCAGCCAATGTCTTCTCTAGGTCTTTTCCAAGAATCTTTACTCCCTGAGCTGCTTCTACTTCTTTATGCTTTTCATACTGGTTCTGTAGAGATCAAAACATTTGCTACCACATTTATCTGAAAAGTGGTTAGGAGCAGGAGATGATGTAAGAGACCATATTTTCATGACCATGGGGTAGGAAAATTTTTCTTAAAGTAGCCACAAAAAGCAATAAACACAAAAGATTGGTAAATTCAACATTAAAATTAAACACTTCTGTTTCTTAAGACACCATAGAAAAGGTAAAAAGACCGGAAGATGCTGCGATGCATACAAGCCACTAACAGTCTAGTCTCCCGACTATACAGACCACTCCCGTTACTATAAAGACAGACAATGCTGGACCACGGGGACATTGCATGAAGGAGTGAACTTAAATGGCTAATAAACATACAAAATAATGGCCAACCATATTTCAATCAGGTAAGTACCAAATGAAACAATGAGCTACCAGATGGAAAAATTTTAAAATCTGACAGGATCAAAGAGCTGACAGTTGTGCAACCCTAATATACTGCAGTTGAAAGTGTAACTTGTTGGACTCACTGTGAACAACAGTGTGGCCTTATCCAGTAAAACTGGAGCTGAGCACAAGCTAAGGACTTAGCAATTCACTCCTAGGCACATACCCTGCAGAAACTTGCACAACTGCACCAAGAGTGTTCAAAGCAACAACACTGTTGTTAATAGCAAAAATTTAAAAGCTAGAGATACCCTACATGTGCCATCAACAGGAGAACAGATAAATAAACCATGATATATTCATGGAGAATACCACACAACAAAAATGAACTACAGCTATATGAAACAACATGGGTAAATCTTAAAAGTCTTTTCTTTTTTTTTTTTTTTTTTTGAGTTAAAAGAAGCCAGATACAATGGAAATGAGAACGACTCTACTTTATGAAGTCCATACATATTTTTTAGGGGAACACACTCAGGTATTAAAACCATTTTTAACAAAGGATATCAGTTACTCTCATAAACATGGAAGCACGGTTAACTTTTAGGAAGGTGTTGGGAGGGGGCGCTAACATCCGTGAGAGGCACACAGGCTTCCGGGGTGTCAACAATGTTCTATTCTTCATCTGTTTGTCTGCTTCCTAAAAATTTGTTCAACTCTTCCTCTATGTTTTGTGTAGTTTTCTGTATTTGTTTTATTTCATAATAAAAAAATGTGAATAAAAAACTAGTTGGCAGTTTAGAACCAAAACAATATACTTCAGTTCTCATGGAAAGCTTAGATAAGAAGAACTTGACACTTGTCCATTCTGACAGATGATCCCTTTATGAAGACATCTAATAGAGGCTGAGGAGCAAGGGCCTATTAAGCCAAGCAGCTGTGAAGTGAAGAAGTGACCTCAACAGAACTCATACACACTGTACATGTCCCCATGTGTCAACACTTACCACCTAGGCTTACCTTCACCCGTAATTCCTTCATTGGAGGAGGTAATAGGAGGCCTCGAATCTGAGTTACAATGGGCCCCTCTACTCCAGGAACAATAATTGTATCTCCTTCCTTCAAACGCCCATTGATCAGTATCACATCTATAGTGGTGCCCATTCCTGGGAGAGCCTTAACCTGAGAGACATAGTATAAAGGGAGTGAGAGAGAGACTACACTATAGCAGGAGACAGCCCCCAGCCCAGAACTCACTGTTAAAGGCAAAGGAAAAATAAACTCAAAAGCTGATCCTCACCTCCATAACCTGTGCTCTTAGCTCCTCACAGTGTGCAAGTCTCTTGCTCAACATAGTCTGAGTTAACTCAACAAGAAGGTAGATCAGACTTCCCATGCCATCACCAGTATGCGCAGAGGTAGGTACCAAGGACACAAAAGTACGGGGATCCTTATTCTCATAAAACAAAGCTGCATTCAAACCCTAGAGACATAAAAAGCAAAATCATTCCAAAAGGCCAAGCTGTGGAAGGAAGTACCCAGGACAGCACGACTGATAAGACGACAGATAAGCAAATAGCTCCTCTTTGTGAAACTCCTCAAAAACACTCAAGAGATCATGAATATCCTGTAGGTATTAGTTGTATCACAGAAAAGTAGTTTCTTTCCAAGTCAACTTTATTTTTTTTTAGTTTATTTATTTTAGGGGGAAGGGGCAGAGGAAGAGAGAGAACCTCAAGCGGACTCCCCACTGAGCGCAGAGCCTGACACAAGGCTCGATCTCATAACCCTGAGATCATGACTTGAACGGAAATCAAGAGTCAGACGCTTAACCAACTGAGCTACCCAGGTGCCCCTCCAAGTCAACTTTATTTTTAAAATTTAAACATTCAGGGCGCCTGGGTGGCTCAGTCGTTAAGCGGCTGCCTTCGGCTCAGGTCATGATCCCAGGGTCCTGGGATCGAGCCCCACATCGGGCTGCCTGCTCAGCGGGAAGCCTGCTTCTCCCTCTCCCACTCCCCCTGCTTGTGTTCCTGCTCTCGCTGTCTCTATGTCAAATAAATAAATAAAATCTTAAAAAAAAAAAAAGTAAAATTTAAACATTCAGACTACAAAGACAGATCTTTGAAATACTATCTAATTTAAAAAGAAAAAAAGGGATAAGGGAAAAGAATGGAGAACACTACATGCCATTGATAAGGGAACAGAACCAGCATTAGTGAAACTGCTGGCTTTATTATAAGGACAACAGAACAAAAAGAAAAAATATTCTATGATATAGGCTCTTCAAGGGAAAGTTTTCTTACCTGCTGTGCAAATTCCACAATAATAGCCTTTGCTCGCTCCTCAAATTCATCTTTTGTATTCTTTTTTTGCTTCTTTAAAGTAGCAGCCACGTCAGAATCGGGGCTCTTTTTCCAATCATACAACCTATCAATCTAGACAAAAATTTTTCGTTAAGAAACATCTTTAAAACATTCAGAACACTCAGGAATTAATTAAAGTTAAAACTCCTAAAAGTTCCTAATGTCTATTATATACATTCAGGAGAGTGTGAATTACTCAAATATTTTATTATACCAAAAAGCTTGTATAACCCGCCTAACTGCATCCCCTCTTAAATTAGAAACTTCTGAGGTAACATGCTGCCCATCAGCCTCCAAACCAGTTCAGGAAAGGCTGCCATTTGCTTGCAAAAGATGAGATCTTAGAATTATCTTAGGACTATTACTGTATTTTGTTGGAATTCCAAAATGGTTCTGTTTAGTAGTCAGAAATAAGAATTACAGCAAGTATCATCACCAGGAAAATTATACACCAAAAAAATAGAAAATAAAAATTACATCCTATCTCAGAGAACAGCCCATTTTAATTGTTTTACTGCTCAAATTAGATTTACTGAGTTAAATAAGTCATGTATTTTCCTTCACTTTTCAAAAGTGTGATAAATGGGTATAGGGAGGAAAAACTATTTAATAGTAAAAACAAACAAGCAAAATCTGTTTCCTCAGTCTAGGGCTACAATATAAGGAGGCTGCCCGAACCTGAATGCTACAAAGGAGAAAAATTAGTTAGTAGAAATAGACCCAGAAATGACAAAGATGTTATAATTAGCATATGAGGTCCTTAAAATAGTTATTATAAATATATGTGACTTTATAGGAAAAATATGAAACCTGTAGTAGAACTAAAAACCACAGAATATGAAAAAAAATTCACTGGATAAGCTTAACAGCAAATTATATATTACAAAAGAAAAGACTGAAAGCCTTGAAGATGTAGCAGTAAAAACTATCCCAAGGGAAGCATACGAAAACAGCATGAAAGAAAACCTTACTCACTTACAAAAAGTATCTGAATTTTTAAAATTTTTAAAATTGATGAATATATAAATTCAAAGATCTAAGAAAATCAAACTAAAGTAGGATAAACAAACTATTACATAATCTCAATGATGAACGCTTAAAAGTTCTTAAAAGCAAAGGAAAAGGAAGACACATTCACACAGGGAAACAAAGGATAACTAAAGATAAAAGCCATAAAGCAATGATGATGAAGGAAAAAAATATTTTTTAAACCTCTAATTCTGTATCAAGTAAAAATATTCAGAAAATAATTTGACCTTAATGATATTAAAAGCACAACATACCTAAGCAGTGCTTTTTTTTTTTTTTTTAAGATTTTATTTATTCTAGAGATAGTGAGTGAGCACAAATGGAGCAGAGGGAAAGGGACAAGAAGACTGCGCTGACCACAGAGCCAGACTCAGGCCTCAATCCAACAACCCTGAGAGCACAACCTGAGCGGAAATCAAGAGTCAGATGCTTAACCGACTGAGCTACCCAGGCGCCCCTAAGCAGTGCTTTTAACAGTGTGCTAAACATACCCTTAAATACTTCTATTAGACAAGAAAAAATATCTGAAATCAACAATCTAAAATTCCACCGTAACTTAGAAAAAGTAGACATGAAAACCAAAGCAGAAAGAAGGAAATGATGAAATTAACACTGGATATCAATGAGATATAAAACAGACAAACAGTAGAGAATATCAATAAAACAAAGAGCTGGTTCTCTGAAACACAAATTTCTATACGAATTAAAGTAAAAAACCAAAATAACCTGTACCTGTTTAAAAGAGATTCTATGCAGATGGGGCTTCCTGGTGAAATCTACCATAAACACTTAAAAGAAATTCTATCATTTCTATACAAACTCTTTCAGAAAATAAAGGAGGATACACTTCTTACTTCATCTTACAAGGCAACATTACTCTGATGATAACAAAACTAGACAAAAGACGTTACAGGAAAGGAAAACTATATAGCAAAATCACTCATGAATACAGACACAAAAATCATCAACAAAAACTTATCAAATCAAATCTGGCAATATATGAAAGAGAGAAAATACATCATGATCAAGTAGGGTTTATTCTAGTAATACAAGGGTTGGTTTAACATTTAAAAATTCAACAGTAATCAACAAATGGTGCTGGAACAACTGGACATCCACACGCAAAAAAAACTGAATCTAGGCATAACACAGGCCCTCCATGTTACAAAAATTAACTCAGAATAATCACAGACCTAAATGTAACATACAAAACTCAAACTCCTAGAAGAAGAGAAAATGTGATGACCTTGGCTGTGGTGAGGACTGTTTAGATACCACACCAAAGGCATGATCTTTGGAAGAAAGAATCCAATAAGCTGAACTTCATTAAAATTAAGAACCTCTATGAAATAGTGAGTGAGTCTAGAGAGTAAAATAAGAAGCCAGACTGGGAGAAAACATGTGCAAAAGACATCTGATAAAGAAGTTGTATCCAAAACATATTAAGGACTCTTAAAAAATAAAACAATCCAATTTAAAAAAGGGCCAATGAATTTGACACCTCAGAAATGGCAAATAAGCACATGAAAAGATGTTCCACCTCTTATAGAACATCTTAAGGAAACACAAATTAAAACAATGAAATACTACCTCATACCTATTAGAATGGCCAAAATCCAAAACAGAATACCAAATGCTGGTCAAGATGTAGAGCAACAGGAATTCTCAATCACTGCTGGTGGGACTGCAAACTTAAAACCACTTGAGAAGAGTCTGGCAGTTTCTTCCAAAACTAAACACTATTACCATATAATCCACCATCACACTCGTTGGTATTCACCCAGAGGAGGTAAAGACATATGTCCACACACAAACCTGCACAGGGAGGTTTACAGCAGCTTCATTCATAACTGCCAAACTTGCAAGCAACCAAGACGCCCTTTAATGGATGAATGAATAAACTCTAGTGCATCCAGACAATGGAGTTATTAAACAAAATGAATAATGAGCTAAAAGTAAAAAATGAGCCATTAAACCATGAAAACAGATGGAGGAAACTTTAATTCCTATTTTTAAGTAAAAGAAGGTGACCTGATAAAGCTTACTGTAGAATACTGTACAATACCAACTATATGACACTCTGGAAAAGGCAAAACTATACAGACAGTAAAAAGATCCGGGACTTTTTTGCTAGGGATTGGGAGGTGGGGGAACAAACAAGCAGAGCAGAAAGATTTTCAAGGCAGTAAAAATACTCTATGATACCAAAATGATAGATACAGGTCATTATACATTTGTCCAAACCCACAGAATGTACAACACCAAGAAGTAAACCATGGACTCTGGATGATGGTAAGTCAATCTAAGTTCATCAATTATAACAAATCTATCACTCTGATGTGAGAGGGAAGGTGCTGATAATGGGGGAGACTGTGCCTGGGGGAGGCAGGGGTAGTGGGAAATCTCTGTACCTTCCCTTCAACATTGCTGTAAATCTTAAATGGCTCTAAAAAAGAAAAAAAAATAAAGTCTTAATAATAAAAAGTTAGTAAAGTCCCCTCAAAATATCAACATTAGTTCATCTTACAGAAGAGAGGAAAAGCCACATAAATATCTCAAGAGATGTGGAATAGCCATCTGACAAAAATCAACAACTCATGACTTAAAAAAAAAAAAAAAAACCACACAAGTAACACTTTAAACAACCTATGACTGACTGCATATGTAACGGTGAAAGACCAGCTACTTCCCCTAAGATGGGGCAAAAAGCAAGGTGTCTGTCATTACTTTTATTCTACATTGTTCTAGAACGTCTAGTTAGTGCAGTAAGGAAGAAGAAAATTTACAGAGCACACACATGAAAGTAAAACAGCTGTTATATGCGCAGATAATTGTGCAGATGGAAAATCCCACATGACCTACAAAACTAAGCTACTAGGCCTAACCAGTTAATTTAATAAGATCACAAGATTAAAAATGAATACATAAAAATCAACTATATTCCTATATAAAATTAAAATTAGAAATCTGAATTTTTAAAATGGTATTTACAATAGCACCAAAACCATGAAATACTACAGATAAATTTAGAAAAATATGTCCAACACATGGACAGGGAAACTACAAAATATCATTAAGAGAAAATAAAGAACTAAGTAAATGTAGAGATATCATGTTCACTTATCGGAAGACTCAATTTTGATAAAATGTCAACTCTTATAGAATTTATCTACAGATTAAATACAACCCCAATAAAACTTCCAGAAGGCTTTTTGTAAAAACTAAGAGGCAGATTCTAAACTTAAATGAAAATTCAAGGACCCTAAAATAACCAAAACAGTTTTGAGTAATGAAACGTTAAAGAAATGACCACTACCTGCTTTCAAGACATTACTATAAAGCTATAATAATCAAGATAGGGTAGTAGTGGCATAAGGATGGATATATACGTCAATGGAAGAGAAGATAAATACCAAAAAGGGACATATATATATACATGGCTTAATTATTTTTCAACAAAGATTCAAAAGGAATTCAATGGAGAACTTCTGGTCTAAGATGGCAAGATGTAGGAAGACACTGAACTTACCACCTCCATGGACACACCAAATCTACACCTATTCACAGAGCACTGATCCTGAAGAAGAAGTAAGAGCTAACTGGAACAGCTTCTGCACAACAAAGACCACACAGAGAATGGCAAGAAAGAGGAAGACACAAAGAGAACCCCCATCCACAACACTGCGAACTGCTGTGTGGAGGGATAGTACTGAGGGACTGTGAGCAGATTCGTCTGCCCTGGGGTACAGAAAAAAAGCTGCGGTTTGAAAGGACAACTAGAATGTAAAGGAACCAGTTCTAGAACCGTAACAGCAGATGAACTGCTGAAACTCTCTCCAGGTACTGTCAAGAGTTACTTTCAAGTACCAAAGTTCACATTCCCCTCCACCCTGACAGCACAAACAGGGGCAAGGTCCAGGCACTCTAGCGGGCCCTCCAACCTCAGTGAGCCCTGAGTCCCTAGCCCACACCAGCCCAAGCCATCCCATCAAGGTGGCTCCAGTGCAATGCATACCAGGACATGCCTGGCCAGCCCTCACTACAGATCCAGCTGTCTCGTCAAGGTTACACGAACACAAAGCACCCTAGAGCACTCCAGGCCCACACCACTTTGGCTCCAGACACTTACCAGGGCACCCCTGGTGTAGAGCATGTCAGAACCTCCCAACCCACACCAGCTTAGACTCCAGACAACTTGCCAGGGAACCTCCTGCACAGAGTGCCCCAGGACACCCTTGCCCACACCCGCCCTGGCTTCAGCCACCACCAGGGTGCCCCTGCATGGAGAGCCCCAGGGCCCCTAGCTTGCATCCACTTCAGGTTCAGCTGTACTCCCAGGGTGCCTTTAGTATAGGACTGCCCCAGCCTGTGCCCACTCAGTTTCAGCTGTCCCGTCAGAGTGCTCTTTGCAAGGAGAGCCCCCAAGTCCCCTGGCTTACACCAACTTTAGCTTTAGCTGTGATGCTAGGGTGCTCTCTGCAAATACAGCCCTGGGACCCCCTGGCTTTTACCCATTTGACCTCCAGCTGCGCTGCCCTCTGGGTGGAGAGCCCCAGGAACACCCAGCTTGAACCTACTTCAGTTCTGATTATCGTACCAGAGTGGCCCCAACATGGAGTGTGCCAGGACCCACAGCCCACAAATACCACAGCTCCAGCCAGCCACCCAAACTCACCAAGCACATTTTACACAGGAACCCATACACAACATCACTCCCTCTAGCTGAGGAGAAACAGCTGTTCCACCTAATTCATACAAACAGAGGAAGAAATAAAAATGAAATGACAAAAGAATATACTCCAAACAAAAGAACAAGACAAAACCTCAGAAAAAGAATTAAATGGAGATAAGCACTATGCCTGATAAAGAATTCAAAGTAATGGTAATGAAGATGCTCACTGGACTGGAGAGAACCATGAATGAACTCAGGGAGAACTTCAAAAAAGACATAGAAAATATAAGAAAGAACCAATCAGAGTTGAAGAATACAATAACTGAAAGGAAAAATACATTAGATGGAATCAACAGATTTAAGGATGCATAAGAAGGGATCAGTGATCTAGAAAACAGGGAAATGGGAAGCACCAAAGCTGAACAGAAAAAAAGAAAAAGAAAAAAAATGAGGCTAGATTAAGGGATTTCTTAGATATATCAAGCAAACAAACATTCTCTTTATAGAGGTCCCATAAGGAGAAAACAGAGAGAGAAAGGGGCAGAAAACTTATTTCAGGAAGTAATAGCTGAAAACTTCTTTAGCCCTGGGAAGGAAACAGACATCCAGGTTCAGGAGGCAGAGAAAGTTCCAAACACATTGAAGCCAAGGAGGTCCATATCATGAAACATAGTTAAAATATCAAAGATGAAAGATAAAGAAGGAATTTTAAAAGCAGCAACTAGTTATATGCAAAGGAAACCTTATAAGGCTCCTATCAGCTGATCTGTCAGTGGAAATGTGCAGTCCACAAAGGAGTGGAAAAAAAACTACAACCAAAAATATTATACCCATCAAGGTTATTTAGAATTGAAGGACAGATCAAGAGTTTCCCAGACATACAAAAGTTAAAGGAGTTCTTCACTACCTACACCAGCCTTACAAGAAATATCCAAGAGACTTCTATAATTGAAAAAGAAAAGGCCATAATAGAACAAAATTATAAAAGGAAAAAAGACTCACAAAATAAAAAGATGCAAAATATAACAACATATATTTAAAACGTGGAGGAAGTAAATAAAAATGAAGTTCTTTTAGACTATGTTCAAACGTGACTGACCACCAAATTAATATACACTGCTATATACTTTGGATGTCACAAGTGAACCTCATGGTAACCACAAACGAAAACCCGTAATAGACACACAAAAGAAATTCAATCATGACACTAAAGAAAACCATTAATCACAAAAGAGAGCAAGAGAAGAAGAAAGGAAAAAGAGAACTACAAAAACCAGAAAGCAAGTGACAAAATGGCAATAAGTACATACCAATTAATAATTACTTTAAATGTAAATGGTCTGAATGCTCCATTCAAAAACAAAGGGTGACAGAATGGTTAAGAAAAAAGAACCCATTTATATGCTGCCTACAAGAAACCCACTTCAGTCCTAAAAACACACAGAATGAAAGAGAAGGGACAGAAAAAAGCTATTCGATGTGAACAGAAGTGGAAAGAAAAAAAAAAAAGCCGGGCAACAATGCTTATATCAGACAAAGAGACTTTAAAACAAAGACTATTACAAGAGACAAAGAAAGGCACAAATAATAAGAAAGAAATCAATCCAACAAGAAGATCCACAACTGTATTTATGTACATAAAGCTGGAGCACCTGAAGACATAAAGCAATTATTAACAAACATAAAGGGCAGAAACTGCAAGTAATAACAAGAACAGCAGGGGGCTTTAATACACCCTTCACCTCCATGGATAGATCGTCCAGGTACAAAATCAATAAAGAAAGAGTGTAAGCAAATGACACATCCAACCAAATGGACTTAACTGACATGTATAGTATATCCTGTGCAACAACAAAGGAATACGTTCTTTTCAAGTGCACATGGAACATTTTTCAGGAAAGATCACGTTACGCCACGAAACAAGTTTCAATAAACTAAGATTGAAATCATATCAATCCTTTCCAACCAAAACAGTATAAAAATATAAATCAATTACAAGAGAAACACTGGAAAAAACATGTGAAGGCTAAACAACATGGTACTGAACAACCAGGGGGTCAATGAAGAACTCAAATGAAAATGAAAACACAACAGTCCAAAATCTTTGTGATACAGTGAAAGCAGTAATAAGAGGAAAATTTGTAGAAACACAGGCCTATCTCAAGAAAATAAACAATTTAACCTTATACATAAAGGAACTAGGGAAACACAACAACAGCAACAAAAGCCCAAAGTTAGTAGAAGGAAAGAAATAACACACATTAGAGCAGAAATAAATGAAAGAGACTATAAAAACAATAAAGAAGATCAATGAAACCAAGAGCTCATTCTTCACAAAGAAACAAAATTAATAAACCTTTAGCCAGACTCGTTGAGAAAAAAAGGACTCAAAATCAGAAATAGAAGTTACCGACACCACAGAAATACAAAGGACTAGGAGTCTATTACAAAAAATTATATGCAGGGATCTGCCCTCAGCTCAGGTCATGATCCCAGGGTTCTGGGATCAAGCCCCGCATCAGGCTCCCTGCTCAGGAGGGAATCTGCTTCTCCCTCTGTCCTTCCCCGTTTGTGTGCTCTGTCTTGTGCTCGCTCTCCCTCTCTCAAATAAAGAAAATTAAAAAAAAAAAAATTATATGCCAACAACTTTGACAACTTAGAAGAAATGAATAAATCATTAGAAACATACAACCTTCCAAGACAGAATCAGGAGGAAACAGAAAATCCAAACAGACCAAGTAATTGCTAGTAACAAAACTGAACCAATTATCAAAACAGTCCCAACAAACAAGTCTAGAACTTTTGAAGCCAAATGGCTTCACATGTGAATTCTATCTAACACTTAAAGAACAGTTCATACCTATTCCTCTCAAACTATTCCAAAAAACAGAAGAAGGAAAATTTCCAAATACATTCCATGATGCCAGTATTACCCAAATTCCAAAACAAGACAAAGACACTACAAAAAAAGAAAACTGCAGGTCAATGTCTCTGATGAACACAGATGCAAAAATCCTCAACAAAACATGAGCAAACCAAATTCACCAATACACTGAAAACAATCATTCACCACGATCAAGTGGGATTTATTCCAGGGTTGCAAAGATGGTTCAATATCTAAAATCAATCAAAGTGATACACCACATTAACAAAATGAAGGACAAAAGTCCTAAAATCACCTCAATAGATTCAGAAAATGAATGTGACAAAAACCAATATCCATTCATGATAAAAACTCAACAAAGTGGGTTTAGAGGGAACATACCTCACATAATAAAGGCCATATATGACAAACGCACAGCTAACATCATACTCAATGGTGAAAAACTGAGAGCTTTTCCTCTAAGACTGAACAGGGCAAGAATGTCCACTCTTGCCACTTTTATTCAATACAACACGGGAAGTCCCAGCACTAGCAATAAGACAAGAAATAAAAGTCATCCAAATTGGTAAGGAAGAGGTAAAACCATCACTGTCAGTGTTATGACAGGATAATACATATAGAAACCCCTAAAAACTCTACCAAAAAATGAGTAGAATGCATTTATTCAGTAAAGTTGGAGGATACAAAATTAATATACAAAAATCTCTTGCATTTCTATACACTAATAATGATAGTGATAGATAATAATAATTAAGTAGGAGAAAGGCAAGTTAAGAAAACCATCCCATTTTACAGTTGTGCCAGAAAGAATAAAATACCTAGAAACAAATTTAATCCAAAAGGTGAAAAACCGGTACTCTGAAAACTCTAAGACACTGATAAATGGAAGATGACACAAACAAATGGAAAGATATACCACACTTGTGGACTGAAAGAATACTGTTAAAGATGTCCATTCTACCCAAAGCAATTTACAGATTCGGTGCAATCCCTATCAAAATACCAACAGCAATTTTCACAGAACTACAACAAATAATCGTAAAATTTGTATAGAATCAGAAAAGACCCCAAACAGTGAAAGCATTCTTGAGAAAAAGAACAAAGCTGAAGTTACCCCAGATTTCAAGTTATCCCAGATTTCAAGCTATAGTACAAAACTATCATAATGAAAACCAGAGTGGTACTGGCACAAAGAGAGACACAGTTCAGTGGAACAGAACAGAGAGCCCAGAAATAAACCAGCGCTTATAGGGTCACTCTATTACAAAAGGGAAAGGAATATACAATGGGGAAAAGACAGTCTCTTCAATAAGTGGTTCTGGGAAACATGGACAGCCACATGTAAAAGAATAAAACCAAACCACTTTCTAACACCATACACAAAACAAACTCAAAATGCATTGAAGACCTAAATGTAAGACCTGAAACCATAAAACTCCTAGAAGAGAACACAGGCAGTAATTTCTCTGACATTGGCTGTAACAACACTTTTATGTCTCCTAAGGCAAGGTAAACAAACGTAAAGATAAACTATTAGGACTACACCAAAATAAAAACCTTTTGTAAAGTTAGGGAAACCATCAACAAAACAAAAACACAACCTACTGAATGAGAGAAGATATTTGCAAAGGATATATCCAATAAAGAGTTCATGTCAAACATATACAAAGAACAAACACAACGCAACATGCCAAAACACAAATTATAAATAAAACAATGGGCATAGAACCTAAATAGACATTTTTCCAAAGAAGACAAAGAAATGATGGCCAACAGACACATGAAAAGATGCTCAACATCACTAATCATCAAGGAAACAAAACCACAGTGAAATACCACCTTATGACAGAGTCAGAGTGGCTAGTATCAAAAAGACAATAAAAAAACAAGTGCTGCTGAGGATGTGTAGAAAAGGAACCCCGTAAATTGGTACAACCAATGTGGAAAACAGTATGCAGATTCCTCAAAAAACTAAAAATAGAAATACCATTATGATCCAGTAATCCCACTACTGGGTATTTACCTAAAGCAAGCGAAAACACTAATTCAAAGAGAGAGATGCACACCTATGTTTATTGCATCATTATTTACAATAGCCAAGATATGAAAGCAACCTAAGTGATCACTGATAGTTAAATGGATAAAGATGTGGTGTGTACACATACATACACACACACACACCCCAGAGTATTAGTCATAAAAATGAATGAGATCTTGTCATTTACAACATGGACAGAACCAGAGGATATTATGCTAAGTGAAATAAGCCTGACAGAGAAAGACAAATACTATACGATTTCACCAATACGTGGAATCTAAAAAGAAAAAACAAAATAAAGCAAAAACAAGCAAACAAGTAGAAACAGACCCATAAACAGAACAAAGTGGTTATGAGAGGCAGGGCGGGGGGGGGTGGTATGGATGAACCGTGGAGGGGAGTAGGACATGTAGGATTCCAGTTATAGAATGTATAAATCACAAAAATAAAAGGTACAGTATACTGTTAACAGCACTGGACAGCAACAGATGATAGCTACATTTGTGAACACAGCATAATGTGTATAGTTCAATCACTATGTTGTACACCTGAAACTAATGTAACATTGTGTCAACTGTACAGCATTATAAAAAAGAAATCAATGAAGTATAATCTTTTCAACAAAAGGATTTGAACCGGATTTTCATGTGGAAAAAAGTGAAACTTGATCTTTATACTATGCACAAAAATTAACAAAAAATACCACAGATCTAAATGTTAAATAAAATTATGAAAATGGTTAAAGACTACTTATAGAGAACATAAGAAACACAAATTATAAAAAAAAATTTCTCAGGGCACCTGAGTGGCTCAGTCGTTAAGCATCTGCCTTCGGCTCAGGTCATGATCCCAGGGTCCTGGGATCAAGCCCCACATCAGGCTCCCTGCTCAGCGGGAAGCCTGCTTCTCCCTCTCCCACTCCCCCTGCTTGTGTCCCCTCTCTCGCTGTGTCTCTGTCAAATAAATAAAATCTTTAAAAAAGAAAAAGAAAAAAGGGGTAGGCTTACTGTAAAAGAACATGAGTGAGCATTCTGGGAATATGAAGATGGTTTATATTCTGATGGTGGTGGTTATATGTGTATATAAATTTGTCAAAATACACTTAACTGTCCACGGCCACCCTGAGTGCACCCGATCTCATCTGATCTCAGAAAATACACTTAACTTAGCATTAATACATATAGTTATATGAAAGTTATACTAGGATATGTGTTTAATCACAAAAATTTAAGAAGCATGTTTTCATATTAATTCTTCAGGGGAGCTTACCTTATTGAGTGCAACAATGAAGGGACATTTTTTAGATTTCAGAAGGTTAATAGATTCAATTGTCTGGGGCTCCAAACCATGCATAATATCAACGACTAAAATGGCAATATCACATAGAGAGCTTCCTCTGTTTCTCAGATTACTGTTGAAAAGAGGGAAAAGATGCATAAATAGAAATCTTGAAATTACTCTTTTAAAGAAACAAATGTTTCTTTGTAAAACCTAAATGAAAAAAACAAAATGAAGCACATGCATTAAAAATTTAAGTGCCATTAGCCCTTAACTTGCCAAATGCTTATCTGACATAGTGAACTGACATCAGCTGGAATAAGTTAGTTCCAGAAGTTACTCCAGTATTTCTGCAAATTGTATTGGCCAAGTTTTTTGCACTAAGGAATACAGCTAAGAGGCAACAGAATAAATTCCACGTATAATGGGTTTCACAGGAGATAGACCAAGTATGTATTAGGATTTGGTCTTTCAAAGTAGGAAAGATCTCTATAAAAAACAGGTATACTTGGGGCGCCTGGGTGGCTCCGTCATTAAGCGTCTGCTTTCGGCTCAGGTCATGATCCCAGGGTCCCGGGCGAGCCCCACGTCGGGCTCCCTGCTCAGCAGGGAGCCTGCTTCTCCCTCTCCCACTCCCCCTGCTTGTGTTCCCTTTCTTGCTGTCTCTCTCTGTCAAATAAAATCTTTAAAACAAAAACAAAAAAACAAGTATCCAAATAAACTACTACTTATTCAGTAGGCACAGATGATGATTGGTAGCTACAGGGACTACAGATCTTAAAATACTACCTCAATGTTGCCTAATCAGACTTTCCCACTCACTGAACTTTTAGATTTAATGGTTTTAGTAGTTTGTTTGATGCCAAATAACACAAGTTGCTCTTACCTGAAAGACTCATGCCCAGGAGTATCAATAATGAGCATTCCTGGAATTCGTACGTTCTCTCTATCAAACTAGAAAAGGTGGGGAAAAGTAGAGAGCTTAAGAAAGTCAAAGCAATGGAAGTTTCTTTATAAAAACAATTATTCAGCCAAGAAAACTTAAAAACATCACCACTTTCTTTTCTAAATAAATGGTTTTACTACAGTCAGTGAATCAACCAGCAAAGCACAATAGTCAATATTTTCATTAATCAAAAGGAGTTTGCAGGGGGAATGAAATGAGAAAATATTCTCTTTGTTAAGGTCATAAAACACGGTGTACTCTAATTCTGAGCAGATTATCAATAAGTAACAAATGACAACAGTCGTCTGAGAGTGATTATCTATAAAAAGGTAACATGCAAGAAGAGGTTCTGACAACTTGAAAAATGTATCTGGTCCAACTTTAAAGCAATTTTAAACTTTGAAAAAATATCCTAAAGTATGTTTTAAAGAAAATTTACTACACCAACCTAAAATATTAAAGAAAGACTGCTTTATTTAAATAACATCATAAACACTTGACTTTCTGGACAAAAGTTCTTTAATGAATGGAAAAAAATTACAGCATGCCTGATACGGACATTCTCTTTTACCCTAAAGAGTGGACTGACCAACAAATCTCTCACATACACGATTTTTTTTACTTGCTTATCTATACTTTCTATTAATCTTCAAGTGATTTTTCAAAATCTTATCTCCTGATCTAGGTCAAAATGATTCAAATGTAAAACATCTCATATTTGCATTCTGACGATCTTAAATCAACATTCACTGAGCACCATAATTATTTCCACTTCAGTGTCTGGAATACAAGCAATTATAATTGTCATATAAAAGTTATCCTGAAAACTTTAATACAGACCTAATAAAAATCATGCTCTTTAACTGTGTTGTAAAGTAACACCAGATTTCAAGTTCTGGCAACTAGTAGAATTAGCTATTATAAATCCTCAATGACTAACACATAGAAATATCAGATAAATTACAACCAAGATAAATTTTAAATTATGAATTTGAAAAACTGTAATTTAAGAAAACTGTCCTAAAATAAAGATTTTAAATTACATACTCAAATAGAACTGAAAAATTTCCACATAACTGGAAAACTGACCCAGAACAATCCAACCCCAAAATGCAAAAAGGCCACATTACTTATAAAAGGATGAAAACCAGCTTATGATCAAACCTGAAAGGCAATATTTTATGTGAGAAGAAACGCAAGTAAGCTTTAAGATATTTAAGGAAAGAAAATGTCAATCAAGGATTTTATATGTAGCCAACTAACTTTCCAGGGTGAAGGCCACAAAGTAGGTATGCAATATTCAAAAACTCAAAGAGTATTACTCCCCTTACTCCTTCCTTAGGAATCTACCAGAAAACAAGCTTCATAAAACACAATTTCAACCAAACCACCCCCCTCCAACCACCACCACCAATTGGAGACAAACTCATAGACCCTTTCGATATATAAAACTAAGACCAAAGAAAGAATAAAGGGAGATACTAGCATATAATAATTTGTGCTCTGTATGTCAGTTATCAGTTTTGTTACTCCTTAGTTCCAAATTTACCTTTTTTACCTGCTCTGTGATAATGGAACTAGGGAATTTTTACAAGGCTCAGTTGCAAAACTGGAGCACCGTATGTATAAGATGAGCCTAAAACATCCTGCTACATCAGACTCAAGGATGCAACCAAAGACTACTAAAACTGAATCAAAAAGACTCAGGAGTCAATCACTGGATGAAAATGAGACTATATCACCACAAGAATAAATGAATTAAAACACAGTAAATATGTTAATTCATGAGTTTATAGTAAAACAAAACCAAACCACTCTTTATTAACATGGATAAAGGGCTTGGAATAACAACATTTTGCAACCTCTAACACATTAAAAGGTAGAGATTACTTTAAAAATTCCTTGTGAGTAGAAGAGTGTTTCGATTGGAAAGGGACCTAACAGAGGTCTTCTTGAGGTAAGGGCCAAGGTTCTATGTCCTAACACAGGTGACACAAAAGTATTTGCTTTATAATGATTCATTAAGCTTTACCTTAATCTCATGTGATTTTATTTATTTTGAATAAACTGAGTATCTCCAACGCAGAAAATATTAGGGAGATAAAGAAAATACAATCACAGTGTGATTGAAGGAAAAGAGGGTGGGGGAGGAAACAGTTTTTCAACACGGAAATCTACAGGAAAAGTGTTAAAACATGCAGGGGAACAATATACTCTAACTTCAAAATAGCATTTGCCTTTGGGAGCAAGAGGAAAGGAAATGAAAAATGAGGGCTCCTATAACATCTAATGTTTTCCTTAAAAAAAAAAAAAAAACTCAAGTAAAATTGAACAAAATGGCACAAGTATTAATTATGAATAGTGAGCATATGGATCTTTATACTATTCTTTTTTTCTGTACCTGAAATAATTTATACCTTAATTTCTGTTAGAGATTAAAACACACCAAATACAGCGTACTTACATTTTTAATCATCTTAGTCTGTTCGTTAATAGCTTCCAGGGGAACATTGGTGGCCCCAATTTGTTGTGTAATGCCGCCTGCTTCACCATCTTGTACATGTGTGTGACGAAGCTGGGATGAGACAGCAGATTCAGATTTGTATTTTGAAATATAAAAAGAAGAAACAGCAGTAAGAAAGTAGCAACCTATTTAATGTAACAGAACTGCCTATCTGTGCTTTGGTTTCTATTAGCTTTTTATAAGGTATCACTCACTTACTTAAAAAGTTATATGCTAACAATATTTTCTTACTTTATCTAGAATTTTTGTCTTCCCTGTGTCCACATGTCCAAGTACACAAATAACAGGAGCTCTTAGCTTTTCTGTATTTACATTTTTACTATGTTCAAGTCGCCGTTTCTAGGAATAAATAAAAAAAAAAAATCACAAAATTATTATTTCAAACCCTATCATTACTGTCCTTTAAATTATGTTGCCTTGGCAAGAGAATGCCACAACCATCATCCAAGTTTTTTGTTAACTTAACTATATGTAATTGCATTTTACAACATAACCTTTACATTCTAATTCCCATTACAGTACCTTTGAACAAAGAGAAACCTGTTAAAATAAATTTCAGGACAACAATGTTAAATATGAGTAAAAATAGTGTGAAGTTTTGGCTTCAACTTTCTGAGCACTTTTGTACATTGCTTATTTAAAAGAAAAGTGATCTTATATTCCATTCAGTACATATACAATACATCGTCTAGCTTATGTGAGGGTTTTTATAAAAGGAGATATACTCTTGCATTCAAACAATTTCATTAGAACTTCAAAACTATAAATTTTTTTTTTTTAAAGATTTTATTTAATTATTTAAGAGAGAGAGAAAGAGTGCCCACGAGTGCACAAGCAGGGGGAAATGGCAGGCAGAGCAGGCAGAGGGAGAAGCAGGCTCCCCACTGAGCAGGGAGCCTGATGAGGGACTTGATCCCCAGACCCTGGGATCATGACCTGAGCTGAAGGCAGGCATTTAACCAACTGAGCCACGCAGGCATCCCAAAACTATAAAATATTTTAAAGCAATATATTTTTAAACTTTATCCAGTGTACAAACACTATAAAACCTTTCAATTGAGAGACGGTTTATTTAATCCCCGGCCTAAGATATCCAATGACATTTCCTACCTTCTTAAGATACCACTCATTAGGCATGACAAGCATGTCCTTGCATCACAATGTATTTCTCTTGTAGCATTTATCTAGATACTTCAGCTTTCTAAGAACCAAACAAAAACACACATGCCAGCAGCAATTTGAAATGCCAACTTTTCAAGTACAGTAAAGCTGGCATTCAAATGAGATAAGACTTTCATCAAAATTCTGAAGTAATTTCCAAAACATCTTCCATCTAAAAACCCTTTTTTTAAAATTTCTTTACTTTCATTTCTACCACTAGACACTGGATCTTTCTACAGAAAATGGAATGAAAAAACATTTTGGAAGGTCAAAAGTCAGATGTGAATATTTACTAACAAGGAGTAGTACACAAGAGCTTTATATTCTATGACTCAAATGCAAGCATCATGACCTTAGCTAGGATTTGATTATGGTTGAAAATGGCCTTTTTCTCTCACACTTGGTGTAGCATTAAAATTTTCTGGAGGGCAATACAGTATAGACTTTAACTCAGAAATTCTACCTGTAAGTATCTGTCCTGAAGCAATGACATAAGCATTCAGAAATGCATGTGTAGAGCAGTGTTCGTTCACTGCAGTACTGTAACAGCAAAAATGAGTAACCACTTAATCATCTGTAGCTGGGATTTCTTAATGAATATTTCCTCAATCCCAGGGCTGAAAACTATCTGGTTGCATAGAATCGCTTAGATACCCCTATCCACAATGGAGATTCTTACTGAGGAAGTCTGGTATGGATTTTAGAAAATTATACGTAGCAAGGTTTTGGAACCATGAAATTTGTTATGGACTTAATTTTATCTCTCCCAAATTCATACACTGAATCCCTAACTCCCAATGTGACTGTATTTGGAGATAGGGCCTTTGAGGAGGTAATTAAAGTTAAATGGGTAGGGCCCTAATCCAATAGGACAGATGTCCTTACAAGAGGAGAAATAAGAAAAACCTCTCTCTGGGCATGCATGGAGTAAAGGCCATATGAAGACTCAGTGAGAAAGCAGCCATCTGCCACCAAGAAGAGAGCTCTCACCAGGAAACAACCCTGCTGACGCTTTCATCTTGAACTTTTAGCCTCAATAGCTATCAGAAAATAAATCTCTATTGTTTAAGGCACTCAGTCTGAGGAGATCAAAAAGATAGAAAACCTTTCACTAGTTTGACCGGGGGCGGGGAGGGCGGGGGAGGGGCCACAGATCACCAAAATTAGAATCAAAAGAGACACCACTACTAACCTTACAGAAATGTAAAGGATTATAAAAGGATACCATAACTCTGAGAAACAAACTGAGGATTTTCGAGGGGAGGAGGAGGGGGATGGGTTAGCCCGGTAATGGGTATTAAGGAGGGCACATATTGCATGGAGCACTGGGTATTATATGCAAACAATGAATTGTGGAACACTACATCAAAAACTAATGATGTACTGTATGGTGACTAACATAAAATAATAAAAAAAAAGATACCATAAACTTTATACTCACAACTTAGATGAAACACAATAGGTTAGAAAGACAAAAATTACTGACAATGACTCAAGATGAAAAAGAAAATATGACAAAGAGATAACAATATAACAAGAAACTGTATTAGAAATTTATAAGTATTCGAAAGACAAAAGCTTTGTTAGTTATTTTGCCAAACACTTAAAACCGGAAAAACAATCTTTCAAAACCTCTTGCAGAAAAAAAGAGGAGGAAGGAACACTTCGTGACTAAACCTAGGAAGCTAATTTTAAACTGACACCAAAGCCAGACAAACAAAACAAAAGAAAGTTACTGATCAATATCCTCATGGGTATAGATCACAAAAACCTCAACAAAATATTACAAACCAAATCTAGTAACATATAAAGAGGATTATACCAGGATCAACTGGGATTTATTCTAGGAATGCAAGGTTGGGCTTAACATTTGAATACCAATACATCATACATTAATACAAAAAAGAAAAAAGAATTTCAATACACCTAGAAAAGGCACCCATTTCCATTCATGATATGAACTTTCAACAAACTGAAAATGATAAAAGGCACTACCATTAACACCACAGTTAACAGTGAAAATCTGAATGCTTTCCCCACAAAGATTGAAAACAAGGCAAGTACGTCTGCTCTTACCACTTCTACTCAATAGTGTACTGTTCTAGCCAGGGAAATCAGGCAAAAAAAAAGAAATAAGCAGCAATGAGATTGGAAAGTAAGAATTAAAACTGTCTTTGATAGAGGACATAACAGTGATTATAAGAAATTCTAAGGAATCCATAAAAAATTATTAGAAAAATATTTCAATATAGTTAAAGGATATGAGATCTATAAAACTCAGTTGTATTTCTTTATACTAAAAATGAAAAAATTTTTTAAATTTGTGAACCCATTTTCAATAGCATCAAAAACAATAAAATACCTAGTAATAAATTTAACAAAAGAATTACAAATCTTAAACTGAAAACTATGAGACACTACTGGAAGAAACTGTAGAAGATCCAAATGAATGGAGAATCAGCCTATTTCATAGACTGGAAGATTCAATATTATTAAAATAAATGATAATTCTCCCTAAAGTTGATCTACAGATTCAACACAATCTCCATCTAAATCTGAGCAAGTTTTTTGCAGAAATTGACAAGGTGACCATAAAATTTATATGGAAAAGCAAGTGACCTAGAATAGCCAAAACAAACTTGAAAAAGAGTAACAACATTGTAGAACTTATATTTGCCTACCTCAAAACCTATTATAAAGCTATAGTAATGAAAACAGTGTGGTACTGGCATAAGAACAGATAATACAGATGATGAAACAGAACGGAAAGTCTGAGATCAGATCAGAGATAGAGCTAAAGATACAGGAAACTAAAGGCAGAAATTTAGAAAAAAAATTAGGACAAAATATTCATGACCTTGGGTCAGACAATGATTTCTTTAATACAACACTAGAAGCGTGCTCTATAAAAGCAAGTTTTGATAAAATGGATGTTAACAAAATTAAAAATTTATTCACTTCAAAAGAAACTTAAAAAAATGAAAAGAACTCTCACAACTCAATAAAAAGACAAATTACAAAATTTAAAAATCGATGAAAATTTGAATAGATGTTTCACCAATGAAGATACAAGAATGGCCAAGAAGCACAATTGAGAAATGCTCAACATCACTGAAATGCAAATCAAAATCACAGTAAGATATACTATTTCATATCCACTAGAATGACTATAATTGAAAAGACAGATGTTAACAAGTATTAGTGAAGATGCAGAGAAACTACTAAAACCCTCAACTGGTGGGAATCTATAATTGTGCCACTCTGGAAAATAGTTTAGCACTTTCTGAAAAAGTTACACAAAAATTTACCATATGATCCAGCAATCTCACTCTTAGGAATATATAAAAAAAAAAATGAAAACACATTTCCATACAAAGGATTATATGCAAATGTATATAGTAGTACCATTTACAATAGCCAAAAACTGGAAACAACTCAAATATCCTCTAATTAGTGATGAGATAATAAAATATGGTATACTTATAGAACACTATTTGGCAATAAAAATGAACAAAATTCTGATACAGCTATAACCAGAGTAAGTGAAATAAGATAGACATAAAAGACCACATAATATATGACTGAAATTTATAGCAGTCACCTCCTTATCCAGGAGGTAATACATTCCAAGACCCCAAGTGGATGCCTGAAAATGCAGACAGTACAAAACGCTACATATACTATGCTTTCTCCTATACATATCTAAAATAAATTTAGGGGTGCCTGGGTGGCTGTCGGTTAAGCATCCGACTCTTGATTTCAGTTCAGATCATGATCTCAGGGTTGTGAGATCAAGCCCTGCAGTGGACTCTGTGCTGGGCATGGAACCTGCTTAAGATTCTCTCTCTCCCTCTCCCTCTGCCCCACCCTCCTAAAAAAAAAAAGTTAAATTGATAAATTAGGCACAGTGAGAGATTAACAATAACTAGTAATAAAAAAGAACAATGATAAGAATATACTGCAGAAAAGTTATGTGAGGGGCGCCTGGGTGGCTCAGTCGTTAAGCGCCTGCCTTTGACTCAGGTCATGATCCCAGGGTCCTGGGATCTAGCCCTGCATGGGGCTCCCTGCTCAGCAGGAAGCCTGCTTCTCCCTCTCCCACTCCCCCTGCTTGTGTTCCCTCTCTCACTATGTCTCTCTCTGTCAAATAAATAAATAAAATCTTTAAAAAAAAAAAAAAGCTACGTGAATGTGATCTCAAAGTATCTTATTGTACTGTACTCACCATTCTTCTTGTGATGATGTGAGATTATAAAATGCCTATGTAATGAGATGAAGTTAGTGAATAATATAGTGTTAGGCTACAACTGACCTTCTGACAATACAAGAGAAGGAGGATCATCAGCTTCCAGACTGCAGTTGACCATAGGTAGCTGAAACCATGGAAAGCAGAACTGTGGATGGGTGGACTGGGAGAGTGGGGGTGGGAACTGTTGTATATGTGGGGCTAGGAACAGGGAATGACTACAAATTGGGACAAGAAATCTTTTTGAGGTGATGAAAATAAAGTTGAGTTGTGATAACAGATGCACAACTCTACAAACTTACAAAATATCACTGAATTGTACACTTAGAATGCATCAATTCATTAGTACCTAAATCATATCCCAACAAAGCTGCTTAAAAATTTGCTGGGTGAAGAGGTCCAGAGCATACTGTTATGTGGAAAAAAAGAAAATATTGGGAAGCACGGGTGGGCTCAGTCAGTTAAGCGTCTGCCTTCAGCTCAGGTCATGATCCCAAGGTCCTAGGATTGAGTCCCCCAATGGGCTCCTTGCTCAGCGGGGAGCCTCCTTCTCCCTCTGCCTGCCGCTCCCCCTGCTTGTGCTCTCCCTTCTCTAATAAATAAGTAAATAAAATCCTTAAAATATATATATATCTACAAAATTTATTATCTAACTTAGTTTTAATTAAACATTTTAAAAAACTTGAAGCTCATGTACAGAACTATAACACAAGTCTGGGAAGTGAGATAATGGGGAAACTTTCTGCATTATATCCATTGTTTTTATTTTTTTTATAAATATTTTTATTTATTTGACAGAGAGAGATAGTGAGAGCAGGAACACAAGCAGGGGGAGTGGGGGAGGGAGAAGCAGGTTTCCTGCTGGGCAGGGAGCCCGATACGGGGCTCGATCCCAGGACCCTGGGATCATGACCTGAGCCAAAGGCAGATGCTCGAAGACTGAGCCACCCAGGTGCACCAATACCCCTTGTTTTTAAATCTTCAAACACATCACACATGGGTAGAGAGTAAGGGAGTTGGCTTGATTAGGTGCTGTGGGAAGCAGCAGTTACAACAGGGAAGAAGGGAGGGGAATGCCACTGGTATCTAGTGGGTGGAGGGCAAGGATGCTGCTTAACATCCTAAATGAAGAGGACTGTCCCACAACATAATTATATGGCCCAAAGATATCAACAGTGGCAAGGGTGAGAAATCCCAACTTACAACAATAGATTTTCTTAGTCCTTTAGAAATTCAGAAAATGTATCCCTTTAATAGACTTTACAGGATTAGGCAAACATTGATATTTAAAAATACACAGGTTATTTAAAAAAAAAAATCAATTAAAAAACTGAAAATTAGAATTCTAAATGAAAATATTTTTTAAAAGAAGAAAGCTAAAATCGTTTATAACTTTGAAATACTTTAACATCCTTAAGCAAACCAGTTTTTAGTATATTATTTATACTAAGCTGACATAATTAAAGAAAACTCTCAAGTCTATTGCATTAAGTAGGAAAAATATAGTAAGCATGCTAGGTATGTACACTTTGCTAAATAGAAAGATGCCTCGGGGGCGCCTGGGTGGCTCAGTCGTTAAGCATCTGCCTTTGGCTCAGGTCATGATCCCAGGGTCATGGGACCAAGCCCCACGTTGGGCTCCCTGCTCAGCGGGGAGCCTGCTTCTCACTCTCCCACTCCCCCCTTGCTTGTGTTCCCTCTCTCGCTATCTCTGTCAAAAAATAAATGAAATAAAATCTTTAAAAAAAGATGCCTCATTAACCCACCAGATTTCAATAACTAGAGTCATCAGATGCCTCACAGTGACTAACCTAAAATACACAAGGCAAACACCAGTTTAACCCTTTAGGACTACAGGGTATATGCTCAGAGTATCTCTGCATACCCTTAAACAAACATTTAAAGAGCACATCAAAATTTGGAGAAAACAAATAAAAACAATAAAGCAGTATACCATTCTGACTTAGATGAGGGAGTAAGGTGCTTAGGTTAGATCAATGTCAAAGACCCAATGTCCAACCCAAGGTCATGAATATTCTGTCCTGTTTTCCACCCCCCTAAATTTACACCTTTAGTTTCTTTTATCTTTAGCTCTATCTCTGATCTGTTTTAAGATAACTTTTATATATGATTTGGGGTCAGAGACTAAACTCATTTTTTACTAATTTAACTAGCATCATTGGTTGAAAAAGCTATCCTTTTCCCACTGAATTACTTTGGCATCTTTGAAAAATCAATAGGTCAGGAATATAAGAATTTTTGTACTTTCAGTTCTGTTTCATCATCTGTATTATCTGTTCTTATGCCAGTACCACACTGTCTTTAGTTCAGAGAACAGTTCTAATGATCCCAGATGAGAAGCTGGGAGGAAAGGAGTACAGAGAAAGGGGAAAATAAATACCTCAATCCTCCGTTTGGCTTTGTCATAAGCCCTTTCTTCTTTAGTTCGATCATCATCAGAGTCGTATTCAGATTCTGAACTCATTTCTTTACTTGGTTTTTTATCTAACATTTTCCCTGCATCCTTCTCGTCGGACACCTTTTCATCTTCTTCATCACCTTCACTGCCTTCACTCTCTCCTTCCTCTTCCTCTTCCTCTTCACTCTCATCTTCTTCACTCTCTTCTTCCTCCTCCTCCTCTTCCTCCTCAGGATTTTCTTTTACTTCTATATGCACCGTGTTTTCTTCTTTCAGGAAAAAGAGATTTGAAAGTTAAAAATGGAGATTTCCATCAACATTATAGAGACCTTAAAGGGAAAAATACTACTAAGGGTGCACGAAGTATGGCAGTAATATTATAAAACATCATGAATGCTAAACTGTTTTCATGCATCATAAATGTAAAGCGTTGGTCACATATTTGCTACAATGCAGACTGCCATTTAACAGTAAAAACTTAATATGTTACTGATCCAGGCTATAAGACAGAACAAGAACCAAGGGGGGGAACACAACACTTAAAATTTCTTTCAGTTGGGGTCATTTGCCAATTCTGCACTTGATCTCAGCCAAAAGCCTGAGAAGCAATGGCCATTCGGAGGAGGCAGCTTAAAGGTGAAGCAGTGCTTAGGGGTCCAGGCACTGGGTCTATTAAAGACTCAAGGGGACAAGGTGGAAAGACATTGGGTAAAATTCTTATTGTGGAATGAAATCCCAAAGAACTGAACACTAGAAGTTAGAATGAATAGGTAATAAACAGGACCTCCCCATTATTGGCCAATCACCTCCAGATTCTATCAATTCTAAATCTAGAATAAGATGATTCAATATTGCTAGTTCATTCAGACTCCTGGTGGATGTACACATAAATTCTCTCTGGAGAAAGAAAAACACCATACCTGATGTCAAATTAGTCCTACAGTTTTACAAGTATAATATCCAGCACAATATATGAAAATAACAAGCCACATGGAAAAATTATGTACATGATGGAAGACAGCAAGCCCCAAAATGAGGGATGCCTGGGGCGCTCAGTTGGTTGAACATCCAACACTTGGTTTGGCTCAGGTCATGATCTAAGGGTCATGAGATTGAGCCCTAAGGTGGACTCTGTACTCAGGGAGAGTCTGCCTGAGATGCTCTCTGCCCCTCCCCCCTTACACTCCCTAAAATAAATAGTCTATTAAAAAATTTGAAAAATGACTATGTTTCTAACATCTAGGGAGCAAAAGATTAAAAAGTTTAGAAAGTAGAAACCTATAAAAAATAGTTAAATGGAGTATCTAAAACTAGAAAATACTGGAAACAAAACTAAGAACCCAAAAGCTGGGTTTAACAGGGGAGTAGAAACAGCTGAAAGCTAGTGAACCAGAAGACAGATAAGAAACACTCTAGAATGAACCATGGAGACTCAATTAGGTGGAAAGCATGAAAAGAAATGAAACACTGATATAGTAAGAAGACATATCATAGACATAACTAGAATCCCTGAGGAGAATAATGGCTCATAACACTGCAAAATCGATAAAAACATAAAACCATGCATTGATAAAACTCTATAGGCAGAATTAATAAAAGAAAATTGACCCTGGCCACATCATACTAAAACTGCTAAAAACCAAAGGCACATGAAAACTTTAGGTTGATATCTGACTTCTCAACAGAAACAATGAAAGGTAACACAACGGAATAATATCTTCAAAATGTTAAATAGAATTTCAGCAAAGAAGAGGAGGAACAAGATGGCGGAGGAGTAGGGACCTAAATTTCGTCTGGTCCCAGGAATTCAGCTAGATAGGGATCAAACCATTCTGAACACCTACGAACTCAACAGGAGATCGAAGAAAAGAATAGCAGCAACTCTGAACAGAAAAGGAACCACTTTCTGGAAGGTAGGACGCGCGGAGAAGTGAATCCAAGGTGATATAAGGGAACACAGACAGCAGGGGAGGGGGCCTCTGTCAGCCACTACTGGCAAGTGATAGAGCAGCGGAGCACTAAATCGGAACTTTTAGAAGTCGGCTCCGCTGAGGGACGTCGCTCCAGTGGCTAAGCGGGGGGTGGAACCCTCGCTGGGACAGTGTGGTCTCAGGGTCACAGGAAGACTGGGGGTGCCTGAGTGTGGCAGAGTTCCGAGGTATCAGAGCGGGGAAGCCGGCTGCAGAGACGGAGCCGAGGAGCGGGCTCTCAGCTCGGGGTTGCCATAAACCGTGATCTGCAGCACAGTTGGGCCACTGCTCCTCCAGCAGGGACCCAACAAGCGGCAGATCCGGGGAGACTCCCCTTCCTCTCCCAGGAGGAGCGACGCGGGAGCACACCGCAGGGATCTGCTGGGTTTGGAGACTCCACACGGGGTTGTGCCAGAGACAGAAACGCTTGGTCACAGGCCGGGTGAGCATGGAGTGGGGCCGGAGACCGGGGAGACGGAAGTGACTGACTGCTTTTCTCTGGGGGCGCACTGAGGAGTGGGGCCTGAGCTCTTGGGTCCTCCAGGGCGGAGACTGGAAGTCCACCATCTTCAGTCTCGTCCTCCAAAGCTGTACGGAAAGCTTGCAGGGAACAAAAGCTCCAGGTAGCAAACCCGAGCAGATTACTTAGCCCGGCCCCTGGCAAGGGCAGGGCAGTTCCGCCTCCAGAAAAGACATTTGAGAACCACTGCAACAGGACCCTCCCCCAGAAGATCAGCAAGAACAGCCAGTGAAGACCAAGTTCACTCACCAATCAATGAGAACAGCAGAACTCCAGCACTAGGGGAATACAGCACACAGAATTGATGGCTTTTTTCCCCATGATACATTAGTCTTTCAAAGTTAATTTTTTAATTTTTTCTCTATTTTTTTTAATTTCTCTTTTTCCGTTTTTCAACCAACATCTTATCAATCCCTTTTTTTTTTAAACCTTTTTAGAGTCATACGCTATCACTTCATTGTAGTTAACCTTATTTTTTGTGTATATGTATATATATATATATATAAGTTGTTCTCTCTTTAAAATTTTGGGATACAGTATGTTTCTTCTAAGAGACCAAAATATACCCTAAATCTCTAGTGTATGGCTTTGTTCTAGTCTCCTGCCTGATCACATTCTCTCCCTTTTTTTTATTTAATTTCTCTTCTTTCTTTTTTTTTCTTTTAAAGATTTTATTTATTTGGGAGAGAGTGAGAGAGAGCATGAGAGGACAGAGGGTCAGAGCGAAAAGCAGACGCCCCACTGAGCTGGGAGCCGGATATGGGATGCCAGGATCATGACCTGAGCCGAAGGCAGTTGCTTAACCAACTGAGCCACCCAGGTGCCCTCTCTTCTTTCTTTTCTCAACCAACTTATCTTATCAAATCCTTTTATAAAATCTTTAGAATTTTCATCTTTAAACTCATATTCCATCCCTTCATGGTATTTACCCTTATTTTTGTACATACATAAGATTTTCTTTCCTTAAAATTTTGGGAGGTAGTTTCTTCTAACAGACCAAAATATGCCCAAAATCTAGTGTGTGGCACTGATCTATTCATCAGCCTGATCATATTTCATCACTTTTTTTTTCTTTTTCTTTCCCTTTCTTTTCCCTAAATCTTGTGATTGGTTTAGTGTATATTTTTCTGGGATCATTGTTACCCTGTTAGCATTTTGTTCTCTCATTCATCTTCTCCTCTGGACAAAATGACAAGACAGAAAAACTCACCTCAAAAGAACAAGAGGCAGTCCTGGCTGCCAGGGACCTAATCAATACAGACATTAGTAGGATGTTGGAACTAGAGTTCAGAATGACAATTATAAAGATACTGTCTAGGCTTGAAAAAAGCATGGAAGATACTAGAGAAACCCTTTCTGGAGAAATAAAAGAACTAAAATCTAACCAAGTCTAAATCAAAAAGACTATTAACGAGGAGCAATCAAAAATGGAGGCTCTAACTCTAGGATAAATGAGGCAGAAGAGAGAATTAGTGATATAGAAGACAAAATGATGGAGAATAAAGAAGCTGAGGGGCACCTGGGTGGCTCAGTTGGTTAAGCGACTGCCTTCGGCTCAGGCCATGATCCTGGAGTCCCAGGATCGAGTTCCGCATCGGGCTCCCTGCTCAGCGGGGGGTCTACTTCTCCCTCTGACCCTCTTCCCTCTCGTGCTGTCTCTCATTCTCGCTCTCTCAAATAAATAAATAAAATCTTAAAAAAAAGAAGCTGAGAAAAAGAGATAAACAACTACTGGATCATGAGGGCAGAATTCGGGAGATAAGAGATACCATAAGACGAAACAATATTAGAATAACTGGGATCCCAGAAGAAGAAGAAGAAAGAGAGAGAGGGGCAGAAGGTATATTGGAGCAAATTATAGCAGAGACCTTCCCTAATTTGGGGAAGGAAACAGGCATCAAAATCCAGGAGGCACAGAGAACCCCCCTCAAAATCAATAAAAATAGGTCAATACCCTGACATCTAATAGTAAAACTTACGAGTCTCAGAGACAAAGAGAAAATTCTGAAAGCAGCTCTGGAGAAGAGATCTCTAACCTACAATGGTAGAAACATTAGATTGGCAACAGACCTATCCACAGAGACCTGGCAGGCCA
>NC_138378.1:51776219-51813142 GCF_054177405.1 Leptonychotes weddellii
GGCGCCTGGGTGGCTCAGTTGGTTAAGCGACTGCCTTCGGCTCAGGTCATGATCCTGGAGTCCCTGGATCGAGTCCCGCATCGGGCTCCCTGCTCGGCAGGGAGTCTGCTTCTCCCTCTGACCCTCCCCCCTCTCATGTGCTCTCTCTCATTCTCTCTCTCTCAAATAAATAAATAAAATCTTAAAAAAAAAAAAAATCCTTACTTGTTAGAGATACATACTAAAGCAAAATACAAGTAAAATAATATGGTGTTTAGAATACACTTTATAGAAGTCATCTCCCAGAATAATGTAATTATCTTACCTATTCTTTACTTTTTTTTTTTTTTAAGTAAGCTGTACACCTAGTGTGGGGCTTGTAACTCATGACCCTGAGACCGAGCTGCATGTTCTACCATCTGAGCCAGCCAGGTATCCCTATTCCTTACATTATTATTTGACTTTTCCCACAGCATTTTCATAGGAATTTTCTGCCTAATTCAATTCTCCTTTTGACCATTACAGACCTGTAACTGTATGACAGAAGCTTCTAGACTGTTCAGTCAATTAAAAATACTACTTACCCTGAGCTTGTAGAAGTTTAAGGGTAGCTTCAGCTCTGGCTCTGGCTTCTCTCTGGGATTTAGTTAAAAGTTTCCCTTCTTTTTTTAAGCGTTCTTTTCTTTCTTTCTCTTTTTGCTTTTTCCTTTCTCTCTTTTCTTGTTCTAGTCTTTCCTGCATAAGAGTACATAAATAAGACAAAAATTGTATTGGCATAATTATAAAATTTAAATCTAAAGAACCCAAACTCAAATGTAAAGCTCTTGAGATACATGCAAAGTATTACATTAGGAATATCCAAATGAAAATATTTTAAGGGCTGTACAAAATAAGTATTAATTAATGTCACATGAAAGTAGACTAAGTATTGGCAAGGATACATAACCAATTTCTGCATCTGAAAAAATAAAGGTAGGATTTTCTGTATTGCTTCATCTTGTCTGTATCAAAATAGTAACTGAATTACCATACAACTATGACACTTTTAGAATTAGAAGGTTAAAGATAATTTACAGAGCAGAGACTTTTAAGTTAAACACAACTTCATGAACACATACCTCTTCTTTACGCTTAGCTTCTAACTCTTCAAGCCGCTTTATGCGTTCCTCCTCTTCTCTCTTCTGTCGTTCTTCTTCTTCTTTAAGCTTAGCCAGAGCTTCTTGCATAGCCTTTACTGTGGCTTTGCTAGGTCCTTTTTTCTTCTCTTTCTCTTTTTCTTCCTTCTCTCCTTTCTTTTTCTTCTTATCTTTTTTCTTTTTGTCTCCTTCATTGTCATCTACCAAAAAAGAACAAAGGCAAAGTGTTTTTTAAAAAAGTTGTTTCCGGGAGACTGGGTGGCTCAGATGGTTAAGCGTCTGCCTTCGACTCGGGTCATGATCCCAGGGTCCTGGGATTGAGTCCCGCATCGGGCTCCCTGCTCAGCAGGGAGCCTACTTCTCCCTCTACCTCTCATGAATAAATAAATAAAATCTTTAAAAAATAAAAGAAAATAAAATAGAAAGTTGTTTCCTGGGCGCCTGGGTGGCTCAGTTGGTTAAGCGACTGCCTTCGGCTCAGGTCATGATCCTGGAGTCCCTGGATCGAGTCCCGCATCGGGCTCCCTGCTCGGCAGGGAGTCTGCTTCTCCCTCTGACCCTCCTCCCTCTCATGCTCTCTGTCTCTCATTCTCTCTGTCTCAAATAAACAAATAAAATCTTTAAAAAAAAAAAAAAAAGAAAGTTGTTTCCTAAAGCAGTGATAAGCAAACCCCAGAATTCAAGGACCATATTGGGCCAAGGCTGATGCCAGCAGCAAGTTAGGTCTCTAGCCCTATCAAGAGGGTAGCCAGAATAGCTCAAAACCGTCCAGCTGCCTCCTTAGAAGCCTACAATACTGGTGTTGCTCTAAATTGTCCTGAGGGATCCAAGAAGAGAGGAGGATCCTGACAGCAGGAAGAAGGTATTACTGTATCTAATGTATCTCTTAATCCATGGTATCTGAATTCCTGCCTAAATTCTGTAGCTAGTTCTGCCTCTATAAGATGGGGATGATAGGAATGATGCCTACCTTATAGGGATATTAGGAGGACAAAATAAAAAACATAGATAATTATATTCCAAGAGGTCAACAGCATTAAAGTTTATGAAACTACTTTTGTGGTGTTACTCCTCAAAGATGTCCAGATAATAAAAATTTGGTTAAAAAAGATAGGTCAATTTTTCCATTGAAAGCTTTCTAGTCTAAAAAAACCTATGTGAATCATTTGATCTTTATTCTCCTGAAGGAGGAGAATTTTAATTAGAAAACTTACTTTTTGTTAATTGGTTCTGGCATAAAAACTTGGCTTACTGTTGCTTAAAAGATGTTAACTTATTTTAGCATGTTTTTACTTTTCTATTTCATAGATTGGATTGGGTTTTTAAAAACAAGAAAGTTGGGGTGCCTGGGTGGCTCAGTTGTTAAGCATCTGCCTTTGGCTCAGGTCATGATCCCAGGGTCCCAGGATCGAGCCCCGCATCGGGCTCCCTGCTCCACGGGAAGCCTGCTTCTCCCTCTCCACTCCCCCTGCTTGTGTTCCCTCTCTTGCTGTCTCTCTCTGTCAAATAAATAAATTTTTAAAAACCTTAAAAAATAAAAAACAACAGGAAAGTATTTATAAAAATAAAAAAAATTTAAAACAGGGAAGAATTGTTATTATCTGACACTAAGATATCAAAAAGAATAAATTTATCATTTAGGCAACCTGCAGTCTTTATCAGCACCAAAACTGTTTTCTTTCACAGTGAAATTCTTTAAAAATCCTAGTCTGTACACAAACCATTTTAAAGATATTTTATACTACATATAAATGTTTAACAGTGAAAATCAAAAGTATTTAGATATAATTTTTACAAGTCCTTCAAAATTTAAGTCCTTGTATAAGCAAAGGCAAAAACCAATATGACTTTGGGGCAAAACTTAGGACTATCAAACCAAACCTTCAGCCCTTTCCTTGATAATGTTACCAACCTTCAGCAGCTGTGGGAGTCTCTCCTTTCTCTTCAGAGGCAGGGACTGCTCCAATATCAAGGGCCACTTTGGATTTTACAGCTTCTTCTTCAGATTTCTTTTGAGACTGTTTACTCTGATCCTTTTTCCCAGTCTCTAGCTCTTCTTTTTCTTTCAGCTTCCGCAGTTTTGCTTTTTCTTCATCTCGCTTTTTTCTTTCACGTTCTTTCTTTTCTGCCTTCTTTTGGGCCACTGTCTTAATTTTGAAGGAGGAGTCGTCGTCTTCATTCCCACTCTCCACATTAGGACCTGGCTTATTTTTTTGATTTTTTTTCTGTCCTTTTCTAGACTGCAAAAATTCATCTGATTCATCACCACTTTCACCTGAAGAATTTACTCTGGAACGCTCTTTAACTCTTTTACTGTTATCCTCATCTTCTTCTGATCCATCCCCCTTTTTATTTGATTTCTGAACTTTCCCTTTAGCTTTTTTAGAAAGTTTATTAAAATCATCATCATCATCATCACTCCCAGAGTACATTTCCACTTTTGGCTTTGCAGTCTTTTTTGATTTTGAATCTTTATCTTCCCATTCTTCACTATCATTATCATCAAAACTTTGTTTTTTGCCTTTCTGTCCTTTCTTTTTTTTATCTTGTTTTGAGGTGGATTCTTCTTCATTATTTTCTGTTGGCTAAAAAATTTCCATTGTTAAAGATTTTAATAGTTACATTTTATTTTTTAAAATAAGAGTCCTCAATCATGTATTTTACTAAGTACACATAGAAAAAATTCTCAAAATAACTTCAAAATAAGGTCCATTTTTACAAATATAAAACTCGACCAAGTACCAGAAGCTAGCCTAGGCCTCAGGCACATTTCACATTCACTGGAAATGTCAGAATCCAGGTGCTCTGAAGCAAGTACTAATCATCAGTTCACATTCACTACCTTCTCAAATGGCATACAGAGCCTATGAGGAAAAGGAAAGAAAAAAACATATGCCTATCACTTTCCCATTACTTTGAGGCTATTCAAATTCAAAGAATGAAAAAGAAAGAACACAGAACACCGAAGATGGGAAATGTTCTACCTCCAAATGTACCAATTTTATGAATAGGCAACATTATCACAAAATACGTTTAAATTCCCAAATAAATGTTTTTATATCTGTGAAAGTCTTAAAACACATTTCCTAAAAATTGTTTTCCCTCTTTGGCATCAGAATTTATAGAAATTTTTAAATAACATATTCACACTGCTCAAAAGCTTCCAAAAGCAGCTCCCCAAAACGGGCACTAGGACACAGAACAGGTAACAATGGTCTGTTTTTCACCTTTACTGCAGCACTTTCTCTGTCAGCTTTGATGCCTTGAGCTTCCCAAGACAATTCTTCCAGTTCTTTCAGGATATCATCTTCACTAGAAAAGGATTAAAATATATTCTGAGGCACTGAATTAGCTTAATAAGTCAATCTAGTACCAAAGCTAATAAAAATCAAATATATTTGAAATATACTTACTCAAAGTCTGGCTTTCTTTTATCCTTTTTCTTTTTCCCCTTTGACTTTTGAGGTTCCTGTTCTTTGGCAGCACCAGCTCCTTCTATTTCTGCAGCCAAGGCATCGAGATCAATGTCATCCTTGGCACTTAAATGAAAACAAAGAAGACCTAAATGTTAATCGAGAGCAAAATAATCTACCACATTAACAAAGAAGTTTTTTTTTTAACATTTTGACTTTTCTCATGTATTAGCAGCCCACTGAGAAAAATCATTTGGCAAGTTCTTTCATTACAATACTTGAGTTATATCTACTTATCAGCCTCCCTGCATCTGTTTCAATAAAGTTACACTCAAATCAGAAAGAACTATAATGAACAGCTCCAGGAAAATCTAGGTAACAAGAGAAGGAAATTAACTTTTGTTGATACCAAAGTTTTTTGATGTGTGCCTGAAACAAATGATTTATAAAATGGAGAGAGCTTAAAAGATAAAACAAGTCTTATAACTTTATTATTAATAGCAACACCTAAATATTTGAACAGCTATTCATTATTACTTGGAATAGAAATTTTAGAGCTGGAAGGAACTTTAGAGTCCACCTAGTCTATTATCTCATTTTGCCAACAGGAAAACTAAAATGCACAAAGTTTGAATGCCTTGGGCAAAACATCCAAATCTAAATGAATTAGGAATGATTTACTAAATAAAACACATAAAACATCCAAAACCCAGAATCAAATCTGCTCATAATCTTTTACATTCTTGGTTTCATTTCTGGTTCTATCCCACAATGTCCTCACCTACAAATATTGGAATAAACCAAACTATGTTTCAGTTAAAAACTACAGAAAACCAAGGAAGTCAGTCTGAGATGTACAAATATGAAAGGTAGATGAATCCAAATAAATGATACAGTAAGAAAACAAAAACTTCGAGACGTCTGGGTGGCACAGTTGGTTAAGTGTCTGAGGTCCTGGGATCGAGTCCTGCATTGGGCTCCTTGCTTACCAGGGAGCCTGCTTCTCCCTCTGCCTGCCATTCCCCCTGCTTGTGTGCTCTCCCTCTCTCTCTCTGACAAATAAATAAAACCTTAAAAAAAGAAAAAAGAAAACAAAGACTTCATGCAACATGACCCCCCACTTTGCACACCTCGTCATAAAGATGCTTCATTTCAGTAAAGAAAATTTCTTGAGAATAACTTTTAGCTCTATGATAAATATAATTTTAAGATTAACAAGACACTGAGGATATAAAATTTATTCTCAAGGGTCTTAGAAGAGACAGATAGCAAATCAATAAACCAGGAGTTGCAAAATGCCAAATGCCAAGAAGTGAAGGAATTTATGCTTTTATAATAGTTGTCCAGAACTGAAATAATTCCCTTTTGTCCTATATTTTAGACAGTGTATTTGAGAAAGATTATGTAACACTGAACTGCTGTATTGGAGAGGACTTCCTTTTTTCTCTTTTTTTTTTCTTTTTTTTAAAGATTTTATTTATTTATTTATTAGAAAGCGAGCAAGAGAGAAACAGCATGAGAGAGGAGAGGGTCAGAGGGAGAAGCAGGCTCCCCGCTGAGCCGGGAGCCCGATGTGGGACTCGATCCCAGGACCCTGGGATCATGACCTGAGCCGAAGGCAGTCGCTTAACCAACTGAGCCACCCAGGCGCCCTGGAGAGGACTTCCTGAAGCATGAAATGCATAATCATAAAGTCAGACACTTCCTGGCAGAAGACAAGCCTGGAACCAAGTGCTGAAGGAGCTGGACAAAGCAGGTGTGCATATCATATCAGACACAAGAAGTACAAAAACCTAAAGACAAAGTACATGATGTCTAAAGAAAACCCATAAAAGGGTATCTTTTTATGGGAACCAACTGAGGTGTTTTTCATTAAGTTATGGGTTTCATGACCCAACCCAAGATCAAGGGACCCAGTAACAGGGGTGGAGCTAGACAGGGTATTTTTAGCAATCTTTCCAAGTGACTTTGGGCCCAATTTGAGTAGTTATCCTTTTTAATAAATGTAGAAACCAAGGCATGGAGAATTCACCCAGGATCACACAAGACAGAGATGGGATTTGAACCCAGAAGTTCTGATTCCACAATAACAGACTCTTAACTCTGCTTACATAACCAAATTTGCATTTTAGAAAGCTCCCTTTGGTATGAGTGGCAGACTAGAATCCGAACTAGTTAGGAAGCAGGAAGACCAGTTAGGGAGCTTTTATAGTTATTTATAATGAGAAATAATGAACACCTGACTTGCAGCAGTGACAGGCAAAATGATATTATAAGATACATATTGAGGGAATCAATCAGCAGCACTTAAGTGACCAACTGGATGTGTTAAATATAGACGGGAAAGAATCAAGAACCATCCTTAGGTCTCATTAAATAAGAGAAACCTAAGCCCGGCCAAGCATCAACCAGCAGTATCTCCAAAGGCACCTCTGCCAATATTTCATACCACAGAAGCTTCTAAACACAGGGTGAGATGGGAAGATGGTTAATGACTGAAGTTTGGCACCTCACCTCCAAAAATCTGCCAGCTCTCACCTGAACTATATTCATCTTATCAGAATACCTTGTGACTAATTATATTTCCAGAGCAGTCATTTGGTTTCATATTACTGAAATAAACATCTCCAGGGTAACAGTATATAGGGCTACCTTTGCATGCTATTGAGTCTGGCTAGTCTAAAAGACTGACAGGTTTTTGTTTTTGTTTTTTTTAAAGATTTTATTTATTTGAGAGAGAATGAGAGTGAGAGAAAGAACATGAGAGGGAGGTGGGTCAGAGGGAGAAGCAGACTCCCCACTGAACAGGGAGCCCAAGGCGGGACTCGATCCTGGGACTCCAGGATCATGACCTGAGCCAAAGGCAGACGCTTAACCAACTGAGCCACCCAGGCTTCCCAAGACTGACAGTTTTGGAGTGCTTATCATATACCAAAGCATTGTGCTGATCAACCGCTAGACATACTATATATCATTTACTCCTAACAACTCCATGAAGTTAAGCTTAAAGATGATAAAAAGAATTTACAAAAAGCTAGAAAATAGCATACCAGGAACTCCCAAATCTGACATCAGAATTGTGCTGCCTTCCTTAAAAATGGGAAACCATCAAGTTTCTGAAATTGTCTGAAAAATTCAAACATACCTACAAAATATATCAGTGATACATAACACAATTTAAGTCTTAACCACAATGGTTTCTAAAGTGTTCCTTCAATATGTACTGAAGTTTCTGCCCCAGACTCAGGAAGAGGTCCTAAAAAGTCAACCATACTGCAATGACAGGACATGAAAGTGACACACATATAATATCAGTTGAAACTTTATACCTACATTTTCAGTGCTACTCCTATACCTCCCCACTACAAACTACAGCTTTAAGATTTCAATAAACCAAAGAATCAAATCTAAAATCCAGTCATGCTGATAAGAAAAGCTTTAAAATCTTCAAGAATTCTATAAAAGTATTTTTCTATAGGTATGTCTTTCTGCAAACCACTTTTCCCTTTAACAAACCCATAACATTCCTATTAATATTTCCTGTGACAACCCCCAATCCTTTATTCTAAACTTACTACTGATTTACAGAGATAAAAAGCAATTTTCTATTGTACTGTTTTCACATGGTACATTCTTCCATCAAAACAATAAATATAACTTAATGGCCTTTAAAAATAAAGCTATTAAAAAGTTATGTGCAGATTTTTGAGAAACAGCCAAACTCTTTTCTAAAATGAGTTTACCATTTAATATTCACAACAACAATATATGGAGATGTCCATTTTCTTTCCCCCCCCATTCCAGCCAGTATTTGATATTAATGGGTACTGTTCAAGATGCTCTAAAGGATATGTGGTGGTATCTCATCATAGTTTTCATTTGCATTTCCGTAAAGGCTAGGGTAATTAAACATTTTTTCCTGCGTTTATTTGCCATTCATATGTACTGTTCAGTGAAATGTCTGTTCATATCTTTTGCCCATTTTATAATTGGACTGATTGAATGCTGAGTTTTGAGAACTCTTTTTATGTTCTGAGTCATTGGTTGAATACGGTTTATACATTTTCTTCCAGTCTGTAGCTCATCTTTTAACAGGGTTTTTATCAAAGCAAAAAATTTTCATTTTCACAAGATACTCTATCAAAATTTTATGAATCATACTTTTGGTGTTATGACTAAGAACATTTCACCATGCCCTAGAACTTGAAAATAAAACCTGTTACCTTCTAACAATTGTGTGCTTTAATGTTTTGTTTAAATCTATGATCCATTTTAATCTTTTTTTTTTTTTTTTAAACCTATGGGTACTCAGCTGCTTCAGGAACATTTTAAAGTATCCATCCTACACTGAACTGCTTTTGCACTTTTGTCAAAAATCACTTAGCTATACTTGTATAGGGCTATTCCTGAGTCCTTTATTCTCTACTGATCTATGTGTCTCTCCCTCTGACATTAACAATTATGATTAATGGAGCTATATAGTAAGTTTTGAAATCAGGTGAAATGATTCCCTCCCTTTATTATTCATTATGAGAATTGTTTTATCTATTCTTAAGTTGGACTTTTCAAATATATTTTAGAATAATCTTGTGTATATCTATGAAAAAAGTCTTGCTAGAATTTTAATAGAAATTGTGTTAATTATATACAAAGAGATTTGAAGAGAACATCTTCATTATGTTATATCCATAGACTGGAAGACAATGTTTCTCCATTTATTTATGGAGAAACCTGTTACCAGGGTGCATTGATTTCTTCCATCAGTGTTTTGAAATTTTCACAAAACTAGTATTTTTTAAATAATTGGAGATTTTAAAATTGTTTCTACATACTCATTACTAATGTACAAAAATATGATTAGATCTTTATGTTGATCTGGTATACTGCAACCTTGTTGAACTCACTTATTAGTGCTGAGTTTTAAAATGGATTTTCTACAAACATCATGCCATTTGCATATAAGATCAGTTTTATTCATTTCTGATCTGTATTCCTTTTTTTCTTTCTTTACTGCACTGGCTAAAACTAGTATTATGTTGAACAGCAGTGGTGAAAGCGAACATCCTTGCCTTGTTCCCAATCTCAGAGTTTTTCACCTCTATGTTAGCTGTAGGTTTTTTGTAGATAACCTTTTCAAACTGAAGAAGTTTCCCTCTATTTCTAGTTTTCTGAGTTTTATTATGAATGGGTGATGTATTTTTGTCAAAAGCTTTCTGTATCAAATAAAAACAGAAAAAAATTTTTAAGTTTTCTGCATCAACTGCTGTAATCATAAATAATTTTTCTTTAACCTGTTACCAGGGTGCATTACATTGATTGGCTTCTGAATAATGAACCAATCTTGCATCCACCTGAATTCACTCCATTTGATCATGGTGTATATTTTTTATATAATGCCAAGATGTAGTTGTACTCAATTCTATTTGTTAACATTTCATTAACAACTTTTGCAATCTAGATTTATGAGGTTATCAGCTGGTAGTTTTCTTTTTTGTGCACACCACTTTCAATTGGCTTTGAAATCAGGGTAATACTAGTTTCATAAAAACATCTGGAAAGGGGCGCCTGGGTGGCTCAGTTGGTTGAGCGACTGCCTTCGGCTCAGGTCATGATCCTGGAGTCCCGGGATCGAGTCCCGCATCGGGCTCCCTGATCAGCAGGGGGTCTGCTTCTCCCTCTGACCCTCTTCCCTCTTGTGCTGTCTCTCATTCTCTCTCTCAAATAAATAAATAAAATCTTTAAAAAAAAAAAAACATCTGGAAGGGTCTCCTCTCCTGTTTTCAGAAATGATTATATAGACTTGGTGTTAATTCTTCTTTAAATATTTGGTAAACCAGTAAAAACGTCAGACTCTGAAGATTTATTTTTCAGAACATTTTAAGTTATAAATTCAATTTCCTTAACAGGCATCGGGCTCTTCAAACTGTCTATTTCACCTTGGTGAGTTTCAATAGTTTGAGAAGTCTATTTCATTAAAGTTATCAAATTCATGTGTATAGAGTTGTTCAAAGTATCTTTTTTTATCTTTTTGATGTACAGCTATAATACTATCCCCTATTTCATCCTTAAAGGCCTGTATCTAGTAAACACATTGATTCACTAATTTGTAACCTTCCAAAAGAAAGCAGTAGGCCCAAGTAATTTTACTGGTGAATTATAGCATTTAAGGAAAAAATTACACGATTTCTCCACAATCTCTAGAAAATAAAAGCAGAGTCTCCCTAACTCATTCTGTGAGGACAGCATTACCCCAATACCAAAACCAAAAACAGTGTAAGGTAAAACTACAATATCCTTCATAAACAAAGAGGTAAAAATCCTCAAAAAAAAAATATTAGTAAACTGAATCCAACAATGTATAAAATGAATTATACACTAGGACCAACTGGAACTTATTTCAGATATGCAAGATTTGAATACAAGAAATACTGTGAACAACTATATGCCAACAGATTCAATGACTTAGATGAAACGGACAAATTCCTAGACAAACTACTACAACTGATTCAAAAAGTAGAAAATCTGAATACACCTTTAACAAGCACTTGAGTCATTAATCTAAAAGTTTCCCACTAAGAAAAGTCCAGGCCCAGATGGCTTCACTGATGAATTCTATGATACATATAAAAAATTAACTTCAGGGGCGCCTCAGTGGCTTAGCCAGTTAAGCAACTGCCTTTGGCTCAGGTCATGGTCCCAGGGTGCTGGGATCGAGTCCCATGTCAGGCTCCTTGCTCGGTGGGGAGCCTGCTTCTCCCTCTGCCTGCTGCTCCCCCTGCTTGTGCACTCTGTCAAATAAATAAATAAAATTAAAAAAAAAAGAATTACCTTCAATCCTTCACAGACTCTTTTGAGAAAGAGAGGAGGGGGAGGGGGCAGGAGGGAGGGAGGAAAAAAAAAGAACACTGAGGCCAATATTATCCAGATAACAAAACTAGACAAAGACAGAAGGTACAGATGAAAAAAAATACTATCACACCAAATCCAGCCACATATAAAAAAGATTACACATCACAACCAAGAGGAATTTACTTCAGGAATGCAAGGCTGGGTTTAATATACATAAAAGCAACGTTATCAACCGCATCAACAGGCTATGGAAAAAAAAAACAAACCTATGATCATATTAACTGCCACACCAAATAAATTTTATGAAACCCAACACCTATTCATATAAAAATACTCGCAAACAAGAAATAGAGATAAAGACCTAAACAAACAGAAAAATGTTCCATGATCATGAAGTGGAAGATAATATAGTTGTCAATTCTTCCCACCATTATCTACAGATTCAACTCCTTTGCAAATATCAACAAACTGATTTGACACATTAAATGGAAAAGCGAAAGGCTGAACAGTCAACACAATACTGACGAACAAAGTTGGAGGATTTTACCCTATTTCAAGACTTACTATAGAGCTTACTATCAAGACAATGGAGTAAAAAAAGATGCAAAATCTGTTGACCTTGGGTGTGGCAATGAGGTTTAAGATAAAACAAAAACCAAAAGCAGAACTCATGAAAGAAAAAATGATAATTTAGACTTTATTAAAATTTAAAGCTTCTGCTTAGAAGGATACTGATAAGAAAATGAAAACACAAACCACACAGTAAGAGAAAGAAAATACAAGCACACCTTCCTTTATTATGCTTCATGGATACTCTGTTTACAAACTGAAGGGTTGTGGCAAGCCTGCCTGGAGTATTTTTCCAATAGTACTTGCTCATATTGTGCCTCTGTGTCACAGTATTTCAAACCTTTACATTATTGTTATATTTGTTATAGTGATTTGTGATCAGTGATCTTTGATGTCACTACTGTAATTGTTTTGAGGCACCACAAATCACACCCACATAAGACAGCAAACTTAATAAACATTGTATGTGGGCGCCTGGGTGGCTCAGTTGGTTAAGCGACTGCCTTCGGCTCAGGTCATGATCCTGGGGTCCTGGGATCGAGTGCCGCATCGGGCTCCCTGCTCTGCGGGGAGCCTGCTTCTCCCTCTCCCACTCCCCCTGCTTGTGTTCCCTCTCTCGCTGTGTCTCTCTCTGTCAAATAAATAAAATAAAAAATCTTTAAAAATAAATAAATAAATAAACATTGTATGTGTTCAGACTGTTCCACCAACCAGCCATTTCCACCATATATTTATCTCACTCTCCTTGGGACTCCCTATTCTGAGACACACCAATATTGAAATTAAGCCAATTAATAACTCTACATTAGCCTCTCAAGTGTTCAAGGAAGAGTTATACATCTCTCACTTTAAATCAAAAGCTAGAAATGATTAAGTTCAGTGAAAAAGGTATGTTGAAAGCTGAGACAGGCTGAAAATTAGGCCCCTTGAACCAAACAGTAAGCCAAGTTTTGAATGCAAAGGGTAAGTTCTTAAACAAAAGTGCTTCTCCAATGAACACACAAATGATTTAAAAAAAAAAAAAAAAGTGAACCCACCATATCACTGATAAAAGTTTTAGTGGCCTGGATAGAAGATCAAGCCAGCCACAACATTCCCTTAAGCCAAAGACTAATCAAGAAGGCCCTAACTCTCTTCCATACTATAAAGGCTGAGAGAGGTGAGGAAACTACAGAAGAAAAGTATGAAGCTAGCAGAGGCTGGTTCATGAGGTTTAAGGAAATAAGCCATCTCCATAACATCAAAGTGCAGGGTGAAGCAGCAAGTGCTGATGTAGAAACTGTGGCAAGTCATCCAGAAAATCTAGCTCAGATTATTACTGCAGATGGCTACAATAAATAACAGGTTTTCAGTGTAGACAAAACAGCCTTACAACGGAAGATGTCATATACAAATTTCATAGCAGCTCATGGATCAGAGTAATTTTGGCTTACCAAGTCTCATTATATAAGAAATACATTTTGTTAGGCTATAGCTGCTAGAGATAGTGATTCCTCTGATGGATCTAAGCGAAGAAACTGAAAACCTTCTGGAAAGGATTCACCATTCTAGGTGACAACATTTATCATTCATGTGGAGGGATCAGTATTAATAGGAATTTGGAAGAAGCTAATTCCTACCCTCATGGATTACTCTGAGGGGTTCAAGACCTCAGTAGAGGAAGTAAACGCAGGTGTGGTAGGAAAGAGGACTAGAATTAGAAGTGGAACCTGAAGATAAAACTGAAATGCTGCAATCTGATGATAAAACCTTTAACAGATGAAGTTGTTTCTTACAGATGGGCAGAGAAATGATTTCTTGAGATGGAGTTTACTCCTGGTGAAGATGCTGTGAAGACTGCTGAAATGACAAAGAAGAATTCAGAGTATTACATAAACTTAATTGATAAAGCAGCAACAGGGTTTGTTGCAATTTTGAAAGAAGTTCTACTGTGAGTAAAAATATGCTATCAAACAGCATCACATGCCGCAGTAAACTCATTTATGAAAGAGTCAGTCGACAAAATTTATTGCTGTCTTCTAAGAAACTGCCACAGCCACCCCAAACTTCAGAAACTACCAACCAATGTGATCAGTCAGCAGTCATTAACATCAAGGCAAGACTCTACTCCAATAAAACAATTATGAATTACTGAAAGTTCAGATGATGGTTAGCATTTTCTAGTAATAAAGTATGTTTAAGTTAATATAGGTACATCCTTTTAGACATAATGCTATTTTTCACACACAACAGACTATAGTACACTATAAATATAATTTTCATATGCACTAGGAAACCAGAAAACTGATTTGATGTGCTTTATTGCAGTAGTCTAGAACCAAATGTGCAGTATCTCTGAGGTATACCTGTATTTGCAAATCACTACTGGCTGAAGTACTTGTATCTAAAATATGGGGAAAAAAAAAACTTTTAAAACTCAACAGTAAAAAAAGAACCCAATTAAAATATGAATAAAGATCTTAACAGTCACTTGAGAGAGAAATAAATGGCAAAACAAAAAAAAAGGTAAAAGCTCATCATTTGTCATTAGGGAAATGCAAATTAAAACAAGGAAATAGGGATTGCACTGAATCGTATAAGATTGCTCTAGGTACCACAGACATTTTAACAATATTTGTTCTTCAAATCCGTGAGCACGGAATGTTTTTCCATTTCTCTGTGTCTTCCTCAATTTCTTTCATGACTGTTCTGTAGTTTTCTGAGTACAGATCCTTTGCCTCTTTGGTTAGGTTTATTCCTAGGTATCTTATGGTTTTTGGTGCAATTGTAAATGGGATTGACTCCTTACTATTTCTTCTGTCTCACTGTTAGTGCATAGAAATGCAACTGATTTCTGTGTGTTGATTTTATATCCTGCCACACTGCTAAATTCCTGCTTTAGTTCTAGCAATTCTGGGGTGGAGTCATTTGGGTTTTCCACATAGAGTATCATGTCCTCTGTGAAGAGTCAAAGTTTGACTTCTTCGCCAATTTGGATGCTTTTTATTTTTGTTGTCTGACTGCTGAGGCTAGGACTTCTAGTACTATATTGAACAACAGTGGTGAGAATGGACATCCCTGCCATTTTTCCTGACGTTAGGGAAAAAGCTCTGTTTTTCCCTATTGAGAATGATATTCACTGTGGGCTTTTCATAGATGGCTTTTATGATATTGAAGTATGTTCCCTCTATCCCTACACTGTGAAGAGTTTTAATCACGAAATTGTACTGTCAAATGCTTTTTCTCCTTCTACTGAGAGGACTATATGGTTTTTGTCCTTTATTTGATTTGCAGATATTGAACCACTCTTGCAGCCCAGGAATAAATCTCACTTGGTCGTGGTGAACAGTCCTTTTAATGTACTGTTGGATCCTATTGGCTAGTATCTTGGTGACAATTTTCGCATCCATGTTCATCAGGGATATTGGTCTGTAATTCTCCTTTTTGATGGGGTCTCTGTCTGGTTTTGGGATCAAGGTAATGCTGGCCTCATAAAATGAGTTTGGAAGTTTTCCTTCCATTTCTATTTTTTGAAACAGCTTCATAAGAATAGGCATTAGTTCTTCTTTAAATGTTTGGTAGAAATCCCCTGGGAAGCCATTGGCCCTGGACTATTGTTTGTTGGGAGATTTTTGATTACTGCTTTAATATCCTTGTTGGTTATGGGTCTGTTCAGGTTTTCTCTTTCTGGTTTCAGTTTTGGTAGTTTATGTGTCTCTAGGAATGCATCCATTTCTTCCAGATTGCCTACTTTGTTGGCATATAGTTGCTCATAATACGTTCTTATAATTGTTTGTATTTCTTTGGTGTTAGCTGTGATCTCTCCTCTTTCACTCATGATTTTATTTATTTGGGTCTTTCTCTTTTCTTTTTAGTAAGTCTGGCCAGGGGTTTATCAATCTTCTTAATTCTTTCAAAGAACCAGCTCCTAGTTTCATTGACCTGTTCTACTATTCTTTTGGTTTCATTGATTTCTGCTCTGATCTTTATTATTTCTCTTCTCCTGCTGGGTTTAGGATTTATTTGCTGTTCTTTCACCAGCTCCATCAGGTGTAAGGTTAGGTTGTGTATTTGAGACCTTTCTTGTTTCCTGAGAAAAGCTTGTATTGCTATATATTTCCCTCTTAGGACCGCCTTTGCTACGTCCCAAAGGTTTTGAACAGTTGTTTCATTTTCATTTGTTTCCATGAATTTTTTAAATTATTCTTTAATTTCCAGGTTGACCCATTCATTCTTTAGTAGGATACTCTTTAGCCTCCATGTAACTGAGTTCTTTCCAAATCTCCTCTTGTGACTGAGTTCCAGTTTCAAAGCACTGTGGTCAGAAAATATGCCGGGAATGATCCGAATCTTTTGGTACTGGTTGAGACCTGGTTTATGACCCAGCATATGATCTATTCTGAAGAATGTTCCATGTGCACTCGAGAAGAATGTGTATTCTGTTGCTTTGGGATGTAATGTTCTGAATATATCTGTGAAGTCCATCTGGCCCAGTGTGTCATTCAAAGCCCTTGTTTCCTTGTTGATCTTCCGCTTAGAAGATCTGTCCATTGCAGTGAGTGGGGTGTTAAAGTCCCCTACTATTATTGTATTATTATCAATGTGTTTAATTTTGTTATTAACTGGTTTTTCTAAATGGCTGCTCCCATGTTAGGGGCATAAATATTTACAATTGTTAGATCTTCTTGTTGGATACACCCTCTAATTAGGATATAGGTCTTTCCTCATCTCTTATTATAGTCTTTGGTTTAAAATCTAATTTGTCTGATATAAGGACTGCCACCCCAGCTTTCTTTTGATATCAATTAGCATGATAAACAGTTTCCCACTCTGTCACTTTCAATTTGGAGGTGTCTTTGGGTCTAAAATGAGTCTCTTGGGGGGCCTGGATGGCTCAGTTGTTAAGCATCTGCCTTCAGCTCAGGTCATAATCCCAGGGTCCTGGGATCGAGTCCCGCATCAGGCTTCCTGCAGAGCAGGAAGCCTGCTTCTCCCTCTCCCACTCCCCCTGCTTGTGTTCCTGCTCTCACTATCTCTCTGTCAAATAAATAAATAAAATCTTTAGGATAAATAAATAAAATAAAATAAAATAAAATGAGGCTCCTGCAGACAGCATATCAATGGGTCTTGCTCTTTAATCCAATCTGATACCCTGTGTCTTTTGATTGGGACATTTAGCCCATTTACATTCACAGTAACTACTGAAAGATACGAATTTAATGCCATTGTATTAACTGTACAGTCACTGTTTCTGCATATTGTCTCTGTTCCTTTCTGGTCTATATTACTTTTGGGCCCTCTCTTTGCTTACAGGATCCCTTTTAATATTTCTTGCAGGGTTGGTTTAGTGATCACAGATTCTTTTAGTTTCTGTTTGTCCTGGAAGCTTTTTATCTCTCCTATTTTGAATGACATCCTAGCTGGAAAAGTATTCTTGGCTGCATATTTTTCTCATTTAGCACCCTGAATATATCATGCCAGTCCTTTCTGGCCTGCCAGGTCTCTGTGGATAGGTCTGCTGCCACTCTAATGTTTCTACCCTTGTAGGTTACAGACCTCTTATCCTGAGCTGCCTTCAGGATTTTTCTGTCTTTGAGATTTGCAAGCTTCACTATTATATGTTGAGGTGTTGATCTATTTTTATTGATTTTGGGGGGGGGTTCTCTGTGCCTCCTGGGCTTGAATGCCTGTTTCCTTCCACAGATTAGGGAAGTTCTCCACTATAATTTGCTCCAATATACCTTCGCCCCCCCCCCCCCCGCTTCTTCAGGGATCCCAATTATTCTAATATTGTTTTGCTTTATGGTATCACTTATCTCTCAAATTCTTCCCTCGTGATCCAGTAGTTGTTTATCTCTTTTTCTCAGCTTCTTTATTTTCCATCATTTTGCCTTCTAGATCACTGATTCTCTCTTCTGCCTCATTTATCCTAGCAGTTAGAGTCTCCATTCTTAATTGCATCTCATTAATAGCCTTTTCTATTTCACTTGGTTTGATTTTAGTTCTTTTATTTCTCCAGAAAGGGATTCTCTGGTGTCTTCTACACTCTTCTCAAGCCCACTTAGTATCTTTATAATCATTATTCTGAAATCTAGTTCAGACATCTTACTTATATCCATACTAATTAAGTCCCTGGCAATCAGTACTGCCCCTTGTTCTTTTTAAGATTTTATCTGGGAGACAGAGAGAGAGAGACAGAGAGCACAAGCAGAGGGAGCTGCAAGTAGAGAGAGCTGCAGGCTCCCCACTGAGCAAGGAGCCCGATGTGGGACTCAATCCCAGGACCCTGAGACCATGACCTGAGCCAAAGGCAGATGCCTAACTGACTGAGACACCCAGGTGTCCCTCTTGTTCTCTTTTTTGAGTTGAGTTTTTCCCATCTTGTCATTCTGTCCAGAGAAGAATAGATGAATGAGAGAACAAAATACTAAAATGGCAACAACAACCCCAGAGAAATATACACTAATCAGAAGAGAACCAAAACCAAAAAAAATTTTTAAGAAAAAGAATATAAGCAGACCAGTGAACTGAACCAAGCAGTACACTCAATCCTGTATTTTAGTCTGTTAAAAAATTAGATCCCAAAATTGTAAAGAAAGAAAAACTTATACATGTACAAAAATTAAGTTAAATACTATGAAAGAATAGAATGTAACTATAAAGATGAAAATTAAAAGACAAAAAAAAAAAGGACTATAAACAGGTGAACAGGACACAGCAATACACTATATCCTGAGTGTATTTTGGTAGCTTTGTTAGAAGAAACTACATCTCAAAATTGTAAAGAAAGAAAAACATATACACACAAAAACAAAGTTAAGTACATTGAAAGGATAGAATGTAACTATAAAGATGAAAGTTAGATGAAAAAGAAAAAAAGATTATCATCAGACAAGTGAAGAGAATAGAGCCATACACTAGATTCTGGGTGTATTTTGGTGTCTGTTAAAAGAAACTGCATCCCAAAATTGCAAAGGAATAAAAACTTATATACATACAAAAATAAAATTAAATATAATGAAAGGATAGAATGTAATTATAAAAATCAAAGTTAAAGATTTTTTAAAAAGAGCTGATAAACTGGTTGAAAAATGAAAGAGAAAAAAATTAAAATTGAAAGACTAAAGATTCGTGGTGGAAAAAACCCCACAAATTCTATATACTATTTTCCCCTAGGGCTGGAGTTTTGCAGTTCTCCATGATCCGTAAACTTCATCTTAGCTGGATGTTCTTGCTGATCTTCTAGGGAAGGGGCCTGTTGCACTGATTCTCAGGTGTCTTTGCCCAGGGCAGAATTGCACCACCCCTGCCAGGGGGTCAGGCTAAGCAAGCAGCTCCAGATTGTTCCATGTGGGTTTTGTTCCCTGAAGGCTTTCTGTGCATCTTTAGAGGATGAGAATGCAAATGGCAACCTCCTAATCTCCAGCCCCAGAGCTGAGAGCTCTGGGCCCCACTCCTCAGTGTGCCCTCAGGGAAAAGCAGTCAATCACTCCTGTCTCCCTGGACTCTGTCCGCACTCCATGCTCACCCAGTCTGTGACTGAGCATTTCTATCTCAGGCACTTGACACCGTTTCAAGTCTCCAAACTCTGCAGACTCCTGCAGTGCACACCTGCGCCACTCCTGGATGGATGTGTGTGGGGGGGAGGGGGTGTCTCGCTGCGGTTCTGCCTCTCACTGGGCCCCTGCTCGAAGGGTGGTTGGCCAACGGGGCCACGTTTCATGGTATATGGCAACCTGGAGCTGAGAGGCCCCTCCTGGGCTTGCTGATTGCAGCCGGCTTCCCCACGCTGATGCCTGGGAACTCTGCCACACTCAGGCACCCCTGGTCTTCCTGTGCCCCCAGGAATCCTGAGACCACACTGTCCCACCTAGGATTCCACCCCATGTTGCCACCTGAGCACCTTTCAGGCACGGACATCGCTCACTGGAGCAGACTTCTAAAAGTTCTGATTTTGTGCTCTACTGCTATATCACTTTCCAGTGCTGCCTTCCCCCGTGCCCCCCGGTTTATCTTCCAATATATTGCCTCGGATTCACTTCTCCACACCTCCTACCTTGCAGAAGGCTTTTCTATTTGTAGAGTTGCAGCTATTCTTTTCTTAGACCTCTGGTTGGGTTCACAGGTGTTCAGAATGATTTGATAGCTATCTATCTGAATTCCAGGGACCAGACAAAACTAAGGTCCCCTACTCCTCTGCCATCTTGGACTATGCCAAATTAAAACAAGGAGACAGCAATTCATACATACCAGAATGACTAAAATCCAAGAAATTGACAGTATCATTTGCTGGTAAGAATGCAAAATAGCGGATTCTAGGCTTGGGGTAAGCCTGGAGCATCTTGTAATACCAGAAGGTAAGTAATTAACATCTCCTTCCTACCTACACCTCCCACCCCTACCCAAAACAATGAGCGTATAACCAAAGGAATGTAGACACCAAGTGAAAGCGCACTCAATGGCCAACAAGAACAAATTAATTTCTTAATTAGAGCAACAAATTAATACAGTATTAGATTACAAGCCAAAGTAGAAAATATTATCCCCAAGTCCATACTGTTAGAGACAAATGAATGAATAAATGGGGATGAGACAAGTCTCCCATACAGAAGAATTCTAAGTAAGTTATGCAGACATGCCATCATCAAGGAAACAGATAATTTCTCACTGAAGTGTAAGCAACACACAGTGATTTACTTTCAAAGAGTACAGGATGGAAAAAAGGAAGAAAAGGGTAACTTTACAATGTAAAAGCCTGACAAATACAGCCAAATGATCAAGGTCAATATCAGTGATATGCTGAAGTCTTCTCAAAGATAAGGAGTCCAAGGAAAAATGACAATCATTTACAATCATTTCAAAGAAAATACTTTGCTGTAAATCTAACATGTATAAAATTTGTATGCTGAAAATTACGAAAATGTTGTTGACATCTAGTAAGGGTTCAATACACCCTTACTAGAAAATGGAGAGATATACCATGTTCATGAACTAGGAGATTCAACACAGTGAGATGTCAATTCTCCCCCAAAATGACATTCAAGTTTATGCAATTCCAATAAAAATTCAAGCAAGATCTTTGGGACATAGCCAATATAAACAAAACTACTCTAAAATTTATATGGAAAACAAACAAAACACCCCCACAAAACTAGAATACCTAAAACATTTTAGAAAATGACAAATAAAAAATAACTTTAGCTGATTTTGAGACTAAATATGTCACTAGAATAACCAAGAGACTGTGGTTCTGGCAGCCATACAGACACAAATATCAACAGAACAGAAGAGGGAATCTCAAATTAGCCCCCATAGAAGTATGGCCAACTGATTTCTAAAAAAGGTACAAAAAGCAATTGAAGAGAGGAATGATAACCTTTTCAACAAATGATGCCGGAGCAAATGGACATCTATTCATACCAAAAAAAATGAACTCCAATCTCATTATTTATACAAAAATGAACTCAAGATACTGACAGACCTAAGTGTAAAACATAAAAATATAACTTTTAGGGAAAAAACAAAACAAACAGAAAAACAAAAAAACCTTTGGGATCTAACACTAAGCAGTCTTTAAGACTTCCTGAAATTAAAAAAGTACAATCCAAAATAAATTGGACTTCATCAAAATCAAAAACTTTGGTTTGCAAAAGACCATCTGAAGAGAATGAGAAAACAAGTCACAAGAGAGGGAGAAAATATTTGCAAGCCACATTCTGGAAAAGGCCTGGTGTCTAAAATAGGTAACTCTGAAAACTCAACAGTAAAAATCCCAATAATGTAAATTAAAAATGGACAAATCCATGAAAAGACATTTCACTGAAGAACAGTTACATATAGCAAATAAAGGATGTCCCACATTATTAGGCCTTTGGGAAATGCAAACTGAAATCATAATAGAATATCACTACACACCAATCAGAATACCCTCCTGACAAAAAATAGTGATAATAACCAATGCTGGTGAGGATTTACAGGATCTGTATCACTCACACATTGCTGGTAGAAATGTAAACTGGTATACAGCTACCCTGAATAATAGTCTGTCATGTTCTTATAAAACTAGAAACATACTTACCATATGACCCAGCAACTGCACTCTTGCACATTTATCTCTGAGCAATGAAAATTTATCTCATTCAGAAACTTGTACACAAATGTTTGTAGTGGCTTCATTTGCAACAGCAAAAACTCAAAAACAACCCACAGGTCCTTTAATGGGTAAATGGTTAAATAAACTGTGGTTCATCCCCATTCCATGGAACACTATTAAGCAATGAAATGTAAAGGACTATCAATACATGCAACAACTTGGATTAATCACAAGAGAATTAGGCCGACTGGAGAGAAGCCAATCCCCAAAGGTTACATACATACATGATTCCATTTATACAACATTTGGGAAGAAAAAATTTTACAAATGTAGAACAGATTCAAGGTTACCAGGGGTTAGGATGGGCAAGGAAGGGGAGGTGCACAAGAAGGAGATGAATACAGTTACACGTGAACAACAAGACGGATCCCTGCAGTGATGTTTTGTATTTTGACTATGGTAGTGAATACACAAATCTACACAGCTGATAATACTATAAGGCAGTAAACATAAACACAAATGAATTTATGGGCAGTGCATTGTATCAATGTCAATATTCAAGTTGTGGTGTTGTATAGTTTTGGAAGATGTTACCATAGTGGGGAAACTGGTAAAAGGTATAAAGACCTCTCTGTGTTATTTTTTACAACTGCATGTGAATCTACAATTATCTTAAAAAGTTTCATTTGAAAAACCAGTGTCAAATAAAAAGGCAAGCCAGACTGAGAAAAAAAAAATTTGCAATGCATATACCTGATGAAGGATTTGTCTATAATATAAAAAAAAAAACACCTCCTACCATCCAATATTAAACAATGTAATTTTTTAAATCAGTGAATGATTTGAACAAACACTTAACTAAATGAGATTCAAGAATGGCTAATTATATGAACCATGAGAGACTATGGACTCTGAGAAACAAACTGAGGGTTTTAGAGGGGAGAGGGATGGGGAGATGGGTTAGCCCGGTGACAGGTATTAAAGAGAGCACGTATTGAATGGAGCACTGGGTGTTATACACAAACAATGAATCATGGATCACTATGTCAAAAACTAATGATGTATCGTATGGTGACTAACATAATTAAAAAAAAAAAAAAGAATGGGAAATTAACACCTAACAAGATGGTCAATATCACTAACATAAGAAAATGTAAATTAAAGCCACAATGAGATGCCACTAGACAGCCACCAACATGACTAAAAAAAGACTGAAAATACTAAGTGTTGAGAGAGGATGTGGAGCAACTGGAACACATCCCCAGAGGGAATGTAAAAATGGCACAGCCACTTTGGAAGAGACAGTTTGGCAGTTTCTTAAAGTTGAACATACACACTTACCATATGACCCAGCAATCCCACTCCTAGGTATTTACCTAAGAGAAACGAAAACATATGTCCACACAAAGACTTGTACTCAAATGTTCATAGCAGCTTTATTTAATAATCACAAGAAGCTGGAAATAACCAAATATCCATCTACCAGGTAATTTATAAACAAATTGTCATCTATCCACATACTGCACTACTACTCAATGACAAGAAAATTAACGTTAAATATACCAACATGGATAATCTCAGAAGTATTATATTAAGTTAAACTCAGCCAGCCAATAAAGGCTACATACTCTGATTCTACTTTTATGAATGTCTGGAAAAGGACGTTGACCAAAAAAGGAAAAAAAAAAGAAAGAAAGAAAAAAAAAGAACGAATGAAAAAAGTAAGTAAACAAAAACAAAAAATTACAGTGATTTCTGACCAAAAGCCAGTTGTAGGGAAAAAATATTGCCTACGAAGGGTCATAAAGGAACTTTTGGGGCTAATGGAAATATTCTATATCATGACTGTGGTGAAGGATGCACAACTGCATACATTTATCAAAACTTATCAACTGCAACCTTGAAATTTGTGAATTTTATGCCAATTACACCTCAAAAAATGTTAATTTTAATTTCTCGTAATGCTATAAAACAGCTGAGAAGTTACAGAGTGCATTTATCAGTTTAAACACTTATGGTTAAAAGCATGTAAACCTAATATAAAATTTACCCATTTTTATAAGTTATGAAAAGTAAAAATAAACCTATAATATTCTCTAATACCTTAATTTCTATTAACATGATATAATGTAAAACTAAAATGATATTACTATAAAGGAATCTTTCAAAAACATGGTATTTCTTGGGGAGTCTGGCTGGCTCAGTCAGTTAAGCATCTGACTCTTGCTTCAGTTCGGGTTATGATCTCAGGATCATGATCTCAGGGTTCTGAGATGGAGCCTGGCACTGGGCTCTACGCTCAGCACCGAATTCACTTGAGAGTCTATCTCCTTCTCCCTCTGCCCTTCTTGCTCATGCTCACTCACTCTCTCCCTTTCTCTAAAATAAATAAATTTTTAAAACATGGTATTTCTTTATTAACTGTGTGTGCAGGCATATACTCAACTTTGGTATTTGGCTTTTTGGAATAAATATCAAATATAAAAATAAAACATACTTCACTTTGAGATCAATATAATAAAGCCTCTTGAAGACACAAAACATTACCCAAAAGGAGCTCACTGAAATAAAGTAAAAGGAAAATTAACCTTATGTGCAAATCTCAATTCCAAATTTGGCAAATTTAATAATGACAGGCATTTTCCACTGAAAAGTCTAATGTAAAGTTAGACAAAAACATAGAAAATGCAAATCTTGCCAAACTATTCCACAATTCAAAATCTTCAAGCTTCCTAAGACTTTCTCCTACCAAGCCCTCTTCCCCAGTGCCTCTCTACCCCCTGTGGATGTTTTACAACCTGGCTCAAAATTTCTCCGACACTGAGAAATGGGGGTCTGTCACCTTCACTTTAACATGGGGCTGTGTGAATGATCAACAGACTATGGCAGAAATGATGCTATAGTTCCTGGGCCCATGCCTTTTCCTGGCAGCATCTACTTCCTGACTTTTGAGTTATTCACTGCCAAGCTAATGAGCATGTCCAGACCACACAGAGATCAAATACAGATGTTCCAGCTGAAGTCCCCACCAAGAGCTACTATCATCATCCACCAGAAGTGAGTCAACTGCCAAGTGAGGAAGGCTTTAAGATGACTCCCTCACAGCCACCATTTATCTGCAACCACATGAGAGACCCCAAGTGAGACCCACCTAATGGAGTCCAGTCAATCCTCAGAACCAAGAGATAATGATTTTTATTATTTTAAGCCACTAAGTTTGGAATAACTGGTTATGATGCAAAAATAACTGGGACACCTATATATTCTTCCTATTCCTAATCAATACTAAGGCCTAAAGAAATGGAAAGCACATCAATGGAAAGAGGTAAAATCCCAAACACAACACTCCTTCCTCTCTACTCACCCGCAAGTTGAAAACTGTAAATTAACCATACTCTTGAAGCACTGAGGGAAATGCTGAGGAAAGGAACAGTTGCATAACCCTGTTGCTACCCCTTTTCATTTTACTTCAGTTTCTGCTCATCTCCCCAATGCTTTTCTTTCTTTTTTTTTTTTAAAGATTCTATTTATTTGAGAGAGAGAGAGAGAGAGAGAGGGCATGAGCAGGGGTGGCGGCGGGGAGGGAGAAACATGGGGGAGGGAGAATCTGAAGCAGACTCCGCATGAAGGCCAATGAGGGCTCGATCCCAGGACCATGAGATCATGACCTGAGCCAAAACCAAGAGTCTGATGCTTAACCGATTGAACCACCCAGGTGCCCCTCATCTCCCCAGCTCTTATCAACAATAACAAAAAAGAGGAAAAGCATAAGGAGAAATCCCATTCTCTACTCCTAACTCTATCCTACCAGTGCTAGTAGCAGTAAGGGAAGCAGAGAAACCCAGTCCTGCCCTATCCATAGGATGCTTTTTAGCATTTCTCCAGTCTCCACATCTTCTTACCCAGCACTCCTTGATCATCAACAGTTACATATGTAAAGAGGAAAAACAAGACAAAAGAAGGAAAAGCCCAATAATCATTGCTCCTCATTAGCTCCCATCTCTGGCACAACCAGCAACTCCCAAAAGCACTCACTCCCTACTCCCTCAATGGAGTTCTATCTTATATACTACAACCCATTAATTCAGAGCTACCTATTCATACCTTGGGGGAGGAAAAAAAATAAAGCCCTCCCAGCTTATAATTTCCTTCTGAACTAAGTTTTGACACCTTTAAAAGGTATATGAAACCATACTGCTGCTTTCATTGTACACTGCAATGCAAAAAGAATGCATCTTACTACCTTCCACAAAATTCAGCCTAATTCATCACTTTCTAAATACCTGATATGTTAAAGTGACAGCACAAGAACATACACAAGCATCACCTTGGAGAACCCCAAATACACATAATCTAAGTTCATACATATTATCGATTCCAATGTGTCTAACTATTAAATCAGTCCAAGGCATTTTTTTGGAGTGAGCACCCTCAATGGGAGTGAGGGGGGTACGGGTGAGGAATGGGATGCAGGATTGTGGGTGATCTCAGAAGTCTAAAATTTCTCTCCAGTAACTTGTTTTATCCATTTTTAATTTCAATTTGATTATAAAGATTTAAGATAAACATGCCAGAACCATACGGATGGCCAACTTATCATGCTGTACTCTGACAGAATAGCAGCCTAAGCTTTTGTTTACAAACTTCCACTTGACAAACTCTGATGAAAAAGATCAGAGCAGACTTAATATGTAAACATTTTGCCAACAGAAAGTGCTATAATACAAAGCTTAAAATCATCAGTTCAAACTGAAAAACTTACTAGAAAAATTGAGCCCTTGCTGAACTCAAAAGAAGTCCATTATAGGGATGCCTGGGTGGCTCAGTTGGTTAAGCATCTGCCTTCGGCTCAGGTCATGATCCCAGAGTCCTGGGATCAAGTCCTGCATCGGGCTCCCTGCTCAGCGGGGAGCCTGCTTCTCCCTTTGCTTGTGCACTTTCTCTAACAAATAAATAAAATCTTAAAAAAAAAAAAAAAAGAAGTCCATTATAGGAGGCAATATATTCACAATACAATGGTCTATTTAGATCTGCTACTCAAAGAATTACTCCGGGATAAGCAGCATCAATATCACCTTCTTTTTTTTTTTTTTTTTAAAGATTTTATTTATTTGACAGAGAGAGACGTAGTGAGAGAGGGAACACAAGCAGGGGGGAGAAGCAGGCTTCCGGCTGAGCAGGGAGCCCGATGTGGGGCTCGATCCCAGAACTCTGGGATCGTGACCTGAGCCGAAGGCAGACACCCAACAACTGAGCCACTCAGGTGCCCCTCAATATCACCTTCTTAGAAATGCAAAATCTCAGGTCCCACCCCAGACGTAATGAATCAAAATCTCCTTTTTAACAAGATCCACAAGTGAATCACATGCACATTAAACTTTGAGAAGCACTAATTTAGAATCAACAACACACGGTGTTATCTTTCATGTCAATGCAGCAAATCTGAACTTTAAAAATACTACAGTTCTATTTGATACGAGAATTTGGGGTCTCATACTTGCATAAGAAATACAAGTTTATACCTAATATTATGCCTGTAGATATATATAGATGCTATAGATAATTTAGGCCAACATTCTGAATCAGTATCTTAAGAAAGGACACAATTTATAATCTAAAATAATTGCTCAAATTGAGCACATTCAACACTCATTGAAAGTGAACTTGTAGGGGCGCCTGGATGGCTTAGTCAGTTAAGCATCTGCCTTATCTCAGCTCAGGTCATGATCCTGGGGTCCTGGGACGGAGCCCCACAACAGGCTCCCTGCTCAGTGGGGAGCCTGCTTCTCCCTCTGCTGCTCCCCACACCCCCCGGCGTGTGCGCACGCACGCACTTGCTCTGCACACGCATTCCCTCTCTCTCTCTCAAATAAATAAAGTGAACTTGTAGTCTTTGTGTTCTGTACAAGTAAGTCTGGTCCTTTAATCACCTAATATACTCTGCGTAGTACCCAGCATAACCAAATAGATATTAACAAAATTTTTATGCAAGGAACTACTCTTAGGAGAGGGTACTTCTCAATAACCAACTTGCTGAACACCATCAGTAGAATGGTCTGGCTGCACCTGTGTACAGAATTATTAGGCAACTGAGAAGCAAATGAAGATCTTGGATATTCTTTGTCACTGACCCTGGTACTTGAGACAAAACATACAGCACACTGCTGTTCCTTCCAATCTGGCCTGCTCTAAGGACAGTTTTAATTAGAAAGGAATTTGAAAGACACATACATAATAATTTGGGGAGGCAAATTTGCGATCTGGAGGGTGGCACTCCCCTACTTAAAATAAACTCCACATTCTCTCTGCATCTCCCCTCTGTATCATCTGTACATAGCCCTATTTGCTATATTAAAATATAAGATTCTTTGAGAAAACTCCTTTTTGTATGTTCAATTCACCTCCCTACCTTCTACAACGAATAATGACCAGGAAATGTAATACATTCTTAACAGTATTAAATAAAGAAAAAATCCTATTCTGGAATGGCAACCCTATTCTGGAATGGCAACCTGCCTTCTTCCCTTTCATACAATAGGGAAGGCAGGTTCATCACAGCAGCTTAATAAAAACCATGCTACCACTATAACAATTACTGAATTTATTTTGATCACAGAACTTCCAAGTTGAATTTTCTGAAACAAATTCAAACAGTTAAAAAATCCCACTGAGAGAAAAATGCAATGACGTTTCATTTACCTGAAGACTTTTCCAAATGAATTGAAATGCTCCACTATTTAAAATTTAAGATATAAAATCTTTTTTGTAACTGATTAGGTAACCTCCTGAAATATTTGCAAATGTCTGAGGTTGTCTCAAAATGATGAGGAAAGGGGTGAAGATGGCTCAGGTGGTTAAGCGTCGACTCCTGATTTTGGCTCAGGTCATGATCTCAGGATTGTGGGATCAAGCCCCCCACGCTCAGCACAAAGCCTGCTTTGTCCCTCTCCCTCTGCCTCTCTCCCTACTTGGGCACATGCACACACACACACTCTCTCTAAAATAATAAAATCTTAAAAAATGATGAAGAAAGAAAAGAGCAGGTAGAATATAGATGAAACAAGGGCATCCATCAATCTGTAATATTTGAAGCTGAGTGATGGACACATATGGGTTCATTAAACTATTCTACTTTTCTATGTGTTCGAAATTTTTCATTTAAGAAAATTGACACTGCTGTAATCAAAACAAGGTGGTACTGGCATAAGGCTCAACAAGACCAAAGGAATAAAAATTCCAGAAATAAATCCATTCATTCATGGTCAACAAACTTGACAGCAGTGCCAACACCAATCAACAGTGAAAGCAACAGTCTCTTCAACAAATGGTACTGGTACTAGATATTCACATATAAGAGAAATTGAACCCCTAACTGACTTCATATACAAAAATTGACAAAATGGGCTAAAGACCTAAATTTCAGAGCTAAAACAATAGAACTCTTAAGAAGAAAACATACAGGTGAATCATCATGACCTTGGACTTGGCAATACTCTTAGCTATGATAGCAAAAGTAAAAGCAACAATGACCAAAAAAGAAAAACAAAAGGAAAGTTAGACTTCATCAAAATTAAAATTTTTTGTAAAAAGGACACTATCAACACAATGGATAATCCATATAATGGAGGAAAATATTTACAAATCATATATCTGAGAAGAGTTAAGTATCCAGAATATACAAAGAATTCTTAAAACTCAACCTTAAAAACACAACTTAAAAATGAGTAAAGAACTGACATAGAATTTGTCCAAACAAGACATACAAATTTTAGTGAATACATAAAAAAAGATGTTCATCATTAGTAACCAGGGAAATGCAAATCAAAACTCCAATGGGACACCACTTCACAACTACTAGGATGGCTATTTAAAAAAAAAAGGACCGGCAAAGATATAAAGAAATTAGAACCCTTTTACATTGCTGGTGGAAATGTAAAATGTTGCAGCCACTGTAAAATGTTTGGTGATTCTTCCAAAAACATTTTTCACAAAACTAGAATAATACTAAAATTTATATGGAACTACAAAAGACCCCAACTAGCCAAAGCAAGCTTGAGTGGGGGGAAGGTAGATATCACAATCCCTGATTTCATGATATGCTACAAAGCTATAGTAATCAAAACAGTATGATACTGGCACAAAAACAGACATACAGATCAATGGAACAGAACATAGAGCCCAGAAATAAACCAACACTTATATGGTCAATTAATCTAGGACAAAGGAGGCAAGAATATACAATGGGGAAAAGACAGTCTATTCAATAAATGGTCTTGGGAAACCTGGCCAGCTACATGTAAAAGAATAAAACCAGACTTTTTTTTTTTATTACTAAAGATTTTATTTATTTGACAGAGAGCACAAGCAGGGGGAGTGGGAGAAGCAGGGACCTGACAGGGGGCTTCATCCCAGGACCCCAAAGGCAGACGTTTAACCAACTGAGCCACTCAGGCACTCTGGAAAGTAAATTGGTGCAATTTACAGAGGGTCCTCAAAAAATTAAAAATAGAAATACAATATGATCCAGTAATTTCACTATGTGAAATTTATTCAAAGAAAATGAAAACACGAATTCAAAAAGATATATGCACCCCAATATTTACTGCAACATTATAATAGCCAAGATACGGAAGTAATCCAAGTGGTCATTGATAAATGGATAAGGAAGATGTGGTGTATATATACAATGATACATTATGCAGTCATAAAAAAGGATGAGATCTTGCCATTTATGACAACATGGATGGACCTAGAGGGTATTATGGTAAGTGAAAAAAGTCAGATTTAGAAAGACAAACACCCTATGATTACATTCACATGGAATCTAAAAACAAAACAAAACAAAGAAACATGAATGAATAAATAAAAAGCAGAATCAGACTTGTAAATATGGAGACCACATTGATGGTTGCCAGAGAGGAGCAGGTGGAGGGATGCGCACAATGGGTGAAGGGGAGTGGGACATACAGGTTTCCAGTTATGGAATGAATAAGTCAAAGGAATAAAAAACAGCATAAGGAGGGCGCCTGGGTGGCTCAGATGGTTAAGCGTCTGCCTTCGGCTCAGGTCATGATCTCAGGGTCCTGGGATCGAGTCCCGCATCGGGCTCCCTGCTCCTTGGGAGCCTGCTTCTCCCTCTGCCTCTCTCTCTGTCTCTAATGAATAAATAAATAAAATCTTAAAAAAAAAAAAAAATTAAAAAAAAAAAAAACAGCATAAGGAATAGAGTCAATGACACCGTAATAACGATGTATGGTGATAGATGGTAACTATGCCTGTGGTGAGTGTAGCATTATGTATAAACTTCTCCAATCACTATGCTGTACACCTGAAACTAATGTAATAATGTGAGTCAACTACACTCAAAAAAAAATCTGGTGGTTCCTGAAAAATTTAACATAGAATTGCCATATGACCCACAAACCAATTCCATGCCTAGGTATATACTCAAGAGAACTGAAAACAGGGATTCAAATACCTGTACACAAATATTCATAGCAGCACTTTTCACAGTAGCCAAAAGGTGGAAACAATCAAAATGTCCATCACTGGATAAATGAACATTATGTGGCATATATACACACAATAGAATATTATTCAGCTATAAAAACAAAATGAAGTACTGATACATTCAACAACATGGAAGAACCTCCAAAACATTATGCTACGTCAAAGAATCCAGACATAAAAGGTCATATATGGGGGCACCTGGGTGGTTCAGTCAGTTAAGCATCTGACTCTTGGTCTCGGCTCAGGTCATGATCTCAGGGTCATGAGACTAGGCCCCGTGGGAGTCTGCTTGGGATTCTCTCTCTTCCTCTGCCCTTCCCCCATTTTGCATGTGCACACGCTCTCCCTCTCTAATAAATACATCTTTAAGAAAAAAAAAAGGGTCATACATGTGTGATTCCGTTATATGAAATAACAAGAATGGGTCAATCAAAAGACATAAAATGCATTAGTGGTTGCCAGGGACTCAGAATGGGGAAATGGGGAGTGACTGCTAATGGGTACAGGATCTCCTTTGAAGGAGATGAAATGTTTTGGAACTAGATAGAAGAGACTGCATAACACTGTGAATGTATTAAATGCCACAGAATCACATAATTAAAATAGTTAATTTTATGTTATGTGAATTTCACCTCAAAAAAATTTCACAAAATTGATTACATATTTCATATCAATAAGAGCAAGTTAATATAACTTAACACTTTATTCATCATTTAGTAGTAGTAAGTTTGTAGGCTTGCAAAACAATTTTGTCTTTAAACCAAACAGCAAAGAACGCAGTTACCACTTATAAGTCTAATAATTCCCCTTCATATTACCAAGAAGCTGAGATAACCAAATTTTGATAATTCTAAGTAAGTTCAGTGAGAGCATGAAGAAAATATTACACAGAAAAAAATAATTTTAGCCAGATACCTATAACGAAGTGTGAATTTTAAAAATTATAAGCTACACCACAATGAAATGCAGTGTGAACCTTGTCTGCAACCTGGTTTGAACACACTCTGAAAAGCCACTGTGCAGCTAGAAATTTGATATATGGACTGAATATTAAATATTAAAGAATTTGTGTTAATTGCACTAGGTGGGATAAGGGTTATTGTGGTTGTATAAAAAAACATTTAGGGAGAAAATGCCAGGGTATTTATAAAATATAAAGATTTTATTTATTTATTTGACAGAGAGAGAGACAGTGAGAGAGGGAACACAAGCAGGGGGAGTGGGAGAGGGAGAAGCAGGCTTCCCGCGGAGCAGGGAGCCCGATGTGGGGCTCGATCCCAGGACCCTGGGATCATGACCTGAGCCGAAGGCAGACGCTTAACGACTGAGCCACCCAGGCGCCCCCAGGGTATTTATAAAATAAAGTTCATATAACAAAAATGGGGACAAAATACTAGCAATGATTAAATCTAGGTGATGAGTGTATGGGGGTTCGTTATACTATTCCTTCAACTTTTCTGTGTGCTTGAAATTTTTATATTAAAAAGTTAAATTTCTATATTTAAAAAAATTACAAACTTGCATAAAGAGAAAGTAAACTTTGGAATGAATCAGGAGCCTACTACTCTGTCTCGTAATTTCTGGAGTCTGGGAAGGTAATGCCTTCCCAACATTTCATTCCTTTAAGACTCTAAGCTACTTATATGCCTAAAAAAGGAAATCACTTTTCATTATTTTGACTTAAATTCTTGAAAACTGAAAATCCACTGAGTACGTGCCTATTTTTTTTCTAGGTTCAGTCCTGGCATTTAAGTAGTATCTAACTTTAAGTAAAAGGTCACCAACCTGAGTGAAGGATTATAAAATAAAATGAAAATACTGGACAGTTGCATGACTGTCCTTGTACTGTTTTATGGAGCATTAAATACTGACTTTGCAAGGTAAAATTTAAATCTAACCACTTTTAAAAATAAGAACAGGGGCACCTGGGTGGCTCAGTCGGTTAAGCGTCTGCCTTTGGCTCAGGTCATGATCCCAGGGTCCTGGAATTGAGCCCTGCATCAGGCTCCCTGCTCAGTGGGGAATCTGCTTCTCCCTCTCCCACTCCTCCTGCTTGTGCTCTCGCTCTAATAAATAAATAAAATCTTAAAAAAAAAAAAAAGAACAGCATGTATAAATTCTAACCCAGGATAAAAGGAAGAAAATAGAAATAAAGCACGGCAGAACTGGTACAAATGAAAACAAAATAGATGTCTGAAGTAAGGTCAAATATATAATTAATACAAGCAATATAAGTGACTTTAAACCTTCAAAGATAGGGTATCAAGTCCTATTATAAAAATTCAATGTTAACACTGTTTACTGAAAGACAGACCCAAAAGAGCTACATAGAAAGGTTAAAAGGGAAAAAATGGAATGCTCAACAAAACACTAGGAAACCAAATCCAAAAACATAAGAATTATACACCATGTGGGATCTATCCCAAAATAGCAAGGATGATTCAACACACAACATACGTAAACAGAAAAAAAAGAGAAAACCATGTGATCATCTCAGTAGATGAAGAAACAGCATTCAACAAAATCCAACACTTTTTTCATGGTAAAAACACTACAAACTAGGAACAGAATGGAAATTCCTCAACCTGGAAAAGGGCATCTCGGCGAAACATAGTTAACATCATACCTAATGGGTAAATACTGAAAGCTTTTCCCCCTTAAGATCAGAAACAAGACAAGAATGTCTACTCTCCCCACTTCTAGTCAACATTGTACTGCACAATCTAGCCAGAGCTTTCAGCAAGACAAAGAAGCAAAAGACATTTAGATTGGAAAAGGTAGAAACCATCTGAACTTGCAGATGACATGATCGTGTCCACAGAATCAACACACACACAAGATCATTAGAGTTAATAAATGAGGGTGTGTGATTGCAGGATAAAAAATCAATATACAAAAATTAATTGTATTTAAACTAGGCACTAGTAATGAACAATCTGAAAATGAACTTAAGAAACTAATCCCATTTGCAATAGTGTACAAAAGAATTAAATACTTAGGAATAATTTTTTTAAAAGAACTGCAAACATTGTACTCTAAAAACTGTAACCAAAAAAAAATCGCTGAACCTGAAGACCTAATAAGTGGAAAGACATCCCGCATTCATGGATCAGAAGGCATAATATTGGCAATACTCCCAAAATTGATCTACAAATGAAATGCAATCCCAATCAAAATCCCAACTGCCTTCTTTTTTGTTGCAGAAATTGTAAAGTGTTTCCTAACATCTGTATGGAAATATAAGGGACACAGAATAGCCAAAACCATCTCAAAAAGAAGTTAGAAAAATCACTTTCCAATTTGTAAACTTACTACAAAACTACAGCAATCAAGACAGTGTGGTACTGCCATAAAGACACAAAGATCTATGGAACAATATTGAGAACCCAGAAATAAACCCCTATATATATGGTCAATTGATTTTGACAAGGAATTAAAAAGAAAAGCCTTTTTTAAAAATGGTGCTGGGACGGCTGGATATCTACATGTAAAAAAATGAAGATGGATCCCTACCTCACAGAATAAACAAAAAGTAACTCAAAATAGCTCAAACATCTAACTGTAAGAGCTAAAACTATAAAGCCACTGGAAAGAAAAATACCTGTACACAAATATTAATATTTAGTTAATATTAAGTTATCTTCATGACTTTGGATTTGGTGATAGTTTCTTGGATCACATGCAACCAAAGAAAAAATAGATAAATCATACATCATCAAAATTAGAAACTTTTGGATGGACATTGGGGAGGGTATGTGCTATGGTGAGTGCTGTGAATTGCGTAAGACTGATGAATCACAGACCTGTACCCCTGCAACAAATAATATATCTTAATTTAAAAAAAATAGAAACTTTTGTGCTACAAAGGACACCATCAAGAAAGTGAAGGGACTGGGGCGCCTGGGTGGCTCAGTTGTTAAGCGTCTGCCTTCGGCTCAGGTCATGATCCCAGGGTCCTGGGATTGAGCCCCGCATCGGGCTCCCTGCTCGGTGGGGAATCTGCTTCTCCCTCTCCCACTCCCCCTGCTTGTATTCCCTCTCTCGCTGTGTCTCTCTCTGTCAAATAAAATCTTAAAAAAAAAAAGGAAAGAAAGTGAAAGGACAGGGGCACCAGGCTGGCTCAGTCAGTAGAGCATGTAACTCTTGATCTCAGGGTTTTGAGTTTAAGCCCCACATTGGGTGTAGAGATTACTTAAAATCTTTAAATAAAGAAAGAGAGAGAGAGGAGAAAAGAAAAAGAAAAGGAAAGGAAAGGAAAGGAAAGGAAAGGAAAGGAAAGGAAAGGAAAGGAAAGGAAAGGAGGAAGGAAGGAAGGAAGGAAGGAAGGAAGGAAAGAAAGAAAGAAAGAAAGAAAGAAAGAAAGAAAGAAAGAAAGAAAAGAAAGAAAGAGGAAGGAAGGAAGGAAGAAAAAAGAAAAGAAAAGAAAAAAGAGAAAGAAAGAACAGACAATAACCTCCTAAGGGAGAAAATAACCCACAGAATGGGACAAAATGTTTTCAAATCATATCTGATAAAGGATTTGTATCTAAAATATATAAAGAACTCATTCCTCAAGAATAAAGAAGTCAATTCAAAAATAGGCAAAGGATCTGAAGAGTCAGTTCTCCAAACAAGATATACAAACGTCCAATAAACATATGAGGACATACTCAACATCTTAGGCCATCATGGAATGCAAACTAAAATCCCAGGAAGACACCACTTCATACCTACTAGAATGGCTATAATTCAAAAAGTCAGATGATAAGTGTTGATGAAGATGTGGAGAAACTGGAATTCTAATACACATTGTTGACTGGAATGTAAAATGGAGCAGAAGCTTTAGCAGTTCCTGAAAAAAGTTAAACTGCCTGGCAGTTTCTGAAGAAGTTAAACTATATATTACCCTATGACCCAACAATTTCACTCCTAGGTATAAACCCCAAGAACTGAAAACATATGTCCACACAAAAACCTGTATAGGTATTTTTACAGCAGTATGATTCATAACAGCCAAAAAGTAGAACCACCCCAATGTCCATCAACTGATGAATGGGTAAATAAAATGTAGTATATTCATATAATAGAATCTTAGAACATGATTCTAGACTTACAAGAAATGCCAACTACAATATCATCAGTCATACCTCTTAGCTTCACCAAAGCTCAGTACCTGAAACCTAATGACATAAATTTGACTTAAAACAGTACTCAACTGAAATAAGTCAAACAGAGAAAGACATGTATCATATGATCTCACTGATATGAGGAATTCTTAATCGCAGGAAACAAACTGAGTGTTGTTGGAGTGGGGGGTGGGGTGGGAGGGATGGGGTGACTGGGTGATAGACACTGGGGAGGGTATGTGCTCTGGTAAGCGCTGTGAATTGTGCAAGACTGTTGAATCTCAGATCT
>NC_138378.1:51813642-51831894 GCF_054177405.1 Leptonychotes weddellii
ATCTTAGCAGGTGGACAGACACGAATGGTCATGTGATAACCACGGTTGAAACCCGCTAATTAGTATACAAAGCTTTATTATACTCATCTACTTTTTGTACACGGTTGGAATAAAAATGTATCCTATGTGTCAAAACATCCTGCCAAAAGCAGAGAAATTTTTGTCCCACTAAGTCACCCAGAAGTCTGCTTATTTTCTCTCATTTACCTGGTCTGATTAACAAGTTCTAGTCTGCAAGCCAATTAACTTCTTCCAATAGATTTGTAGCTGAAATACAAGACTCACCTTGGTGTCTTTTAATTCCACTCATCAGTGGTGTCAGGTGAGCAAACAATCCAGGAATTATAATTAGTAATCTTACTTTAACTTCAAGACTTGGTACCCATTTTAAGTCAAAATGAACTATCAGAGGTTGTTGTTTTTGGTTTTTGTTTTGTTTTGTTTTTTTAATTTACCTTACTCTCCCCTAGTATTTGAACTAAGTTTGGTGAGTGGTTTACAAAGGTGAAATGTAACAGATGTTCACTCCCAGGGAGTAAACTTTGAATGAGAAGAGTAAGAGGATTCAATAGAATGTGACATACGGAAATGTTGCAAAAATCTCGGGGTACGTAACTCCACATACACCCGTACACTCCTTCCCCCCAAAAGCCTTTCAAGTGGTTAGAAAGGAGAGACCTTGGTTGGTTGGTTTCGTCTCCTCCTCCTTTCTTAAGGGGAGGTGCTAAAGAGCAAGGAAATCACCAAAAGACGGGCCGGAAGAAGGAAAGCAAAAAGCACGGAGTCTGGACAACCAGACCTTAAATAATTGGGAACTGTAAACAAATTAAATGAGGTTAAGAGGCGGTTACCTATTAAACACCTCCCTGTAACTCCAACTCACCTGAGCGGCTCTGAGTTTAAAAAACCGAGCTGTAGGTACACTCTCATTCGAACTCCCCTCTCTCTTCAAGTATTCACAGGTACAAAGGCACTGAAAGAACTCTTCCTGACCCCCGCCAGTAACAGCGCCACAAAAAAAACTCTCACGCTGGCCGGGGCCACTCTGGCCAGGCTGTCCCCGACCCAGCGAAGCCACGCGAGTCCCTCCCCGTAGGGCAGGGAACCCCAAAACCACTGCCCCGCTCCTCAGGCAAGACATCCCTCTTCCCAGGCCGGGCGAGGGGTAGCGGCGGGACCAAACCTCGACTGGAAGAACCCGCCCGCCGCCGAGGCCCTCCGCACCCGCCCGGAACTGGGGTCTTGGCCCCAGGCCGCCCATTCTGGACCCAGGCCCGGTGCCTCGTGGTGCCGGGCGCGAGCCTCACCCCCGGTCCACCCCGCGCCGGCGAAACCCGCGCGAACCACTGAGCTGCGCCCGACGCCACCGTGCGGACCCAGTCACTGGGTACCTGTCTTCGCTCTTGTTTTTCTGCTTCTTCCCCATCGTGTGTCAGCGGCGCTCGTAGCCCCAGCCCCTCTATTCGGTCTCTCACAGACCCACTGTCCCCCAGCCGACTTTGGTCTCTTTTCGGCTCGGCTGCCCTCGCACTGCCGCCTCTCGCACCCGGCTCTCCACAGACCCGCGCACTGGGACAGGGCACATATGGTGTGAGCTCTCAGTGCGCAAGCGCATCGCCCCGCCGCCTTGGCGTGGGGACGCAGGGCGCGGCTCATCGAGAGCTGCGCTTCGGGTAGAGCGTCTCCAGTTGACCAGCCGGCCAGGCGGGAGCCCGAGCGCCCCCTTTCCGCAAGCGTCCGCCGCGCAAGGATAACAGCGGGGTTTCCTGGTTCTAGAACCCTGAGACAGACAATGAGGCTGAAAATTCCCCTTGTCAGCTCCGTCTCTGGGGAGAACGCAAACTTGGAGTTTTGGAGCTCGGCTCAGAGGTAAGCCTTGGGCTTTCCTTCCACCTCTGTGTCTTTGTATTCTCAGCCGCACGCAGTTCAGTAAAGAAACACAATGAACCAGTGATAGGCACTCTAGGTAATAAATCTAGGACAAATTGGGACTCTCAGTAACGTCCATGAATTATGAAGTCTGTTCAGTCTCTAAAAAATAATTACCATGGGGCGCCTGGGTGGCTCAGTTGGTTAAGCGACTGCCTTCGGCTCAGGTCATTATCCTGGAGTCCCTGGATCGAGTCCCGCATCGGGCTCCCTGCTCAGCGGGGAGTCAGCTTCTCCCTCTGACCCTACCCCCTCTCATGTGCTCTCTCTCATTCTCTCTCTCAAATAAATAAATAAAAAATCTTTAAAAAAAATAATAATTACCATGAACAAAACAAGGACACACCCCTTAGTTCCCCGAAATAGAAATTAATCTTTACATTCAAAGTGAGAGCAAGATCTAAGAATTTGTGTTAGGGAAGTCCAAAGGGAACCAACCTACTGGGTGGTAAACATGTTTAATATCTGGATCCGGACAGTGATACTACGGGTGTTAAGTATGTAAAAACTAATCATGCTGTGTAAGTTATACCTCAACTTAAAAAAAAAAAAAAATGTGTTCATTAAACACGATGGAAGCGAAGTTGGAGTGTCACTCCAGAGCAAGATCGTAGCTATCTCTCGTTTCTGATGTAACATTACGTGTACTGAGGCTCGGAGCCTAAGGAAGTCCCGACTCGGCCACGCTGAGCACTGATAAACTACAACCTCCAGCATACTTTGCTCCCTCCCCCGTTGGCCGTTTATCCAGAACGAGGCTGAGAATCGGAAATATCGGGTGGAGGATGGGAGCTGCGCACGCGCAGAAGCGCTCACCGAACGCACGCCCTTCCCCCCCCCCCCCGCCCCACTTCCTCGGGCGTCGCAGGTTGTATCGCGTGAGGGCCGCAGCCAAAGGGGTGGCGGAAGTGACGGCGGGTTCGCAGCCACCGGCAGCTGCTGCGAGGGTGAAGCCAGAGTGGACTGCCTTTCTGGAGCAGTTAGTTCTTCACTTCTCAGGTGTCACCGAGAGCTCAGGTGAGGCAGAGGATGGTGTGGAAAAATTGGCCACCGCCTCCCGGTGCTGATGAACACTTCACTTCACCACTCAACATCCGGCCAGGGCGGGGGAGGGGCGCGGCCCAGACGTCGGTGTCAGTGAAGCGGAGGCGGCTTCGGCGCATGCGCTCCGGGGGTTGTTGCCCACGGGGCCACCTGAACTCCGCCTTGGTCGGTCCCTATGGGCTCAGGGAGTGGCGAGGAAGCTTTTCGGAAGGTACCTCGAGCGCAGTTCAGGTTGTTTTGGCGGGTGCATGTAAGGGAGTCAAGGAAGCGGTTAGGTAATTTGAGGACAAGCCCCTTCCCACTGTTCCCGATGAACTGTAAAGAGGAAGAATCAGGTTTGTGGTTTGAAGAATGAAAAGTTATCGGGATCGCTACACCATCTCCTCTCCCCTTTGTGAATGCGGTGACCACCACCACCTGTCTCCAGAACAGCTCTTGTTATTCGCTTCTGTTCCCAGTTATCCCAGAATTAAATTCTGAGTTTATCTCATAAAACTCCAGGGATCAGCATCCACTATACCTCTGGTAAGAACAGGTTCTGACATGTAAGTCAGTGTCTCAGTAACCAGTTTTCTGCCTCATCCGGCTCCAACCCTAAGGGAAACAGTCTCACTGACATTTTTCTATGGAGGTAGGAAGTGTGAAATTATTTTATCATATTTGAAATACGATTCCTTGAAAATGTATAGCATTTATGAGGAGCTTACAATTTGGTTTTTTAAACTCAAATACTTTTGAAACTTAAGGATAATTTGAACAGAAAGTAGGCATATGTTCATTCAAAATTACAAATTTTTTTTTTAAAGATTTTTTTTTTTTTTATTTGTCAGAGAGAGAGAGTGCTGGGGCAGAGGGAGAAGCAGGCTCCACGCTGAGCAGTGAGCCAGATGTGGGACTGGATCCCAGGACTGGGATCATGACCTGAGCCAAAGGCAGACACTTAACCGACTCAGCCACCCAGGCGTCCCAAAATTAACAAATATATTTTGAGCACTTGCTGTGTTCCAAGCACTGCTAGCTCTGGGGATACAAAGATGAAATCAGTGCATTTCAACTGCTTTTCCTGTGAAGAAAAAAGAATCAAAAGTGAAGTTTGCAAGAAGACTACTTCTTTTCAGTTCAACAGTTGTAGAGGGTTTGTGTGGGCCAGGCTATTTGTCAGTAATTGGGTCAGTGAGTTCACAGTTTATTAAGATTTTTTTTTAAGGTTCTTCAGTAGTGGTTGCAACTGTGTCGTAGTTACTTGAATGCAACAGCTTCTTGCTTTCATAAGCAAATTATAAATTATATTTCTGTAGTAATACATAAAATTTCCATCTGATTGTTCCTGACAAAATACTACATCTTATAAAATGTGTAATTGAAAAGAGCTTCGTTTTATCTGAATTAGATTCTGTTTTTAAACTCCTGTGTTACATAAAGGATCAGTATTTTTAACATTTGGAGTGGTATTGTTTTACATCAAAGTTAAGAACGGTGTCAGTAGATCCATACCAGTATCAGTCTTTGTAGCATTATAGATTTTGTTAGGTCATAGAGAACAGCAGTGAAAACTAAAGTTTAGGGAACACCAGGCACTGTTCTTTACATAAACTGTAAAGCACTTTCTCAGGAGTTAAATGAAAATCATTTAGTAGAAACTTTGAAAAATATATTTTTGGCTCAATTCTGTTCTGTATTGAAGCAAAATTTGTTTTGTAGATGTATGTAAAACCTCACTGTAGTTAAACTTCACTATTATTCAGTCATTTCTGCTTTATTTTTCTTCTGGTTTAAAAAAAGAAACACTGTTAATATATGTCATTAGGTAGAACTCCAACTACCCATTTCTCTGTGGTCTTAAAGACTCCTCTTTGTTTTATTGTAATGAAACAAACTAAATCAGAAGCACCTAAACCTTGCTGTAAGTAATCTTTTGAGTGGTGTGACTATAACCTATGGAAAATTCAGTTTTAAAACATTTCAGTAAGGGGCATTTGGGTGGCTCAGTCAGTTTCTTGATTTCAGCTCAGGTCATGATCCCAGGGTTGTGAGATCTAGCCCCAAATCGGGCTCCTTACTGAGTGTGGACCCTGCTTAAAATTCTCCCTCTCACCCTCCTCCCCTTCCCTCTCTAAAATAATAAAACATTTAAGTAAAAATTCTTAAAGGTAACATGAAATGCTTGGTTGTCAGCAGAACGCTTTGTGGAGGACAAATTATACAGTTGCTAGAATTTTTGTAAATGAGATAGGAAACTTTACTTGCCTTTCCCCCCCCCCCCCAACTTTCCAACTTTCTCCCTAGCACCAAGGCTGAACTATACCATTTAGAAGAATGGAAGCTAATGCATCTGTTGACATGTTTTCAAAAGTCCTGGAAAATCAGTTGCTTCAGACTACCAAACTAGTAGAAGAACATTTGGATTCTGAAATTCAGAAACTGGATCAGATGGACGAGGAGGAATTGGAACGTCTCAAAGAAAAGAGACTTGAGGCACTAAGGAAATCTCAACAGCAGAAACAAGTAACCTCTCTGCCCTGCTTTCTGAAATTACTTTAACAGTATGCTCCTAACAACTTATATATACACGTGCTGAAGTAGTTTTATTTCAGTCCTTATTTTTAGGGTTGTTTTTGTTTTTTACTGCAGAGTACTATCACTGTTAAAAATTTGCTGGGGAAAAAAATTAGTTTTAAAGATACATTAAAAATTAGCCTGCTCAGTATGTTAATCCACAGTCAAGTAAAAGAAACATGTGCCCAAGATCATTTTTTGAGCTCAGATTTGTTGGTTGAGGAGGGAGGGGACTAGGAAGAGCACTGGGAGTCAGTGATTTCCCTTTTAGGTGATTGTAAAGCCGATTATACTTTAGCTGTGATCAGTGTAAGTTAGGTGAGAGCTATAAGGCAGTTTACATTGAAGAAATTATTTCAGGCATTTCCAGTGTAACAATTACATGGCTTGTTTATTCAAAGGAATGCATGCTGGGTCACAAAGAAGGGTGGCCACAGCTCTATCCTTGTTGGTCTCTTAGAGTGTGAAGTGTGGAACAGATTCATAGACTCTGATCAAAACCAATTGGGATAAGTCCTGCAAATTTAATTTTGATTAAAAATTTTTTCATTGCTTTTTGTCAGATTGAAATAGATTATTATCAATTCTGGTTCCTCTTCAGTTGGCTGTGAATAAAACATGCGCTTTGACTTTTCTAAAGAAACAGGGAGTTTTGTTTGTGCTGCTGTAGCATCTCTTTCATAATGTTTATACTTTCAGTGTTTATAAGAATTGCTACAAAAAGGAAAGAATCTTTTATAATGTGATTGAGTTTCTATTTTTATAGCTTGGGTTTTCTAAAATACAGTGTGTGTGTGTATGGTTTTGAAGCCAGGAGACTTTTTTTAATTATAATGCTAATAATTATCTAAGGTAATGTATGATGAGATTCTGCTACAAACTCCTGTTTCACAATCACAGTTAAGTAACACTACTAATTGCTAATAGTTCAACTAAAAAAGTTGTCATAACTGGGATGTTTTTATAGAAAGACTGAATCTACCTGATTTGCAGTAAGGAACATGCATAATGGCTTAAATGAAACTCAGCAGTTAAAACAATAATCTGAATACTTATCATTAAAAACCTGAGTCCTGCAGCCTTTAGGGATTTTTTTAATATGCAAATCAATTTAAAATGAATTTGTCATAGAATAACTGAGAGGATCTTATTTTAGAGTTTTCACTGCATTGTAATAGATCTTTTTTATTAAAATGTTTTTTAAGGAAGTAGAAAAGCTTTAATGGTTTTTATATATACTCTTTTTGAAAGAGTAGTATAGATTGCATAGTAATTTTGATTTACTGATCTATGTAGGTATCAGGAAATCAGTATATGCAGTGACATAAGCACTTAATAGGCTGATGCGAATCAATATTCCTCAGTCAGCCGAGTACCCTCTTCCTGTTAATGACAGCTAGTGACATAGGACTTAGGTAATAAGCAGAAGGACAGGTGAGAAATAGGAAGAGCTCATCCAAAGGCTTGGGTGATAACCACTAAGTGAGAGCTAGATGTTGCCCCACTGCCAGGCCTTTGGTAGGTTCAGCCTGCATTGTTATCTCTGCCCATCCTGCTTGATTCCATTCAGCAGAGGCCCTGTGGAGCATGAACTCTGAAAGAAACTGTACTAAGAGCACAGGGGTGTGCTGAGTATCGGGAGAGATGCCATGTGTTGGTGGAGGTTCAGAGTAGGCTTGCTTCACTCTTAGGAGCTTGGAAAGGTTCAGGTCTTCCACCTGTTGGTTAAACATATGAGAATTAATAACAAAAAGCTTTTTAAAAAACAAATATTCTTTTTTAACGGCAATGTTATTGGTGAGTCAAGAAAAGCCATGAAATGTTACATGCCATTAAGGAACTGTATTTGAGAGTTTAAATTGTTTGTAGAAGTTTGACCAAAGAAATGTCACATAAGGAGAAAACACCTCCTGTGAGCGTCAGCTCAGCATAAGCCAATGTGAAATGGATATGAAAACTATTAATACAGTCTGTGTTAGCTTAAGTCCAGAGGAAGAAAGGAGATGGCACTCCTGCCCCTTTCTCGGTGGACCACTTCTGGAGGGCTGCATTCAGACTTCTGCCACTTTTTAAAAGGATGAGGAGGAATTAGTCTCTGTTGAGAGGAGGATAATCAGAAAGTAAGTGTAGAGATCATTTCATATGAGAAATAGCCAAAAGAAAATGAAGGGAGAGGTAGAGAAGAAAGGATACAGATGAGATAGGGTATCTGAAGGGCTGACGTGTGAAAGACATTAGAACTTTTCCCTCTAATCTTAGGTCCAAGCTGAGATCCACAGACCAAAGTTACAGATATATTGCAGTTCAGTGTGAGAAGACCTTTCAAAAAATTAGAGAGTATACATGCACCTTCTTTTTAAGCACCTATGCCAGACATTATTGTAGATATTTTCATGTTGATAGTCTTACTTTCACAACTCAGTGAGAGAGTTGTGCTTTGTGATCTCCACTTTACAAATGAGGAAATGGAGATTCAGGAAGGTTATTAGAATTCTTAGCCTAATAAGTGGTAGAACAATTATTCAAGCCCATGCCTTCTGCCTGTAAGCCCAGTGTTCCTTTTTATTAAAACCAGCTGCCTGAAAAAGGAAGCAAGCTTCCAGTTGAGACGATGAACCTGTCCTGTAGCAGGAAGCTTGAGAAACTGAAAGGTCTGTCAGGCACGGTTGATAAGGGTTGATATATTGGTTGAGAAGTTGGATTAGATGACTGGTGGTATCTGTATTATTTCTGGACATCATGTGATTTTTTTCTTCCTAGGATACTACCCATTGGTGGCCAGGATAGAAGCAGTTCCTGCCTCTCTGAGCAAACAGGGCTCTTGAGCTGCAGAGCTGCAGAGCTGCAGTAACCACCCCTCCATTTCCCCTCCCTACAAAGACCAAGTAGCTTTATCTCATGAGCATTATTTTTCAAAGCTTTGCATTAACTTGGACCTAATGCTTCTGATTTTAGTAGTTTGAATGCAGAGAAATTAAATGGATATTTACATTTTAAGTTTCTGGAGTCTAAATTTTTATTTTTAAAGATGTGAGAAAACGTATGTGTGAAGTTACCAAGACAGATGATTGTCTTAAACACAAATTGTGCTGAAAGATAGTCCCTGCCCACAGACTGTGTTTGCACTGACACGAGAGACCTAGGAAAATAAATCACTAAGAGGAATTGATTTCTCTACAAGATAAAATCAACTTCATTACAGAATGTTATAGCGATTTAGACATAAAATGTAAAGTGGTACTGAAAGATATTTCAAGTGTGTAATATTTCCCTTTTCTCCAAATTAGGAATGGCTTTCAAAAGGACATGGGGAATACAGAGAAATCCCTAGTGAGAGAGACTTTTTTCAAGAAGTCAAAGAGAGTAAAAAAGTGGTTTGCCATTTCTACAGTGACTCCACATTCAGGTAACTTTGTTTCCATCAGTGACTTGTTTAAAATGATGAGATCTTTGAGTAGAGATATGCTAACATAATAGGAAAATTAAAAAATTAGAGGAACTACTTCTAAGTTGTTTCTTTGTATTTCTGTAGAAGTCTCTGTTAAAGTTAAACAATTGTTATTCTGAAGATTAAACTTAAAAACCTGTTACATAAAAAAGTATAAATGAATATTATTAAAAATCGAGATTATTTCCATAGAACTGGCCATTTTCTGAATTATGTTTTCATTAGATAACTTTAAAAACATCTAAGAGATGTACATGTAAATTTTTTTTTTCAACACAACAAGAATTATTTCTCCTTTTTTTGGTACTATTATGACATAGACACAATGTTGGGAGTGGGGGCCAACACCTTGAACACTAGCTTTGAATTCACTCACTCCTTCTCAGCCAGCAACTCATGGGGAGACAATGGTTTGACCAAGCCTTTGACTAGAAGCATCATTGGGAGTGCCAGGCTTGGCTGGAAGGAGAGGAAGGTGATTTCTTTTGGAAAGCCCAGATCTGCAAACCTCTCTACAGAGGCAGAGTCCTTGTAAAATGAAAATACCCCTAGAAAAGGTTATATCTTGGGGCGCCTGGGTGGCTCAGTCGGTTAAGCAGCTGCCTTCAGCTCGGGTCATGATCCCAGGGTCCTGGGATCAAGCCCCGCATCGGGCTCCCTGGTCGGTGGGGAGCCTGCTTCTCCCTCTCCCTCTGCCTGCTGCTCCCCTGCTGTGCTTTCTCACTCTCTGTCAAATAAATAAATAAAATCTTTAAAAAAAAAAAGTTATATCTTAACTTAAGCCTTTCTTTTAACCCCCAGATTTGATTAGTTGCCAACTTTTAAAAATTGAGAGATAACAATTTTTTTAAAAACCCAGATTTCAGATGTTTAAAAAAATCAAATAACCTAATAGCAGACCTGGAATTCTGTAGGAAGGCAGTTTGCTAATACTGAATAGCAGCCACCTCCCTCAGACACACACTCCAGTGTAGAGTCTCCATCATTCACTGCTGTCTCAGCCCTGCCCTCTTCTGCCATTTGCACAGCCTGCTCCGCCCTTGTCTTAAACTCACCACCCAGTAACTTAGTTGTTAATTCAGATCTTACAGGGATTGATTGCCTCAGACTTACTGATTAAGGTAATAAAAATGAAAATGTTGAGATGGTGAAATCCCCTGTAAGGGAAAGTGTGGGAAGGGTTTAGAAAAGAAAGGGTATCAGAGAAACCCTCTGTCACCGTGGTACTCTGTCCTCTCCCACTGGCAATATTTCTCCAGTTGCCAACCTTTGACATACATGATGAGGTGATACATTAATATCATATTAGTCTCTAAGGTTGATATCATTTGATGTTTATTAGATGTTTTTGCCCAGCCAGTAGATTGTTTTGAGAAAGCAGAGAGTTTGCCTGTATCGTGGCTCACCATGCTCCCAAGTTCCTACCCCTAGAGCAGCAATGACTGACACAGAGTAGGTGCTCAGTAAATATATTTGATGGTTGTATAAATGGTGCAACACCAGGAGTACTTATCTTCAAGCAAAAATGAAAAATCAAGAGGTGCCTGGTTGGCTTAGCTGGTAAAACATCTGACTTCTGATCTCAGGGTCTTGAGTTTAGCCCCATGTTGGGTATAGAGATTGCTTAAAAAATAGAAAAAAAAGAAAAATCATTAGAAAATTTTATTGGTAGATCCAATAGATATCAGAGTTCCTGGTGCATAGTAGACTGGATATTTCATATATAAAATCCTGGAACATTCACAATGACCCTTTGAGGTAGATAGGTAGGTATAATTCCAGTGCTTCATGCATGGAGACCAAGACTTGGAGAGATTAAGTGACTCACCTAATGTCACTGACCTACTAAATGACAGAAGAGGATTCGAACCCAGGATTTAAGCCTAAGCTGTTTTAACTACACTGTGACTGCCGCTTCTAGGTTTTTAAAAAAATGAATTAACAAATGGTACAATCAATAGATTTACTTAAAATAGGTTCCATATAACTCCAGTAAAACCATGGAGTTGACTTATCTACAAGTTTTCAAGAACATATTTCGCATATAATGGTTCATTTATCATTTGTTTTAGAGTTTCATTCAGGAACCATTTATTAATTTGTTCCCTCCTACCATTTTTCACTACAATCTCATTGCTATACTACATGGGCGATACATGAAAAGATGCATTCAGAGGTAGAATGATGAGGCATCAAGGTTACTAGGAACTTGCTGGACCCAGTCTTAATTCAGGAATAACTACACCAAGAAGTATGCAGAAAGCCTACTAGTAACAACTATGAAACATTTGGTGTCTTTATCATCTAAAGCAGTAGTTATCAAACTTTACAGAGCATGAGAAGCACCTGCATGTTTCCCAGCTCCACTCCCAGAGAATTTTGGTTCATCCATATATTTTAAAAGCTGACTTTAATGAACACCTGTGATTAAGAACTGCTCAAAAAGATTATTACAGTAGTCTGTTTCAGGAACACTAAAGGATCGACCACTTTAAAATACCTTTTAACTTTCAGAAAATGTCATTTCCATTTTTCTTTTCAATAGAAAGTGGCTTAATAAAACTACTGGTATTTTTCATTTCTTTAGAACCATATGACCATAGTTATAGCCCTGACCCTATGCTTCTTAATAATTAGTTGCAGTTAGAAGAGTTCCTTCTCAGTGACACCATTCAGTCTTAATGACTTCTAAATATGGCACTGTGTGTACATTTCTAATTCTAAAAAGTATCTTCTGAGTTCTGTCAAGTCAAATTTATTACCCTTCAAGCTCTGTGTATGAGACACCAGGAAACATAAGAGAAATGACAGTTTTTTGTTCTTACCATGAACATGACAACTTCGTGAACTACTTGTGACTGAAAGTGTATATTTAGTATCTTGTTTTCCGTAAGTATCATTAGGGCACATCTGACTTTCTAGAATCCTGGATGATTTTCTGCCTCTCATATCAGTTAACTAACCTATGAAATGAAATGAGGTCATCGACACCAGCATAGGCTGGCTGCCAAATTACGAGACTCAAGCAGAAGAACTATCAAATTAAATGTACCTTTGGGAGCCTGAGTGGCTCAGTTGGTTGAGCGACTGCCTTCGGCTCAGGTCATGATCCTGGAGTCCCTGGATCGAGTCCCGCATCGGGCTCCCTGCTCGGCGGGGAGTCTGCTTCTCCCTCTGACCCTCCTCCCTCTCATGCTCTCTGTCTCTCATTCTCTCTGTCTCAAATAAATAAATAAAATCTTTAAAAAAAAAAAAAAAAAAAAAAAAAATTAAATGTACCTTTATGATACTTATTTTTAAAATGAAAAATCTGTTTTAGCTTTTCCATATGCTTTTATTTATAGGTGTAAAATATTAGACCGACATTTGGTGATATTGTCCAAGAAACATCTTGAGACCAAATTTCTGAAGCTGAATGTGGAAAAAGCACCTTTCCTTTGTGAGAGACTGCGTATCAAAGTCATTCCCACACTAGCACTGGTAAAAGATGGAAAAACACAAGATTATGTTGTTGGATTTACTGACCTAGGAAATACAGATGACTTCACCACAGAAACTTTAGAATGGAGGCTGGGTTGTTCCGATATTCTCAGTTACAGGTAATTTTTAGCAAAACCATTGATTTTAATGTCATATCCAGTTGATATTTTTAGAGAAGTTTTTTTATGTTAACATTCATTTTATGGAGCTAAGTAAGATCTTCTGGCTGAGATGTAGAAAATATTTCACAAATGAAAAACATATTTCTTAAAGCGTACATTATTAGCATCATCTTACAACAAAATCAGAGGTACAGATAAAATTGAGTCTTGGAGTACACCTAACTATAAAAGTTTTCATCCTGACAAATCCTATTGAATCTAATTTTCTATTAGTCTGGAAACCCAAAATGACATTTCAGAATTGACTCTTCCCTGATTTAAACCAGATTATTCAAATTGGTGATGACTTATTTTTGAACATCAGATTTTTTAATGTAGCTGTTGCTGTCTTCTGGAATATGATAAAATGTATAATCTCATTTCTGTGATCATCTTAAATTATTGTGGAGACAGTATCAATTTGAAAACAATCTAAAATCCAACTTCCATTTTTCATTCATCTCCTTCTTCACTTTGCCAAATAGTTTATCTGATTCCATAAATCAGAACTTATCATCTTGCCTTCTATGCCTGTTTTTGATTTGGAAAATTAACAGATAAAATTATACTATTATCATTCTATAGGCATAGTGCTTTTCAATAAGTAGAAAGTTCTCTTTTCCCTGTCCCTTTTCCTCTGAATCTCCCCTACACATGCCTAAATTATCCCTACATTGTAGGAATTGACTTTGGAGTTTTAGGTTTTACTTTCTTAATAATAAATAGAATATTAATATTTATTAAATGTATTTTGAAATTATTTCAAACTTTAAACAAGTTGGAAACTAGTACAAAGAATTTTCATTTATCTTTTGCCCATATCTCTCAATTTTAAACATTTTACGTTTGCTTTGTCATTCTTTTTCTGAATGCATACATTTTATTTTCAAAACCATTTGAGTGGAAGTTGAAGATGTATTGTTCCTTTACTCCTAAATATTTCCTTGTGTATTTTCCAACAATGAGGGCTTTTTCTATGTAACCAGAGTACAATGATTAAGACAGGAAATGTTAAATAATTTACAGACCTTACTCAGATTCTACCACTGTCCCAATAATGTCCTTCATACTAAAATGTTTCATGTAGTCACTATGTATTTTTAGTTTCCATTAATCTGTGACAACTTGTCTTATTTTGCAATACATGGACATTTTTGAAGAGTACAAGCTAGTTATTTTGTAGAGCATCCCTCAGTTTGGGTTTGTCTAATGTTTCAGGATTAGGTTTGGACTATGCATTTTCTCACAGGTACATGATAGAAGTGATATTGCATTCTTCTCAATGTAGCACTGCAGGAGGTATAGGATGTTTTGTCTCATTTCTGGTGGTGGTAACTGAGTACTGGTTAACAAGTTGTCTACCAAGCCAAATGGTGATTTAAGAAGAACTTTTCCATATCTCACACTAATTTACTTTTTCATTTATTTATATTAGAATGGGCAATGGCTTATCTTATCCAGTGGCTTATAGTTCGCTACTAATATTTATTTTGAAGCCCAAATTGCCCCAGATTTGACCAGTAGAGTCCCTCTCATGCAGGCTTCTATGTCCTTTTCACACGTCCCAGTAGTTATTTAAGCACATTCTTTCTGGTGCAAATAAGAGGTCTTAGAGGGATTCTCCCTAGAATTGACTATTTCTCCAAGGCACTGTGGTTCCTCTCAGTGGCACATATTTCTTTTTTTTTATTATGTTAATCACCATACATTACATCATTAGTTTTTGATGTAGTGTTCCATGATTCGTTGTTTCCGTATAACACCCAGTGCTCCATGCAGTACGTGCCCTCTTTAATACCCATCACCAGGCTAACCCATCCCCCCACCCCCCTCCCCTCTAGAACCCTCAGTTTGTTTCTCAGAGTCCGTAGTCTCTCATGGTTCGTCTCCCCCTCCAAATGATATTTCAAAACCAGAATCTAGGTGCCAGGAATCTTCCTAGATATTTTTGAAAGAAGAAAATGTCTCAGTTATTTGTTAAGCATCATTGAAAAATTTCATGCCAATTCCAGGTTAATGATAATGAATTCCATGAGTTTTATTGATGTTTGTCTAAACATTAAAAGATGTGAAACAGGATCATACCAGCCATAACAAGCTGTAAAAAATCATTTTCCTGTGTCATTCTTATAGTGAAAAGGATCTAATCCAAGTTCAGCATATCCAAAACAGGTGGAAAAACTTTCATTTCCTTCTGTACTTTTCAGTCAGAAAATCTGTTGGTACGTCTTGTGAAATGTTAGTAATTAATGGTAAGAAAATAAAACATGGATCAAAAACATTTAGTAATACAAAATAGGGTTTAAAACTCTTAACCATCAGTATGAATAATATAGGTCTTCCTTGACACCAGCATCTTAAAGAAAACTATTCCATAGGTGAGGAAGAAAAGAGATTTTTGTGCAGGTTAACATACCAACTGTGCTAAATCATAAACAGTAAATGCTTTTCAAATTTGCTTTATTTTTAGTGGAAATTTAATGGAGCCACCATTTCAGAGCCAGAAGAAATTTGGAACAAACTTCACAAAGCTGGAAAAGAAAACTATCCGAGGGAAGAAATATGATTCAGACTCTGATGATGATTAGAAATTAGTTATAATTCTTTGTAAATTGTCTTTTTATTTCTGCTTACTTCAGAATTAGATGTGTTTTCTAAATCCCGTTGGTTTTTATACATTGGTCATCTAATGGTCATGTTCTAGAGTTTTGTACAGTTTCATCGCATTGAAAGACATCTTCAGTATTTTCTGTGTGGCACTCATGTTTAAGTTGAGGAAAACTTCTGAGTTCTTAAATTATCCAGCAAGGGTCTGGATTCTCTATTTTTGAGATTGATTTTATCACAATATGATTCCTACGTCTTTATACCATTAACAGTTGTGTTTTTAATCTACTGGATTGGAAATAGGAATTCAGCAAACTATTCCAGGACTAATTCTTACCTAGCATTATTTACTTTATACAGCAGGTCAAACAACATTTACTGGTGTAACACACTCACTTGTAAATGAATTATAAACACTCTTTACTTCTGGAATATATTTAGCTATTAAAGAACTGCCTATTTATTCTGTAGGCTGTGTGTTGATGATGAATCAGCTGATGGCAGCAGAAAGCTTTTTCAGGTTTTGAGCATACTGCCTTATTTAAAGGATTCTGATTGCTTGTATTTTAAGACATGCATTAAAAAATAATCAGGACGGGGCACCTGGGTGGCTCCGTCGGTTAAGTCTGTGACTCTTGATTTCGGCTCAGGTCATGATCTCAGGGTCCTGGGATCCAGCCATTTCTCAGTGGAGACTCTGCTTAAGATCTTCTCCATCTGAGCCCTCTCCCCTCCTTCATGCTCTCTCTCAAAAATAAATGATCAGGAAGCACAACTGGAATGGCAACATGATCTGCAGACTCCTTGGTGAAAACAACCATAACTGGTAAATATATATGTATATTTTTTAAAGTCTTGGGAATTGTCATAAAACCATATAGCAAATAAAAACATTTATTACAGAAACATTTATTCAAGAAAATACTAAAGCTTGGTAAGAATAGCAAGTCTCTGGTATTTGAGCCATGACCCCACACCATTTCTCCCCCTAGCTCCCAATTTCAGCCTACAGTTTCTCCCTAGGATGAACAGACTGCTAGCATTTCTCATTCTACCTGCTCCTATCCCCCAAGCTCTATGTCACAGAAGCTCTATTTCAGGTAACAGTAGCAAAGATGTCTGGACCTTCCTTCCTCTACCCAGTCCCCACTTAGAGCACTGAAGAGCTACCCCAGGAATGGCAGACCAAGAATACTATTTTCTAATCACTATTGCCCCAGCTTATGAGTGGAGGTTCCATGCAAGGAAAGGCAAACAAGACCAGGAGTTATCATCCACTGCTCTATATATAGACCACAGGTATCACTCCTAGAAAAACAGGCTACTCTCCCCATCCCCAACTCTGAGGCAGTAGCAAGCCATAAAAACAGCTTCTATATGATCCTCTAAGTTCAAGCCTAAGGGTGCTGCCATAGACCAAGGAAATTTAGAGTGGGAGTAGAGACAGACAAGAGGAGACTGGTAACTCCGTAATAGCAATAAGCAAAAGGGAAAACCAGTGGTAAGTCTAACAGAATGAAAGGCAGCTTAGAGTAGTCCTAGGTCTAGAACAAGCCTCAAAGAGACTACGAGGACCTGGATTTAATTGGATCAAACTGGGTAGCCATTTGTGCCCCAGTGCATTGTCCAAAATAATAGGTCCACCAACAATTAGTGGATGTTAATTACAGTGTGATAACAATGGAGGCAGACAAACTAAAACCCTTACAAGGAGATTGGGGAAAGAAACCATAAAAGCCCTCCTAGAACTGTCCTTGGGGTTGGAGGGAGAAGTCAGAGTGATGGTACATACTCCGGCTGTACCCTCTGCAGAGGAGCATCGGAAGCTGTGCAGTGCAGGGTAAATGGACTTAAATAGTCCAGCTGAGTCACTAAAAAGCCCTGGCAAGAGCGGAGGATGAGTCTGCAGAGCTGCTATATTATCTCAACTGCTATATTACCTAAACCTACCCAGGTGTATGCAGAAATAAAGTGTGTCCCAAAAATAAGGGGATTTCAAAACAGTAGAAAGAAACTGCCTTTGAGTGGACCCAGATGTTGGAAGCAGAAAAAACCTTCCAAGCAGCTATTACAAATTTTTTAAAAAACTAAAAGAGGGGCGCCTGAGTGGCTCAGTCGGTTAAGCGTCTGCCTTCGGCTCAGGTCATGATCCCAGGGTCCTGGGATAGAGCCTCGCATCGGGCTACCTGCTCCGCGGGAAGCCTGCTTCTTCTCCCTCTCCCTCTGCTGCTTCCCCCTGCTTGTGTTCCCTCTCTCGCTGTCTCTCTCTTGAATAAATAAATAAAATCTTAAAAAAAAAAAAAAACTAAAGAAACCATGCTGGAGGTAAAGGTATGATAATATTTCAACAAATAGAGAACAAAGAAAGTATTTTATTTTTTTATTATGTTAATCACCATACATTACATCATTAGTTTTTGATGTAGTGTTCCATGATTCATTGCGTATAACACCCAGTGCTCCATGCAGAACGTGCCCTCTTTAATACCCATCACCAGGCTAACCCATCCTCCCACACCCCCTCCCCTCTAGAACCCCCAGTTTGTTTTTCAGAGTCCATCGTCTCTCATGGTTTGTCTCTCCCTCCAATTTTGCCACCTTCATTCTTCTCCTCCTGCTATCTTCTTTTTTTTTTAACATACAATATTGTTTCAGAGGTACAGATCTGTGATTCAACTGTCTTGCACAATTCACAGCACTCACCATAGCACATACACTCCCAGTGTCTATCACCCAGCCACCCCATCCCTCCGACCCCCCACCACTACAGCAACCCTCAGTTTGTTTCCTGAGATTAAGAAGTCCTCATATCGGGATGCCTGGGTGGCTCAGTCGGTTAAGCGTCTGCCCTCAGCTCAGGTCATGATCCCAGGGTCCTGGGATCGAGTCCTACATCGGGCTCCTTGCTGAGCAAGCAGCCTGCTTCTCCCTCTGCCTGCCTCTGTCTCTCTCTCTGATAAATAAATAAAATCTTAAAAAAAAAAAAAGAATTCCTCATATCAGTGAGGTCATATGATACATGTCTTT
>NC_138378.1:51832394-51837976 GCF_054177405.1 Leptonychotes weddellii
TCATGACCTGAGCCGAAGGCAGTCGCTTAATCAACTGAGCCACCCAGGCGCCCCTAAATGCCTCTAGATTTATTGGAACAAGTATTCTACTCCAGAAGCTATTTGTTGAACACATAGAAAATACCCCTGCGGGGCGCCTGGGTGGCTCAGTCGTTAAGCATCTGCCTTCGGCTCAGGTCACGATCCCAGGGTCCTGGGATCGAGCCCCACATCGGGCTCCCTGCTCGGCGGGGAGCCTGCTCCTCCCTCTCCCACTCCCCCTGCTTGTGTTCCCTCTCTCGCTGTGTCTCTCTCTGTCAAATAAATAAAATCTTTAAAAAAAAAAAAAAGAAAAGAAAATACCCCTGTATAGTGATTTCTTTTTTCTCCTGACATATATATGCTCTAAGAATCGGGGGAAAAAAATATCTCAGTCAAATAGTGACTTGGTACTACTTTCACATACACCATCACTGCAAGGGGAAATTGCTTGGTGAAATACTGTTAAATTGCACAAGACAAAAAATATTAATACAGAAGAATCTATTCTGAAAATGACCCATTTACTTAAATCTTGGATTCCCATTTTCAACTATTTCAGGAGTCAATGAATAGACTTTATTCCAAAATTATACTGGACATCATCTAGTGTTTACATTTATAATTCCAAGAGTTTTGGATCTTTGCTCCTTTGGTCATTATTATGAACACTAATTATGTTGACATATTATTAAAGATGATTTTGCTAATTGCTCATTTTGGATTGTGCAGATATAGGCTATCCTCATTTAAGATTATTGTGATGGGGCGCCTGGGTGGCTCAGTCGTTAAGCGGCTGCCTTCGGCTCAGGTCATGATCCCAGGGTCCTGGGATCGAGTCCCACATCGGGCTCCCTGCTCGGCAGGAAGCCTGCTTCTCCCTCTCCCACTCCCCCTGCTTGTGTTTCTTCTCTCTCGCTGTCTCTCTCTCTCTCTCTCTCTGTCAAATAAATAAATAAATAATCTTTAAAAAAAAAAAGATTATTGTGATAAAATGACCTTCTATATGGTTGTAGAACTTTTTTTTTACTTCAGTATGTATTTTGAATGACTGAGTTACTCTAGATTGTATCAACTTGACCATGAACACCTTGAGGATGGGGACTAAGTTTTCTTCAAGTTTTCTATTTCCTCCTTACTGTGTAGACTGATGTTTAGATTAAAAAGAGCTTAAAAAATGTATGGAATTCAAGTAAACAACAACAACAGAAAACTTATTCCAATAATAAATTTAATCTTGGCTTGATAGATGGCTATGTGGTCACAGTAATAAGTCCTATATACATATATAGATATATAGATATCCTTATATTTTACAAAGTGCTTTCTCCTAAGTTTTCTTATTTGGGCTTCAAAAAGTGTTAGGTAATTAGGGCAAAAGTCATCACCCCCATTTTGCAAATGAGAAAACTGAAATGCCAAGAAATTAAATCTTTTACCCTGTAAGGTATCTACTTCTGGTCCCCAGTTTGTTCATCTGTAAGCAGGCTGGTGTTGGGGCAGAAGTTATATGGTCTGTAAGCTTCTTTCCTTTAAATATGTTAGGGTTTAAAAAAAAATAAATATGTTAGGGTTTAGTTATTATATTCCAATATTCAAAGTAGTCATGTAGGGGTGCCTGGGTGGCTCAGTTGGTTAAGCATCTGCCTTCAGCTCAGGTCATGATCTCAGGGTCCTGGGATCGAGTCCCACATCTGCTGAGCAGGGAGCCTGCTTCTCCCTCTCCGTCTGCCTCTGTCTGCCGCTCTCCCTGCTTGTGCTCTCTTTCTGTGTCAAATAAATAAAAATCTTTAAAAACACAAAAAACAAAAAAAACACAAAAGTAGCCATGCAGGTCAAATTTTACTTGATGACAGAGCAACCTTAGCCAAAGTCTTCATACACAATTTTAGATAAAGAATTACTAATTATGCTAAGTAAAGGAAAGTTGGTTTGAGTCAGGGTTTTTCTACCTCAGCACTATTCACATTTTGGATTGGATAACCCTTTGTTGTACAGGAGGTGTCTGTCCTGGGTACTGTAGGATGTAGGTGCACTGTAGGGTATAGACATTATTTCCTCTCCCCCACAAGACCAACTGATTAGTAGTGTGGCTAAAAAAAGAAAGTAGCATGTTGAGAATGCAGACAACAGACCAGTGAGCCTTTCACAGATCAGATGAGGAAATGCACATTGTTCTGCTGCACCTGAGCCCTTACCCCAGTTATTTTATAGTAAATGTCCTGTCTGAATGACACTGACAGACAGATGGACAATGTTTGCCACAGTTGTGGGGACAATATGTATTGCCATCTAAGATATTACTTTCTAAATATGTTTCTTAAGAGTATTGCCCAATTCTTAGGAAACAAGAGTTCCTTCTCAGTCTAAACAAAGGCCACAGGACAGTTCTAATAATGACTTAATCCTAACTTGTTCAGTCATATCCATTGAAACCAAAGAATACCCCATGGGTCAGTCCAATTAACACACTGCAAAGGCTGGCCACTGTGGGGTTCTGGAACTGGCTCTTACATTCCTTACTACTCAAACCAGTTCTGCCCATTGACCCAAGTCTTCAAGCTTTATATGATTGTTGAGATTGGATAACTCACCTGTCTACTTGACTGTCTTTCCATTTACTTTGTTCACTCTAGAAGAGAGGTACCCCTTTCTCCGAGTGTGGTTACATAGTTACCTCTGCCTTACTGAATGAAAACTCTTCTAGGCAAGACATAGTTTTAAGACTGATCAAAGAGAGACTGGAGGCACAGTGGCAAGGGATGTGGGTCTGAGCAAGGGCAGTACCAGAGAAGATGCAAGAGAGCAAAGGAAGTTGCTAGAGATGTTTGGGAAAAGGGTAGAGTTTGGAGATTGATTGGACATGGTGCTCAGGTGCTGGGAGTGGGTACAAGGGGTAGTTGAAAATAATTCACCTGAGTACCTCTCCTTAACCAGTCTAGGAGATCCAACAAAAGAAGTGGTAGTGGGATGGGGAAAGAAGAGAATACAAGAGGATTTAAGAAAAAAAAATTAGCAATTGTAAATGCTGCGAAGGAGTTAAGGTAGACAAAGGTAAGAAGAGATAATACAAAGGTCATCAGCAATTATCAAGGGAACCAATTCCACAGTGCCCTCAGTACAAAAACCCTATTTTCATTAACTGTAATTGAAAAACATGGTCACATGATGGATTTTGATTAAGTTATGAACTTATTTATATGCAGTCTTTCAATGATCCAAAAGTAAATCACCTTTGATGAATCACCGTTATTGAATAAAAATATATAATAAAATGGAACTGCTCTGGAAAACCCATTATGTACTGTCATGACTGTGATTGGAAGAGAAACCAAATATTGGGGGATTATAGGAATGAACTGAGGCACAAGAAGGGAATAGGTAAGGGATACGAAAAATTTTAGAGAAATTTAAAAGGGACAGGAGAAGCCACTGCTCAGATTGTAAGAGGCAGACTGGAACTGCTCTTGCTGAGGAGGATCTGAGGTACCCTGCAGGATGCCAGGACAACCTCTGGCCTTTTTTTTTTTAACAAAATATGCTCTTAATAAGTGGCCTGCATACTTTGCATCAGACTAACAATGATTTTGATGGTTGATCCGCTGAGAGAAGATGGTTTTGAAAATAGACATTTGAGGGTAACATTGTAATGATTGAATTTGTATGACCCAATTACTATATCCTAAATAGCTAGGGGAAAGTGGAGGGTAGGAGGAAGATTGATTGGCTATTTTTATTGTTATTTTTCTGGTTTTAAGAATAGTCAATCATAGAAATATGAAACATGACAAGTAGGAATGTCCTGTAATCTCATCTTTCAGTGCTTACCTCTTCCAAGATTTGGCTCATTTCCCCCCAAATTTTCATTTTCTAAACCTAAACTAACTTTTTTTAAGATTTCATTTATTTATTTATTTGACAGAGAGAGAAAGAGAGAGAGCATAAGCAGGGGGAGCAGAAGAGGGAGAAGCAGGCCCTCCGCTGAGCAGGGAGCTGGATGCAGGACTCGATCCCAGGACCCTGGGATCATGACCTGAGCTGAAGGCAGACACTTAACCATCTGAGCCACCCAGGCGCCCACCATAGACTAACTTTTTATAAAAATGGGGTAATTCAGTACATTCTATTCTGCAACTTGCTTTTCACCCCATTTAGCTATATAGCTTGCACATTTTCCCACATCAGTACATGTAGAGCTACCTCTCTAATGAATGCAAAGTATTTTATTGTACAGTTACCAAATATGAAAATATTTCCTAACAGGCAAGTGTGAAGGAGAAAAACCTGGACTATTCTTTTTAGCATACCTCAAAATCCTTAATTTATGAAGAACTTGTCTTGGGTCTTCGGCTCCACAGAAGTAAAATGTGGAATGCTCTGAGCTGGCAAGCTTGGCAATGCCTTTCTTCCTTCTCTTTCACAAGAGAAGAGGTAGCCAAGTCTCTAAATAAGATCTCTGGGTAAAAAAAAAAAAAAAAATCTTGACCAAGTACCAGATTCTGTGTGATCATAAAATGTAAAGTATATATTACACATTAGGAAATACCCTGAAGCGCTATCTTAAATTAAATTATATGATTAAAAAAAAGATCACTGAATATATCACTCCCATTGAAATGTCTGAGGCTGGGCATAAAAATTCTTCAGCACTTCCAGTTTTTTTATTTTTTTATTTTTATTCATGAGAGAGAGAGAGAGAGAGAGAGAGAGAAGCAGCCTCCCAAGAAGCAGGGAGCCCTATGTGGGACTTGATCCCAGGACCCTGGGATCATGACCCGAGCCGAAGGCAGACGCTTAACCATCTGAGCCACCCAGGCGCCCCATCACTTCCAGTTTTAAAATATGTTCCAAGTAAAAGGATTAATTGGGAAGCCATCCCACAGAATAAGGGATGTGGATTTGCTTGGTGGGAAGGAGTTGGCTAGATGAAAGAGGACATGTGGCTCCCTTTGCTATTTCTTTGATGGTGCAGATCTTTTAGGTGGCTTCTCTGCCCTCAGAGATGACGGACAGGGTTTTTCCTCTCTACTTTCCACTCCTTCTGAGTGGTCCCACACTCCTTAGTCTCCTCCTCCCAGGTCCATCCAAGCAAATGAGTTAAGATTCATGAAACTATCTACTTTTCTAGTCTTTCTTCCATTAAATATATTGGGGTGTGTTCTTTTGCCCTTTTTTCTTATAATGATATAAATTCTTATGTCATATATTTTTTATTATGTTCAATTAGCCAGCATATAGTACATCATAATTTTTTGATGTAGTGTACATGGATTCATTAGTTGCCTATAACACTGAGTGCTCATCACAATTTTTAGATCAACTGACTTAAATTTGTGCTAGTCCTTACGTTCCTTGTGAAGAAACTCCTTTTATTTAAAACTGTGTTTTCTATGTTTTAAATTACACAATAAAAAGTTCAATCTTTTATAAGAACAAAAATAAAAATAAAGCAGGCTGAATCTCATAAGAGGAAAATACTGATCAAGAAAACTGGAAACAGGGAGTGACATCAGCAATGTAGTAGTATTAGATGTCCCTCACTTTTGTCCTTTTTTTTTTTTTTT
>NC_138378.1:51838076-51861435 GCF_054177405.1 Leptonychotes weddellii
TTTGTCCTTTTTAAACAACTAATTAGGCATCCGTCCATGAACAAAAGTGCCACTTGCTAGTTGTGGGCTCCAACACCAAATGCCAAAGGACCTGGGAGAAGTCTCACTGCATCTGGTAATAGGCAAACAGCATATTTTGTACAGGCTGTGGAACCTACAGGCTCAGTATAGGCTATGGAGCCAGCAGGAGCTGGAGAAACTGCTCCAGCTCTTCTCAGGTAAAATCTGGAGAATGCTGACAGGACAGTCACCCTCAGGCAAGAGACTTTGTCAAAGTCCAGCCTTGCTGAGGGGAAGATTCTAACATACTATTGGATTTCAAAAAATTATAAATTTGGATACACTTAAGAAGGTAAGAAGAATTTTGTCAGTGTTGGCCTCCCAAGGTAACACAGGATGGGGCTGAACTAGCTGGTGGTGACCTCTCCACTGCCAGTAAAGAAGAGTGGTGAGTGTCCAGGTACCCCAGCTGTGCAGCACACTGCTGGAAAAACCCATTTCCCTCCAGCAGCACCAAGAGTACTGAGGTGCAACCTCCGTAACTGGGGGAAAGCAAGAGATCAAGAAAGAGGCTCTTTGTATCAAGATGTTCTTTGATAAGAACATCAAAGGGTGTTAAAAAGGGAATGAGCCTCTGGAAGAATCTCACTTGAGGATTTCCAACTCAGCCCACAGGCAACCCCCATCACCCAGAGTGCTAAACTTCACTCTGCAGCCAGCTGTTTGTGTGTGCTCCTGAGTGCAGCATCCAGAGTGAGCTCCAGTAAATGGAGTACTCTCTGGCCGGTTGGGGGTGGGGGTGGGGGGCAGAGGATCAGACCAGACTGTGGACAAGGGAGAAACCACAAACTTGAGTGCCATCTGCTGGCAAACACAAGAGCAGGTTGGCTGTTGGAAACCTGTGAGTTGTAAGAACCAGAGAAGACCAAAAAGCTTAAGAATTCTGCCATAAGTGGGACTAAGAAGTATAGAGCAGGTATATCCACACAAGGCTAGAGAAAATCCCAGATATAACAGGGCCAACAGACAGTATATTCCTTCTGAAGCTGACTAGTAAAGATCTGAGGAGTTCTGCTGCTTGAAAAGCAAAAGCAGCAATGCAAAACTCCAAAGAGAATGATGAATGAGGGAAACAAGTCATCCTGTAAAGGTAACAATAATCCTCTAATAACTGAACTCAATGACATGGAATTTCACAATCTAGCTCATAAAGAATTCAAAATAGTTCTTTTGAGATACTCCATGAGCTACAAGAAAACACAGAAAAAAACAACTCCATGCAGTCAGGAAGACATAAAAAGAATGAGAATTTTAACAAAGGAATCATAAAAACAAAACAAAACAAAAACAAACAGAAAATCTAGAGTTGAAGAATTCAATGAATTAAATGAAAAAGAAAAATGCAAAGTAAACCAAAGAGATGACAGAATAAATGAGCAAGAGGATAGGAACTTCCAAACAACCCAATCAGAAGAGAACAAAGAAAGAATGAAAAAGAGCAAAGAAAGCCCACGTGATCTATGGGAATCCATCAAACATACAAATATTAGAGTAATTAGTATTCCAGAAGGAGAAGAGAGGGAGAAAAAGCACAGAAGTTTATTTAAATAGCTAAAAACATCCTAAACCTGAGAAAGACTTGGACATCCAAGTTTACTAAGCTAATAAATCACCCTATTATCTCCAGTGAAAAAGAGACCTACTCCACAACTAGATGGTCAACTAATCATTGACAAAGCAGGAAGGAATACTCAATGGAAAAAAAGACCATTTCTTCAACAAATCGTGTTGGGAAAACTGGACAACATGCAAAAGAATGAAACTGGACTTCTTACAACATGGATAAAAATAAATCCAAAATGGATGAAAGACCTAAATGTGAGACAGGAAACCATCAAAATGCTAGAGAAGAACACAGGCAGTAACCTCTTTGACATTGACTGTAGCAACTTCTTACTAGATAGGTCTCCTGAGGCAAGGGAAACAAAAGCAAAAAAAACCCAAAAACCCTATTGCTACTTTGTCATGATAAAAAGCGTCTGTACTGCGAAGCAATCAACAAACTAATGGGTAACCTACAGAATGGGAGAAGATATTTGCAAATGACATATCTGATAAAGGATTATCCAAAATCTATAAAGAACTTATCAAACTCAACACCCAAAAAAACAAATAATCCGGTTTAAAAATGGGCAGAAGACACTTTTCCAAAGAAGACAACCAGATGGCTAACAGACACATGAAAAGATGCTCAACGTCACTCACCATCAGGAAAATACAAATCAAAACTATAATGAGAGATCACCTCACCCTAGTCAGAATGGCAAAATTAACAATACAAGAAACAACAGGTGTTGGCAAGGATTTGGAGAAAGGGAAACCCTTATACACTGTTGGTAGGAATGCAAACTGGTGCAGTCACTCTGGAAAACAGTATGGAGGTTCCTCAAAAAGTTAAAAATACAAATACCCTACAACCCAGCAATCACACTACTAGGTATTTACCCAAAGGATACAAAAATACAGATTCTAAGGGATATGTGCACCTCAATGTTTATAGCAGCATTATCAACAAATAACCAAATTATAGGATGAGCCCAAATGTCTATGGACTCATGAATGGATAAACAAGATGCGGTATATATGTACACAATGGAATATTACTCAGCCATAAAAAGACTGAAATCTTGCCATTTGTAATGATGTGGATGGCGCTAGAGAGTATTATGCTAAATGAAATAATCAGAGAAAGACAAATACCATATGATTTCACTCATATGTGGAATTTAAGAAATAAAACATGAATATGGGGGGAGATAGAAGAGGCAAACCATAGAACAGACTCAACTATAGAGAACAAACAGGGTTACTGGAGGGGAGTGGGCAATGGGATGGGTTAAATGGGTAATTGGTAATAAGGAAGGCATTTGTGATAAGCAAGTGTTTTATCTAAGTGATGAATAGATAAATTCTATACCTGAGACTAATACACTGTATGTTAATTGGAATTTAAATAAAAACTTAAAGAAAAAATAAACAACCTTTAGGGAAGCATACTAAAAGTTCAGAATGTTGAAGGCATACCATGCTATTTCTTTCTCCTTGTAGGAAAAAAAAAAAAAAATCACAGACCAATGTAATCTTGGCACTAAGCTGTGCTAGTTCGGGTGAGAGGCAGAGAAGGGTAAAGTTTACCTGATCTTCTTACCCAATTCAATGTAGTTCTTCTCAGCTTTGTGTTTGTTTGGAGTACTGAAACCTCTGACAGGGATCTTGACCTCTAATAAAGGCATTTTTGCCCTTAAGAGGTTAGGTTAAACTGGGGCGCATGGGCGTCTGCCTTCAGCTCGGGTCATGATACCAGGGTCCTGGGATCGAGCCCCGTATCAGGCTCCCTGCTCCGCGGGAAGCCTGCTTTCCCTCTCCCACTTCCCCTGCTTGTGTTCCCTTTCTCGCTGTGTCTCTCTGTCAAATAAATAAAATCTTAAAAAAAAAAAAAAAAAGAGGTTAGGTTAAACTGTTGGTTACCAGAGGAGAGGTGGGTTGGGGGATGGGTTAAACAGGTGATGGAGATTAAAGAGTGTAGTTGTTGTGATGAGCACTGCATGTTCTATGGAAGTATTGAATCACTATGTTGTATACCTGAAACTAGTATTATACTGTATATTAACTAATGAATTTAAATAAAAACTTGAGAGACCTACTCTAACACACATTATAATGAACATGTTAAAAATCAAAAATAAACAGAAAATGTTAGAAGCAGCCAGAGCTGGGGTCCAGGGGAGGGAGAAAAGATTCTAACCTACAAAGGAACCCCCAATTAAGCCTAATTCAGCAGATTTCTCAACAGAAACTATAAAGACCATGAGAGAGTGAAATAACATATTCCAAGTGTTGAAAGAAAATTGCCAACCAAGAATAATGTATCCAGGAAAGTTATCCTTCAGATATGGAGAAATAAAAGCTTTTCTTCAAGCATACTAACATTTGCAGTATACGGGTTCACAGAGGGAAAGAGAGAGAATGGGGCAGTAAACTTATTTGAAGAAACAGTAGCTGAAAACTCCCCTAACCTGGGAAGGAAACAGATATTCAGGTGCAGAAAGCAAAGAGAGCCCCAAACAAGATAAACTCAAGGAGGCCTACACCAGGATATGTAATAATTAAGATATCAAAGATAATCTTAAAAGCACCTAGAGAAAAGCAATTAGTTACATACAAGGGAAACCTGTAGGTTACTAGCTCATTTTTCAGCAGATACTTTGCAGGTCAGAAGAGAGTGGCAGGATATATTCAAAGGAAAACTATGAAAGGAGGGAAAAAAAACTATAAACAAGAAGAATCTACCTGGCAAGGTCCTCATTCAGAATTGAAGGGGAGATAAAGAGTTTGTCAGACAAACAAAAAGTTAAAGGAGTTCATCACCATTAAACCAACCTTACAAGAACATGAAGGGACTTCTTTAAGCAGAAGAGGCCATTATTGGAAGAAAATTATGAAAGTAAAAAGGTTCATGGGTAAAAGTAAACATAGTAAAGGTAGTAGATCAATCACTTATAAAGCTAGTATGAAGATTAAAAGGAAAAAGTAGTAAAAATCAGTTATATCTAAAAAATTAGTTAAGGGTGATGGACATTAAGGAGGGCATGTGATGTAATGAGCACTGGGTATTATATAAGACTGATGAATCACAGACCTGTACCTCTGAAACCAATAATATATTATACATTAATTAAAAAATAAAATACAAAAAAATAAATTAGTTAAGGGATTCACAAAATAAATTCAAAATATGACATATACATAAAATGTAGAGGGGGGAGTAAAAATGTAATACTTTTAGAATGTGTTTGAACTTAAGTGACCATCAACTTAATATGGACTGCTATATACTTAGAATGTTATATATGAGCCTCATGGTAACTAGAAACCAAAACCTGTAATAGATGCACAAAAAATAAAGAGAAAGGAATCCAAGCATAAACACCAAAGGAAGTCATCAATTGCAAGGGAAAAGAGCAAAATAAGGAAGAAAGCTACCAAAAAAACTAGAAAACAATTAACAAAATGACAATAAGCATATACCTATCAGTAACTACTTTAAATGTAAATAGATTAAATTCTCCAATCAAAGACACAGACTAACTAAATGGATTAAAACAAAAAAACAAAAAACCAAGACCCACCTATATGCTGCCTTCAAGAGACTCACTTCAGGCCTAAGGACACATAGCAGACTAAAAGTGAAGGGATGGAGAAAGATATTCCATGCAAATGGAAGGTGGGGGGGGGAAGAGCCAGGATAGCAATACTTCTATCAGACAAAATAGACTTTAAGACAAAGGCAGCAACAAGAGACAAAAGAATATTACATAATGATAAAGGGATCAACAAGAGGATATAATAATTGTAAATATCCACGCACTAAGCATAGATGTACCTAAATATACAAAATAAATATTAACAGACATAAAAGGAGGAATTGACAGTAACAGTAGGAGACTTTTACACCCCATTTACATCAATGGATAAATCATCCAGACAGAAGAATCAGTAAAGAAACAGTGCCTTTGAATAACACATTAGAGTAGATGGACTTCACAAATACAGAATACTTTACCCAAACACAGAAAACATTCTTTTCAAATGCACATGGAACATTTTCCAAGATAGATCACATGGCAGACCACAAAACCAATCTCATTAAATATAAGACTGAAATCATATCCAGCAGCTTTTCCGACCATAGTGGTATGAAACTAGGAATCAATTACAGGAAAAAGAAACAACTGGAAAAAAACACAAATCTGTGAAACCTAAATAACAGGCTACTAAAAACAAACAAAAAAACCCCAAGCTACTAAATAACCAGTAAGTCAAAGAAGTCAAAGAGGAAATTTAAAAAATACCTGGAGATTATGAAAATGGAAACAACAGTCCAAAATATTTGGGATACAGCAAAAGCAGTACTAAGAGGGAAGTTTATAATGACATAGGCCTACTTAAGGAAACAAGAAAAACCTCTGGGGCGCCTGGGTGGCTCAATCAGTTAAACAGCTGCCTTCGGCTCAGGTCATGATCCCAGAGTCCTGGGATGGAGCCCCGCATCGGGCTCCCTGCTCAGCGGGAAGCTTGCTTCTCCCTCTTCCACTCCCCCTGCTTGTGTTCCCTCTCTTGCTGTGTCTCTCTCTGTCAAATAAATAAAATCTTAAAAAAAAAAAAATGAAACAAGAAAAACCTCCAACAATCTAACTCTCCACCTAAAGAAACTGGGAAGAGAACAAAGAAAGCCCAAAGTTAGTAGAAGGGGGAAAAAATAGAGACCAAAGTAGAAATAAATGAAATGAAGACTAAAAACAATAGAAAAGATCAATGAAACCAAGAGCTGGTCTCAAAAGGTAAAACAAAAGATAAACGAAAATGATAAACTTTTAGCAACACTCAAAGACAGGATTCAAACAAGAGGAGAACAACCAATACCACAGAAATACATAAGAGACTACTACAAAAATTATATGCTAACAAACTGTACAACCTAGAAGAAATAAATTTATTAGAAACATACAATCTTTCAAGACAGAATCAAGAATAAATAGAAAATCTGAACAGACTGATTATTGGTAACAAAACTGAATTGTAATAAGCTTCCAACAAAAAGTTCAGAACCAGATGGTTTCACAGGTGAATTCTACCAAGCATTAAAGAATACCTATCCTTCTCAAACTATCCCCTCCCCTCCCCAAATAGAAGAAAACCCTTCTAAATTCATTTTATACAGAAAAAGCATTTGACAAAATTAAATATCCATTAATGATTAAAAGAAAAATCAAACTCTCTTGGGGTGCGTGGGTGGCTCAGTCGGTTAAGCGTCTGACTCTTGATTTTTTTTTTAAAGATTTTATTTATTTATTTGAGACAGAGAGAATGAAAGAGAGAGAGCACATGAGAGGGGGGAGGGTCAGAGGGAGAAGCAGGCTCCCTACCGAGCAGGGAGCCCGATGCGGGACTCGATCCAGGGACTCCAGGATCATGACCTGAGCTGAAAGCAGTCGCTTAACCAACTGAGCCACCCAGGCGCCCTCTTGATTTTGTCTCAGGTCATGATCTCAGGTTTGAGATTGAGCCCTGCAACAGGCTCTGCACTGGGCAGGGAGTCTGCTTAAGATTCTCTCTCTCCCTCTGCCATCCCCACACCCCCCTCCCCAGCTCTTTCTCTCTCAAAAAATTAAAAAACAAAAAACACCAAAAACATCTCAAGGAATAGGTATAGAAAGAACATACCTCAAGATAGTAAACCATATATGACAAATCCACAGTTAATATACTCATTAGTCAAACACTGTGAGCTTTTCCTCTAAGATCAAGAACAAGAATGTATACCCTTCCTACTTTTATTCAACATAGGACAGGAAGTCCTGGCCACAGCAATCAGACAAGAAATAAAAAGGCAAAAGGCATCAAATTGGTAAGGAAGAGGTAAAACTGTCACTATTTGTGCATGACAGGATACTATTATAGAAAACCCTGAAGACTCCACTAAAAATCTCTTGCACTTCTATACACTTATGAAATAACAGAAAGAGAAATTAAGAAAACTATCCCATTTACAATTGTACCAGAAAGAATAAAATACCTAGGAATAAATTTAACCAAGAAGGTGAAAAAACTGTACTCTGAAAACCCTAAGACATTGATGAAAGAAATGGAAGATGACAAAAACAAATGGAAATATGTGCCACACTAATGGATTGGAAGAATATTATTAAAATGGATATACTACCAAAGCAATACAGATTCAATGCAATCCCTATCAAAATACCAATAACATTTTTCACAAAACTACAACATATAATCCTAAAATTCATATGGAACTACAAAAGACCCTGAATAGCCAAAGCAATCTTGAGAAAGAACAAAGCTGGAGGGGTCAAAATTCTTGATTTGAAGCTTCAAAGCTATAGTAATCAAAACATGGTGCTCACACAAAAATAGATACACAAATTAATGGAACAAGATAGAGAGCCCAGAAATGAACCCACACTTATTTGGTCAGTTAATCTATGACATAGGAGGAAAGAATATACAATGGGGAAAAGACAGTCTCTTCAATAAATGGGCTAGGAAAACTGGACAGTTACATGCAGAAGAACAAAACTGGACCACTTTCTTATACCATACACAAAAATAAACTCAAAATGGGTTAAAGACCTAAATGTGGGGCGCCTGGGTGGCTCAGTTGGTTAAGCGACTGCCTTCGGCTCAGGTCATGATCCTGGAGTCCCAGAATCGAGTCCCCTATCAGGCTCCCTGCTCGGCAGGGAGTCTGCTTCTCCCTCTGACCCTCCCCCCTCTCATGCTCTCTCTAGCTCATTCTCTCTCAAATGAATAAATAAAATCATAAATAAATAAATAAATAAAAAGACCTAAATGTGAAATCTGAAACAATAAAACGTCTAGAAGAAAACAGAGTAATCCCTTGGACACGGGCCAACATTTGTGACAACCGGGATGGACCTAGAAGGTATTATGCTAAGTGAAATAACTCAGAGGAACAAATACCATTTGATTTCATTTATACATGGAACCTAAAAACAAAAAACAAAAACAAAACAAAAAAACCCCAGATGAACAAACAAACAAAAACAGACTCCTAGATATAGAGAACAAACTGATGGTTGACAGAGGGGAGTGGGGTGGGGAAATGGGCAAAATAGGTGAAAGTAAGAAATACAAACTTCCAGTTATAAGTCACAGGAATGAAAAGTGCAACACCAGGAATATAGTCAATAATATTGTAATAACTTTTTATGGTGACAGATGGTGGTGACTACACTTATCACAGTGAGCACTGAGTAATATATAGAATTGTTTAATCACTATGTTGCATACCTAAAACTAATATAACATCGTAGGTCAGCTACTTCATTAAGAAAAAGTAATGGTCTTTCCTAAACAAAAACAGGTAGTTCATCACTACTAGACCTACTTTACAAGGAATGCTGAAAGTTCTTTAAGCTGAAATGGAAAGATGCTGGTGACATGAACACACAACACACTGGTAAGGGTAAATATACAGTCGGACTTAGAAACTCTAATTTTGTAATACGGTCGTGTGATAAAATGTTACCAACAGTACAGAGGTTAAATGAAAAGAGTATTAAATAACTATAGCTGGGACACCTGAATGGTAGAGTGGGTTAAGCCTCTGACTCTTCGTTTCGTCTCAGGTTGTGATCTTGGGGTTGGGAGATCCAGCCCAGCGTCGTACTCCATGTTCAGTGAGGAGTCTGCTTAAGATTTTATCTCCCTCTCCCTCTGCCCCTTCCCCCCGCCTGTGCTCTCACACTCGCTCTCTCTCAAATAAATATTTAAAAAAATAACTGTAGCTACTATTACTAGTTAAATACACAATACAAAAAAAGTGGTAAATTGTGACATAAAAAATGTAAATGTGGGGATAAAAAGGTAGACCTTTTATATGTGATCAAAGTTAAGTTGCTATCAGCTTAAAATGATACTCTTAAGATGTTTTATGTAAGCCTCACGGTGTGAAAATAAAGATACCTCATTTAAAATGTAGTAGGGAAGCCAGCAGGGGGAGCTCTCACACCCTACCACTCGTCATTGATTGCAGACCTCACAGGAAGAGAAGAGACGAACAGTCGATTTCAGCTACTATTTTATTCCAGCCAGGGGAAGAAAGATTCTCCTCCCCCAGAAATACCCCAGCAAATCGCAACTCAGCCAATGAAAAACCACTATACTTCAAGCTCCCAGTTCACTCCAATGGACTTTTTATAACAGCACTCCCAGCTTCTCCCTTATATCTATAAAAGAGCATTTTCTGTACTTTGTTATGTGGGCTTTCCTATGGCTTACCGTAGCTTGCTTATCCTAGATTGCAATTTTCTGCTACTCCCCAATAAACCCCTTTTTGTTAGTAAAATAAGTGACAGGTTTTTTTTTAAGATTAACAATGGTAACCCCAAAACAAAAACCTAGAGTAGATTCATAAAAGATAAAGAAAGGGGAAACAGACTATACCACCATGGAATCACCAGTTTACAAAGGTAGACAGAAACAAGGGGAGGGGGGGAAATACAATGGAACTACAAAACAGCCATAAATCATTAGTAAGATGGTATTCAAAAGTCCTTACACATCGGTAATTACTCCAGATGTAAATGGATTGAAATCGCCAATCAAAAATCTGAATAGATTAAAAAAAAGCAAAGACAAAAACAAGACCCAACTACATGCTGTCTACAAGAGACTTACTTCAGATTTAAGGACATGCATCGGTTCAAAATGAAGAGATGGAAAGAGATATTCCATCAAAGTGGAAACCAAAAGAAAACAAGGGTAGCCATATCTGTATTACACAAAATAGACTTTAAACCAAAAAAGGTAACATGAGATAAAGAATGTTATTATATAATAAAGGGGTCAACTCATCAAGATCATAAGTGTATATAGACCCAACATTGGAGCACCTAAATATATTATGGAAACATTAACAAATCCTCAGGGAGAAATAGACAACAATATAATAGAGAACTTCAATACTCTACCTTCAGCAGTGGATAGATCATCCAGACAGAAAAAAAACAAAAAACAAAAAAACAAGAAAACATTGGACTATAGCCATATAGTAAACCAAATGGACCTATAAGACATTTGTGGAACATTCCATACAACAGTAAAAGAATACATATTCTTTTCAAGGGCACAAGGAATATTCTCCAGGATAGGTTATATGTTAGGCCACAAAACAAGTCTTAGAGATTTTAAGAAGATTAAAATCATACCAAGCATCGTTTCCAACCACAATGGTATGAAACTAGAAATAAAAAATGAGAGGAAAGCTGTAATATTTACAAGCATGTGCAAACTCACAACACACTCCTGAACAACCAATGAGTCAAAGAAGAAATTTTAAAAAATCTCAAATGAGAACATGACACACCAAAAATCTATGGGAAGCTGCAAAAGCAGTTCTGAGAAGGAAGTTTAGAGTGACAAATGCATATATTAAGAAAATACAAAGATCTCAAGCAAATTAACTTTATACCTCAAGGAACTAGAAAAAGAAGAAAAACTAAGCCAAAAGTTAGCACAAGGAAAGAAGTAACAAACATCAGAGTGGAAATAAATGAAATAGAGACCAGAAAAATAATAGAAGAGGTCAACAAAACTAAGAGCTCTTTTTTTTTCCCCCAAAAGATAAAACTGATAAAACTTTAGCTAGACTAAGAAAAAAAGATTCAAATCAATAAAATCAGATATGGGAAGGGAGACATTACAAATACTACTATAGGAATACATATCATAAGACTTATGAACACATATGCCAAAAAACTGAGTAACTTAGAAAAAAATGGATAAATTCCTAGAAACATACAACTTACCAAGACCATCAGGAGAAATAAAAAATCTGAACAGACCAGTAAACAAGTAAAGAGAATGACTCTGTAATAAAAAACATTCCAACCAGAAAAGCATAGCACTAGATGGCTTCACTGGTAAATTCTACCAAACATTAAAAAAATTAATTAAAGCTAATCCCTCTCAAACGCTTCCAAGAAACTTATGAGGAGAGAATTCTTCTGAACTCATTTTATGAGGCCAGCATTGCCCTGATGCCAAAGCCCAAAACTATAGACTAATATCCCTGATGAATATAGCTGCAAAAATTCAACAAAATATTAACAAATCTAATTCAACAACACATTAAAAGGATCATATACCATGATCAAATGGAATTTATCCCAGGGATGCAAGGATTGTTCAACAAATGCAGATCAATATATGTGACACATATTAATAAATGAAAAATAAAAACCTTACAATCATCTCAATAGATGAGAAAAGACATTTGACAGAACACAACATCCTTTCAAGATAAGAACTCTTAACAAATTGTCTACAGAAGGGATGTATCTCAACACAATAAAAGCCATGTAGGACAAGCCTATGGCTAACATACTCAATAGTGAAAGATTTAAGGTTTTTCCTATAACATTAGGAACAAGACAAGGATGCCCATTATCACCACTCTTATTCAACTTACTACTGGAAGTCCTAACTAGAACAATTAGGCAAGATAAAAAAATTAAAAATATCTATTCACAAAGGAACAAGTAAAATTGTTCTCATTTATAGGTGGCACTATCTCTTATTTTTAAAAAAAACCCTAAAGTCAACCAAAAAACTGTTGGAACTATACTGAATTCAGTAAAGTTGCAGGATATAAAAACCAATACAGAAATCAGTTTTGCTTCTATAACAATGAAATATCTGAAAAAGAAAATTATCCCATCACAATAGCATCAAAAACTAATACGTTAGGAATAAATTTAACCAGGGGAGCGAAAAATCTGTACAATGAAAACCACAAGACTTTGATGAGAAAAACTGAAGACACAAACAGATGGAAAGATACCCCATGTTCATGAATTAGAAGAATTGTTAAAATGGTCATACTACCCAGGGCACCTGGCTGGCTCAGTTGGTAGAGCATGTGACTCTTGATCTTGGGGTCATGAGTTTGAGCCTCACATTGGGTGCGGAGATTCCTTTTTAAAAATGTCCATACCATCCAATTGCAATTAGTTAATTGCAATTAATGCAATTCCTATCAATATACCAATGGCATATTTCACAGAAACAGGAAAAAAGAAAAAAACCCATCTTAAAATTTGTATGGAGCCACAGAAGTCCCCGAATAGCCAAAGCAATTTTGAGAAAGAAGAACAAAGCTAGAGGCATCACATTTCCTTATTTTAAACTATACTACAAAGCTTTAGTAATTATGTCAGTATGATACTGGCATAAAAATAAACTAGACCAATAGAATTGAATAGAGAGCCAAGAAATAAAACCCTGCATATGTGATCTGCTAATATTTGACATAAGAGCCAAGAATGCTCAATGGGGAAAGAATAGTCTCTTCAACAAATGGTGTTGGGAAAACTGGACAACCACATGCAGAAAAAGGAAATTAGACCCTTATCTTACACCACACACCAAAATAAACCCCCAAACAGGTGAAAGTCTTAAATATAAGACCTGGTACTATAAAACTCCAAGAAAACAGGAAAAAATTCTCTTGACATTGGTCTTGACAATGATTTATTTGAATAGGACACCAAAATCATAAGCAACAAAAGCAAAAATCCACAAGTGGGACTACATCAAATTCAAAGGCTTCTGCACAGCAAAATAAATTATTAATAAAATGAAAAGGCAACTTATGCGATAGGAGAAAATATTTGCAAACATATTGGATAAGGGGTTAATATCCAAAATAAATGAAAAAAAACTCATACAACTCAGTAACAAACCAAAAACCCCCTAAGCAATCCAATTTAAAAACAGGCAGAGTGATTGAATAGAAGAAAGACATTCAGAGTGGCAAAAAAGTACATGAAAAGATACTCAACATTACTAATCATAAGGGAAAGGCAAATCAAAACCACAATGAGATGGAATGAGCAAGTCATGGGGATAAAAGGTAGAGCATAGGAAATAGACTCAGTGGTATTTTAATAGTGTTGTATGGGGACAGAGGGCAGCTATGCTTATGGTGAGCCTAGTGTAAGGTACAGACTTGTTCAGTCAATATGTTGTACACCTGAAACTAATGTAACATTCTACATCAACTGTACTTCAATGAAAATAAAGACCAACTGAAAACAAAACAAGACCACAATGAGTCATCATGTCACACCTGGTAGAATGGCTAACATCAGGAAGACAAGAGATAACAAGTGTTGGCAAGGATGTGGAGATAAGGGAACGCTTGTGCACTGTTGATGGGAATGAAAATTGGCATAGCTGCTATGGGCAACAGTATTCAGTTTCCTCAAAAAAAAGTTCTATTTAAAAATAGAACTACTAGAGCTGCTGGGTGGCTCAGTTGGTTAAGCGTCCAACTCTTGATCTCGGCTCAGGTCTTGATCTCAGGGTCATGAGTTCAAGCCCCACGTTGGGCTCTATGCTGGGCGTGGAGGCTACTTTAAAAAAGAAAGAAAAATATGGGTGCCTGGGTGGCTCAGTCGGTTGGGTGTCTGCCTTGGGTTTGGGTCATGATCCCAGGGTCCTAGGTGTGACTCCCACATCAGGCTCCCTGCTCCGTGGGAGCCTGCTTCTCCCTCTACCTCTGCCTCTCTTTCAATCTGTGTCTCTCATGAATAAATAAATAAAATCGTAAAAAAAATAAAAAGAAAGAAAAATAGAACTACCATGTGATTCACCAATCCTGCTTCTAGGTATATATCCAAAGGAATAAAAGCAGGATGTCAAAAAGATATCTGCACTCCCATGCTTATTGCAGCATTATTCACAATAGCCAAGATATGGAAACAACCTAAGTTCCGTCAATAGATAAGTGGATAAATTAGATGTCACACACACACACACACACACACATATTCCTTAGCCATTAGAAAGAAGGAAATTCTGCCAGTTGGACAACATGGATGACCTTGAGAGCATTATGCTTACTGAGGTAAGTTAGACAAAGACAAATACTATAGGATATCACTTATATGTGGAATCTAAAAACAAAAAAACCCCTAGAAACAGAATGGAATGGTGGTTACCAGGGGCTGGGGGGAATTGGGGAGATGTTATTAAAGGGCACAAACCTGCAACCAGAAGATGAATAAGTTCTGAAGACCTAACACACAGCATAGCGATTATATTCACCAATACTGTATTATATACTTCAACACTGCTAAGAGACTAGATCTTAATTGTTCTCACCACAAAAAAGAAATGATAAGTAATCATATTGCAATGTATGAATCTATCAAATCAACACCTACACCCTAAGCTTGTGCAATATTATATGTAAATTAGATATCAATTTAAAAAATTTAGAAACAACAACAAAAGAAAAGTAAAGGAGAACTGGAAACAGTTGAGAAAGTCCCTTCCTCTCAGGAAAAGCCACATCCAGCAAGATCGGAGAAAAGATTTTGGCAAATGATGGCCGAGACCCGACTGCAGCTGTGGCACTTAAACTTGGCTGCACGTATCCGTTTCTGTTGCTGTAAAGGTTACCGCAGACACGGTGACCTAGAACAACAAGTTTATTACCTTACCGTTCTGGGGGGTCAGAAGTTAGAAATGGGACTCACTGAGCTAAAATCCAAGTGTCAACAAGGCCACTCTCCTTCCGGAGGCCCTATAAAGAATCCATTTTCTTGCTTTTTCCAGCTTCTCAAGGCTGACTCATTCCCCGGCTTGTGGTGCCTTCCTCCGTATTCTAAAGCATCCATGGCTGGTGGAGCCTCACATCATGTTGCTCTGACATCTTCCTTCTGCCTCTCTCTTCCACATTTAAAGGGCTTTGTGATGACATTGGGCCCACCTGGATAATCCAAGATAGTCTACCTATTTTAAGGTCAGTTGATTAGCACCCTTAATTCCACCTGCTACCTTGATTCCCTTCTGCTGTGTAATACGCGTGCAGAAAATAGGTCACAGGTTCCAGGGATTAGGATGTGGACTTCTTTGGGAGGCCATTATTCTGCCTACCACAGCTGGGGAACTTCAAAAGGTACCGATGCCTGGACCCACCCCCAGAGATTCTGATGTCATTGACCTAGAATGTGCCATGGGCATCCTGATGTTTTTAAGGCTCCCCAGGCGATTCTAATGAGCAGCCACTAAAAACCACTGCTCTAAAGAAATAGAATATAGACTAGAATATATAGATACATAATAGATAATATAATATATAGATATATAATAGATAATATAATATAATATATATAATATAATATATTCTATTATTATATGTATATTCTACATATATATATCATGCACTGCTCTGCTTTCATTATTTACATATCATTTAGCCTTTCCAACAGTGTATTTATATGTAACAACTGTTAAAGTAACTAGATTAGCTCCAAGATGGAATAGGTCATGCTAAGCCCAATGTCAGCAGGTCGAAATTTAACTAACTTTCTATGCTTAGCTCACCCAGGAAAGGAAGGCATTGGAAAACTAAGCTGTGCTTGCCTGCTCCACACAAGTTACCTGACCCAAGACTTCCCTTTGCTCCGTATAAGGGATAACCTTGGTTTAACCAGCCAGCAAATGCCCAGTATAACTTCCTTGTTTCTGCTCACTTTGGCCCATAAAAATCTCTCACCTGGTACAGCTCTCTGGAACTCCTTCCTATCTGTTAGATTGGATGCTGCCTGATTTATGAATTGCTGAATAAAGCCAATTAGATCTTTGCAAAACTTATGATCGTTACATTCTTTTTTTTTTTTTTTAACTACAACTAACATTTATATATCAGCATTGTGGTAAGTTAACTGTGCTAACATTGTGCTGACATTTTACAAATATTTTCTATCGAAGAATTCCCTCAACAACCCTATGAAATAGGAAGAGACTCAGAAATTTGCCCAAGATCATATGGTGGTAAGCCATTGAGAAAAGATCCTGTTCTTTGCTTCTTGATAGTAGAGCTACAAGAATATTTAGAGTTTAGACTTAGAAACAAAAAGGTGTTAATTAGATATTTAATGTCTAAATTCTAGAAGGAATATAAACTATGATGATTGCTAGAAGCTATAGATTCGGCCTGAGGAGTTCTGATACAGGGAGTCAGTGTTTAGAGTAGTAGAAATAAGCTCATAACCAGGAACTTTAAAAAGGTATTTAGCATGTATGGGACAGCGTACACTTCGTGATTTATAACCCAGTACTGAGGTTAACTATTTTTTTTGTGTGCATTTAAAATAAAACTATATATACATAGTTTTTAAACAGAACATCCCTGATTTTTGCTAGAGATCCATGTCATAAAGTCAGCCAAACTTAGCATAATTTCCCAGTCAAGCACCACTCATCAGCTTTTGACAGTTTTCCTGTAAGGAATTAGGAAGATTCTCTAGGCCTTACTGGGAAGCCCCAACCCCTTCTAAGTGATTTCTAAACACTTCCATGACCACATTTGTGGCTTACTACAATCTTTATTTAACACTTTGGCACCTAGGCTTCCCTGGATCTCCATCTCTGAAAGTAGAAGGGGAATGAGTGACCACAGAAATACCACCAATGGGAATTGTGCTGTGTGGTCATGGATCATCTCTGGAGGGCACATGGAGATGCGGGCTGAGCAAGGTGGCCAGTTAACCGGACCTCACAACCTTATACTGACAGTGGGGCACCTGGACTTCCATCCTCACCTAGTGGTAATAACATGGCATCTCTCCCTTCACCTTTTGGAGCAATGTCAGAGGAAGCCAGTTAAAACAGGTTTAAATAAGAATCAGAGTTTCATACATAGTACCTCAAATGTCCAGGTTTCAGTTGAAAATCACTCATGATTCCAAGAACCAGTAATATCTCCAACTGGATGCAAAAAGACAATCAATAGATGACAATATACAGATGACAGAGATGTTAGACTTATCTGACAAAGATTTCTAAATGTTTCACCAATTACAAACACATCTAAAACAAATGGAAAGAGTCTGGGGCACCTGGGTAGCTCAGTCAGTTAAGCATCTGACTCTTGATCTCAGCTCAGGTCTTGATCTCAGTGTTGTGAATTCAAGTCCCATGTCGGGCTCCATGCTTGGCATGGAACCTACTTAAAAAAAAAAAATGAAAAAGAGTCTCAGCAAAAGAAAAAAGAAAAAAAAGAAAAAGAAGAACCAAAGAGAATTAAACAATGTAATTACACTCATTTCCACAAGTCTAGTGGATCCCATAATAAATTATTAATTTGGGGATCATAAGACATAACAGCCAATTGGCATGTCTCATCCTAAATTAAAGTTAATTCAGAGCCAGTGAGATAGGAAGCCCTAGCCAGCCTTGAACAGGTTCCTTCTGACATAGATATCAGGTAGTTATATTTCAAAGGACTATCTATGAATTATAGGATTTCTTTATTCCTTTTGATTAGTCAAGTGGCCACTATTTTTTTTTTTAAAGATTTTATTTATTTATTTGACAGAGAGAGAGATAGCGAGAGCAGGAACACAAGCAGGGGGAGTGGGAGAGTGAGAAGCAGGCTTCCTGCCAAGCAGGGAGCCCTATGTGGGACTCGATTCCAGGACCCTGGGATCATGACCTGAGCTGAAGGCAGACGCTTAACGACTGAGCTACCCAGGCGCCCTCAAGTGGCCACTATTAAAGAGACCCTAGATGGCTTGGAATTATTGGCTGCTAATGAGCTCCTGAGACTCAGGCCTTTGCTTTCCAAGGCAACAAATCCTACTACTAAGATAAGCCTCCATTTCAGAATTTCCAGAGTCATCCTTGACCTGGTATTAATGACGCCATGATCTGGGCTTCCCCCATCATCTGATTTTGGGTAATAATCACAGGAGCTCCATGCTCTTCTACAGAAGCTATAAAGAGCATCCAATCTCCTCCATTCCTGAATGCAAATCCCCAAGGTAGGGGACACACAGCTCCATTTCCTGACCTGAGGCAATGGCAATCTCTCCAGCCTTGTTAGAGATTATCTATACCTGGGATCCCAGTCACCACCTGAGGACAATCACCTCTATATCATGGCTGGCCATTTTGCCCACATAAAAAGCAACCTTTTGTGGCCTTAACTGATGCTGGTTCCCAAATCATGGTACTCCTCAGAGATCCCACTAAATTTAAGAGAGGAACCCTATGTTCTCTGGGGAGTTACAGGAAAAAAAAAGATCGAAGGCAAACAAGTCTACCTTAATCAATCATTGACTCCTTGCTAATGTGGTAACCTGGATAAGTCATTTAATTACTGAGTTTCATAGTTTGCTCATCTGTAAAATATGGGTAATGGTTACGCCTGTACGTGTGAAAGTACTTTATACCCTGGGAAGTAATCCACAACTGTGAGGTATGACTGAGTGATCCCTTGGGCATTTTCCCATATTTGGGATATTTTAAACAAATTGTATGAGTCATAGCATCTAAGAGTTTTATTGGTTCCTGGATAAGACAGTTTTATTTGTCTCACTCTTCCATGCCCGTGGACAATAAAGAATTCACTTAGCATTACCTCATCATTTTGTTGCTGGCTTGCTGATGGATTCTATGGAGTTTTATGATCAGCATATGAAAGGTTTAATATGGCTTCAGGAGGAGCCATCAATTTAGCCCCTTTGCACAATAGAAATTAGAAAAATGCACATTAACCATCTGGAAGTGAGCTTCTTGAGGGCAGAGGCTGTCTTATTTTTATTTCTGGCATGTAGCCCAGTGGCTGGCCCATTGTGGGCACTAAGTAAACATTTACTTAATCAGTGGACAGAAACATTTTGGAAGGAATAAAGTTGTTACTTGCTTCCTGGAATTGCCTATCTCCAAAGCTAGTCTAGGCATTTATTTTTTGCCTTGATTTTGTGTTGTATTTTGTTATTATTGTTACATAGGGTCAATATTTTATTTCACACTTATTAGAGAAAAGGCATCATATAAATGTAAACTGAAAATATACAAAAACCTTGTACCAGGTTCATAATTCAAATACTCATTCTTTTTCTTCATAAACCAGAAGAAACTAAAAACACATTAAAGAGCTAGCCTTCATTCATAGATGATCTCCCCAATGCTTCCAGGCTCATGTCACAATTGAAAAGTATTTCTATTGGAGATTTTATTAGTTGTAAGGGGAAAGCCAATAAAAGATGTGTCTAAATTTACATGTCTAAATTTATATAATTTATATAATTACCCACACATTTATAAATTGGTATTAAATCATTGTTCTCAACACACAAGGGAATTTCAAAATTTAGGGATGTGCCAAGCCAAAGATAAAAAGTAGGAATGCAAAATAGAGGATTTTTTTCCCCCAGAAAAAGACAAACATGGTAGAATCTCTCAATGAACTGGGGTTTGACTATTAAGAACAAGTCAACTCTCTCTGAACCCCAGATCTGGCAGGAGGTTTCTCGTGAGCAAGAGTGGGACTTCTCCTCCAGCAATCCCACACAAGAATAACAGCAAGATTTTGAATGGTCTTTGCAGCAACCAGCGGTGTATTTAGACATGGCACCTTTTCCCATCTGATGGTTTTAGGTAGTCACACTTTTCTTACACTGAAATTTCAATCATTGCTTTCCTTCATTAACTTTTTTAAAATTTATTTTTTAAAAGATTTTTTAAAAAAAGATTTTATTTATTTATTTGAGAGAGAGAGCAAGAGCACAAGCGGGGGGAGGGGCAGAGGGAGAGGGGGAAGTAGACTCCCTGCTGATCAGGGAGCCCCACATGTGCTTGATCCCAGGATCCCGAGATCATGACCTGAGCCGAAGGCAGATGCTTAATTGACTGAGCCACCCAGGTGCCCCCCTTCATTGACTTTAATGAAAACTGGAAGATGTGGTCTTTTGCAATGATAATGCTTGGTGTGACATATAGACTTTTGTCTCTAAGGATGGCATCATATAGTGTGAAAAGAAAGAAAAAAAAATCCATAAATTCTGTGTTCAATGTATGAAAAGAAATTGCATAGATTTTATTGTTCCTGATGTTTCAGCTAATATATGGTGAAGAGCAATGGTAAGGTTTATATGATCCTAGGGTCTCTTCAAATGAATATAAATGTTCTATAGGTATACATCAGATTAGATCAGTTTTGTGCTTTGCTCTCATTAAAATACTACAAAGATGTTTCCAGGATATGGAAACAGAAAAGCCCTCTTGAGCCTGCCTACCAAGTAAGTATATGCCATATTGTATGTACTGGATACATGCTGTGAGACTGTACCCCAAACCTGTGTCTAGGACCAGCCCCAGGGGAGGGCAAGAAGAGCTGCCCATTTTCCCCTAGGAAACATTAGCAGAACACACCACAGCATCTGCGTCATCCAGCTACTTCTTATAAGAGGCCACCAGGAGCATTCCTGGACTTGAACACATACAATAGCATAAAACTGAAAGAACTGGCACAGCTGAAGCTCCCACTGAATGAAGTCAACAGCATTTCTCAAGGGGGCACTGAATGCCAGTATCAATACCCTAGGACTGAGATAACTCAAAAAATACCACCCCATATTTCCATACACTCCTACTTAAAAACAATTTAGCTCATTACAGTGGGCTAAGCAGGAGGAAGGTTTTGGTTCATTTGTGTTGTTTTATAGGTTTTTTTCTTGCTTCACCAAAAGAAACCCAAGTATGCAAGAAGGTCTATGATTTCCACAATAAAATATAGCAAGTCAGTGGTGTCCAAAGCCAGCACTAATGGCCCTTTCCCAGTTCCTTCTGCTTGGCATCTTTTTTCCTGGCATCTGTGGCCAAAACTGCCCATGGCCTAGTAAAGCTGTCAAAAATGATTGAGGCATAATGATATCTTGGCCCCTCCTTTATCTGGGAAGAGGACGCTGCTGACAGCATTGCTGGCAGCCAATCTCCTTGTGAGCATGACTTGTTTAATTGCCACCTCGAAAAGTTCCACAGGACTTAGTTGAAGATTCCAGTCAGTAATTTGGAAGTTCTTAGATGAAAAAGGGTTTACAAATACAAATTTATATCAGTCTTTCTCCCTTTTCCCTCCTCCTTTTCTTTAGTGGGTTGCTATGTCCAGATGTTTGTCCCTAGCTTAAAATGAATTGGTAGTGTTGAGTGGAGCTAGAAAGGAGAAGGTCTAAAGAATGCTAAAAATAGGGGCACCTGGGTGGCTCAGTTGGTTAGGCGACTGCCTTCGGCTCAGGTCATGATCCTGGAGTCCTGGGATCGAGTCCCGCGTCAGGCTCCCTGCTCAGCGGAGAGTCTGCTTCTCCCTCTGACCCTCCCCTCTCTCATGCTCTCTCTCTCTCTCATTCTCTCTCTCAGATAAATAAATAAATAAAATCTTTAAAGAATGCTAAAAATACCATTGTCATTTATAAACATTATCTTATTTAATCCTTAAAACCTCCCTGTGAGGTTACCACCGTTTTAACAGCCAAGGAAACAGGCTCAAAGAGATCAACTTGCCAAAGGTCACCCAGAGCCCTGGGATCTCAAAGTCCTTGATCTCAGTCACTCTGCTTTCATTTCCCAGCAAAAACCAACCAACCGCTAGCATGAACTCAGGACACTACTCTCAGTTATCTTCAAGGCGACTGCTCCATTTCTTACTCCCTTGATGCATTTTCAAATTCTTCCTCTGCTGGGTCCCTCCTGTTAGTTTTCAGAGATGTCTTCATAGTCCCTGTTGTACAAGTAAATAATAAATACTCCCCTTTGCCTCTACATCTCAGTCCAGTTAGCACCTCATCTCACTTTTCTGAGAAAGATGCTAAAGTGTTTCCCTCTCTCCTCTAGATTTGAATGAGAAAATATGAACCCTGGGAACTGTTGGAAGCCATCTTGGGTGGTGAGTAGGGGAATGGAAAGGGTTAGGATGAGGTTGACACTGAAGAAAGCAGAGTGGAGTACTGAATATTTGCCTAAAGAAAATGAAAACACTAATTTGTAAAGATAAATGCATCCATATGTTTATTGTAGCATTATTTGCCATAGCCAAGACATGAAAGCAACCTAAGTGTTCATCAATAAATGAATGGATAAAGAAGATGTGATGTGTGTATTTGTGTGTGTATATATGTGTGTGTACACACACACAATGGAATATTACTCAGCCATAAAAAAGAATGAGATCTTGTGCATTTGTGACAACATGGGTGGATCTAGAGGATATTATGTTAAGTGAAATATGTCAGACAGAGAAAGACAAATACCATATGATTTCACTTATATGTGGAATCTAAAAAACAAAACAAATGAACAAACAAAAAAGCAGAAACAGACCCATAAATACAGAGAACAAATTGGTGGTTGTCAGAAGGGAGGGCTGTGGAGGGATGGGCAAAATGGGTGAAGAGTGTGGGAGGTACAGGCTTCCAGTTGTGGAATGAGTGAGTCACAGGGATGAAAGCATAGCATAGGGAATATAGTCAATGGTATTGTAATAGTGTTGTGCGGTGACAGGTGGTAGTTACACTTGTGGTGAGCACAGCATAATGTGTAGAGAATCACTATGTTGTACACTTGAAATGATTGTAACACTGTATGTCAACTCTATTCCAATTTAAAAAAAAAAGAAGAAAGAAAGAAAGAGAAAGAAAGAAAGAAAGAAAGAAAGCAGAACGAAGGCACAAAAAATTCCAGGTGCACAATGACATTGTTGAACTGTTGAGTCAAACCATCTCTGAAACTTAGCCTACCTCTGAGCATCCTGGTATGTAAGTTAACAAATATTTATTGAGTCAAATTTTCAGTTGTTTACAACAGAATGAATCCTGGTACACCTGTATCAAGATTACTCTTGTCTGAAGGATCTGTACTCAGAAAACTATAAAATACTCATGAAAGAAATTGAGGAAGACACAAA
>NC_138378.1:51861935-51868494 GCF_054177405.1 Leptonychotes weddellii
GGGGGAAATCGGAGGGGTAGATGAACCATGAGAGACGATGGACTCTGAAAAACAAACTGAGGGTTCTAGAGGGGAGCGGGGTGGGAGGATGGGTTAGCCTGGTGGTGGGTATTGAGGAGGGCACATTCTGCATGGAGCACTGGGTGTTATGCACAAACAATGAATCATGGAACACTTCATCTAAAACTAATGATGTAATGTATGGGGATTAACATAAGAATAAAAAAAAAAGATTACTCTTGTCTGGTATTGAGTGACTTCCATGTAGCTAAATGCAATAATCTCTTTTGTCTCATCTCAACAGCATTTGACAAAGATACCACTAACTCCTTGGCTTCCGTGATATCATACCGTTAAAGAATAAAAATTCAACTGAGTAAATTTAAAGATCTAATTGGCTTTATTCAACAATTCATGAAGCTGGCAGAATTCTCTCTGACAAATAGAAGGGTGCTCTGAGGAGTTGCATAAAATGGAAGGCTTTTATAGGCAGAAAGGGGTGAGACAAGGAAATAATTAGCAAAAGAAAAAAAAAAAAAGACCAGGTTACCTTCCCTGAGGGAAAAGAGCAGGGGGTCGTATCATGCAGATGACCCCATTAATGCAGATCAGGGAAATTCCAGACTGGTTGGTTTAAAATTCTACTCCTGGAGAGGCTGAAACTGCAATTAGGTTAGGTATTAAGTCTTGATGAGGCTTAACATAAGCGACTCCATTTTGGACCTGTTGTTTCTTTTTAACAATACTCTACTGGTTCTCCCCTCCTCTATGGTCTCTCCTATTGGGGCTCCTTTGCCAGCTGTTTTTCCTCTACTCAATCCCTAAATATTGGGGTTCCTCAGGGACATACTTCAATTCTCACTTAACACTTTCTTCCTAAGCAATGCCTTCTATTTCCCTGCCTTCCTCTGTATGGCAATGACTCCCAAATTTATAGTCATCAATCTAGGCCTCACTCTGGTCTCCAAATGCCACTGTGACATCTTTACTTGGATGTCTCACAGGCACCTGAAACCTAACTCATTATATTAGAATATAAGCTTTATGAGGGCAGGGGCCATAGCTGTGCTGTTCACCACTGTGTGGCCCATTCCCAGCATCATGCCTGACCACAGAACAAACTCTTTATACGATTTTTGAATGAATGAATGAATGAATGAATGAATGAATGAGAGATGAATAAGTGGGTAAATTAAATAATAGTACCATTTAGTTGCAGATATCATTATCCTAACTCTAACTACTTTAAATAAAAAGAGGAATTTAATATAATTCAATTGAGGTATCACAACTGAACTTGAGAACAGGAATGTGGTTGGACTTCAAGGTCATTTGGAACTTTGGTTTAGGATGTTGTCAGGACTCTCTTTAATTATTCCTTATTCATTCCTCCTGTGCAGCTACTTCACTTTTTCACTTTTTCACTCTAGGTGCTTTTTTTGTTTTAGTTCCTCCGACCAAATGGAGATCCTAGACCAGGGCTTGGCAAGCTTTTTCTTAAAGGCTCAGGTAGACTTGTGAGCCATGTGGTCTCTGTCACAAATACTCACCTCTATCCATTGTAGCACAAAAACAGTCATAGACAATATGTAAATGAATGTCCATGGCTGTATTCTAATAAAATTTTATTTATAAAACAAGCAGTGGCCCTTGGGCTGCAGTTTACCCACCCCTGTTCTAAACTACTAACAGATATCAAATCTACATGTCCTTGGTTTCAGCAATTTGGAGAGAAATTACCACATCTCTCTCTTGGTTCCATGTTGCCTCCTGGTCCAGTTCAGGTTATTTTCCCATCCCTGGTCCAAGAGACTATGGCTAAGAGGCAGGGTCAAGTTACAAATGGCTACTCTCATGGTCCTCACCTATGTTATAGGAGAATTGAAGAAGGGGCAGTTCCTGAGAAAAATCATGTTGCAAAATTCCAATGTCTAAAACTCAATTCTTAGTCTTCTTTCACAAAGCTGTTCCATCTCTAACATTCCAGACTCAGCACCATTCTGCTAGTTGCGTATGCCCTCTCTCTTTCCCTCATCCTCTTCATCTAGTCCTTTCTCTTACACACATCCTAGTGCAACCACCATCTCTCATGTGGTTTTCTGCAATATCTCTCAACTCTTGTTCACCTCTAATCTAATTGGCAGCCAGAGGATACTTTTAAAACATAAATCTGCTATTTTTCTGCAGTGTCCAGGAGGGTTTATAGACAATGCTTCCTCAGACCACTAGGATTCTTAGGGTTGGAAGACCCAGGTACAGTGGAGAGGAGTTGGAAGTCATCATAGAATTGGCAGGGTCCATGAGAAGCCATTTCTCAGAGACATGAATAGCAGCCAAAGACAGTAGCTCCACTCAGGACTGAAGGAGACTGAAGAAACAGGAGTCTGGGAAACACCTGCCTAAAAGAGATGGCCCAGAATTTATGAGCTGAATGCTACCTTAGGCAGCATCCAGGGGAAGAGAGAAGCTGGGTTCTTAACTCAGTCCCTCCATTCCCAAGCAAGGTACTTTCCTCATCTGTCAACTCAGATATTTAAGTAAGGAGTAAAAGAGATGACATTTGCAACAGATTCTGAGATGTACAGAGGCCACTTTTAGGCAGCAGACTTGAGCAATGGAAACCTGATCAAGGCAAAAGGGCCCACAGCAACAGAACTGATACAAACAGGCTCATTGAGCAACCCACCTTGAAATAACCAGAGGCCCTAACCGGCCAATTATAACCAAACACAGTTCCTAAGATTACCAAAAAAGGGAAAATTCCATATGCCCCCATACCCCCTCACCCTGTCCTATGATTGTGGCCCCTCACCACCTCCTCCTGGCAGACAGTCTCTCCTTTGCTATCCTGCTCACTGCTCCCTTGCAGTGTATTCAATAAACTTCTATCTCCTTTGTTCTTTCTCCGGTGAATTCTTTCACCACTCATGCTGCCAGGACCCCATCCAATCAGGACACTCCATAATATGCTCAATAAATGCTTTCAACCTATATGCAACAGAATCTTGTAATAGTTATTATTTTACTGGGGTATTAGAAAATGCCAAGAGGTACCAGGAGGAGAGAAGGATGGGGAAAAGGATATTGTTTAGGAGACATTCTGAGAAGGAATAATATGGTTGGGAGCAGACACTTTCTGAAACTTTGGAGAGATAGATGGGCAAAGAGGATTTTTAGGAAGTTGGGTGATGTACAGAATGATTTTCCTTTTGGTACCTCTCAATGTAATTTCCTGTAAAGCTATCTATTTGTTCTCAGGGCTTTTGTCAATTGATTTGTGCTCCTTTGGAGGGATACTATGCAGAACCCAGCCTTAATGTAAGAGTAAGAAAGCTAAATTCATTTAAGGCACAAACCCAAACTGAGAAGATCCTGTGTCTGTGAAGAAAGGCTGGGGTGGGAGTGAGGTGAGGGAGTATATTATTGTGATTTGTAATAAGAAATATGTATTTGTGGGATGCCCGGGTGGCTCAGTCGGTTAAGCAGCTGCCTTCGGCTCAGGTCATGATCCCAGGGTCTTGGGATTGAGTCCCGCATTGGGCTCCTTGCTCAGAGGGGAGCCTGCTGCTCCCCCTCCTTGTGCTCTCTCTCTGACAAATAAATAAATAAAATCCTAAAAAAAAAAAATATATATATATATATATTTGGGTTCCAACAACATACATTTATTTTTGTCACATTTTGGAGGGTCTAAGATCAATGTGTTGGCTGGTTGGGATTCTCTTGAGCCCTTGCTTCCTGGCTTACAGATGGCTATCCTCTTGCTGTGTCCTCAAATGGCCTTTTCTCTGCGTGCATGCATCTTGGTATCTCTTCCAATTCTTATAAAGACACCACTGGATTACTAAAACAACCACAACAAATATGTATTTGGTTTTCATCCCTATTCCTGGTACACAGCTCCTAAAATCCTTGGAATTTCCTAAGGGATAAGAACAATAAAGATGCCTTTTATTATGTTAATGAGGTGGATTTTGGAAAGCTCCAGAGGATGGGGCCTGGGTTGAGGGGTAGGAGACACTAATTTGTGATTAAAGGGTTGGAATTTTCAGTCCCCCCACCAACCCACTCAACCTCTGGGTAGGGGAGAGGGGCTGGAGATTGAGTTCAAGCTCCATGACCAGTGATTTAATCAGTCATGGCTAAGTAATGCCTCCATAAGAAAAACCCAAGAGGAGAGGGTTGGTGAACATGGAGATTCAGGGACAGTAGTGTGTCTGGAGAGAGCACAGAAGGTCCATACCTGTCCCCATACCTTGCCCTACAAATCCCCTCCATCTGGCTGTTCCTGAGTTATATCCTTTTACAACAAACCAGTAACCTAGTCACTATAAAAAGTTTCTCTGAGGGGCGCCTGGGTGGCTCAGTCGTTAAGTGGCTGCCTTCGGTTCCGGTCATGATCCCAGGGTCCTGGGATCGAGCCCTGCGTCATGCTTCGTGCTCCGTGGGAGGCCTGCTTCTCCCTCTCCTGCTCCCTCTGCTTGTGTTCCCTCTCTCACTGTGCCTCTCTCTGTCAAATAAATAAAATCTTTAAAAAAAAGAAAAAAAGTTTCTCTGAGTTCTGTGAGCCACTAGCAAATTAATTGACCCCAAGGAGAGGTCTTCAGAACCTCAGATTTATAGCCTGTCGGTCAGAAGCTCAGGTGACAACCTGGACTTGTGATTGGTGTCTGACGTGGGATGGGGGCAGTCTCGTAGGACTGAGCCATGAACCTGCGATCTGATGTTGTCTCCAGGTAGACAGTGTCAGAATTGAGTTGAATTGTAGGACACCCAGCTGGTGTCACAGAATTGCCTGGTATGGGAAAGAGAAAAAAAAAACAGGTCAGAATTGGCATCAGAATTGTAAGGGCTCTCTCTGCTCGCCTGGCTCTGGGGGCAGGACAGGGAATATCTTGAGCTGTTTCTGTTTAGTCTCACTTAAGTCTAAGTGCAGCAAGCTTTTTTCGATACCCCCACCACCTCCCCTACTGATGTACACCAGGTTTTTGGAAGGAAGTGTCCATATGCAGACTGGCTGAGGACTGAATAAGCCTGAGGCTTAGATAGGCATCATTTCTGCGGAGCTGTTGCTTGGCAACATCCTGGCCGCCCACCAGCGAGAACCTTCTAGGACATGAACATGGGCACTGGGTTAGATCAGCCCTGGTGACATGGTGCTTTTGCAGATGGTGTCAGGGTGTTCCCACATTTCCTCGCACTGTAATACATTTTAGTTGTTGGTGTGTGCTAGACAAAATAAAGAGAGAGGGTTCCAGTTTTGGGTAGGGATATGGTTTTTAATGGGGCACATTATTGTTCTGCTTTTTATTCCAACTCTGCCAACAACAGAGAGGAAACCCCAATTCTCATATCCTCCTCCCCAAATTTAAAGGTCAGAAACTCCCTGGGTGTCCAGGTCTGGATCCTTGATGACAGTGCCCTGGTCCTTACTTCATCATCTCAGCTATTGATAGAGAGCAACAAAATCCTAATCCCCAAAGTCTAAGCCGCAAACAACCGGTCAGTGATCTCCCGCATCATAAGTATCTTTTAATTCATTTGTTTATTCTTGCCAGAAACATTTATTGAATATCTCCTATGTGCCATTTAGGGAATATAGGAAAAAAGACCCAGTCTTTGCTCTCATGTTGTTTTCAGGCTGACCAGACACCACCCCCCCCCGCCAAAAAAAAAAAGTGTCACAGGTACAGTGATAGAAATATCCACAGGGCTGCATGGGACATGAGCAAAGCAAGCTTACCCCAGGACCTGGCGCTGGGGACCCGATCTGAATCTTGGTGGGTGAGGTTGTAGGAATTCTGCATGCCTTGACTGATTCAACAGATATTTACTGAACACTCATAATGTGCCAGGCTCTGATCTGGGCTCTGAGGACTCAGTCATAATGAAGCAGTCGAGGTCAGTGATCAGGGCTTACATTCTAGTTATGGCAGGGTGGCGGCAGGGGGAGAAGGCAGAGGACGCAGAGGAGATTATAAACAAATTAGCAATGAGCAAGCCATTTATTCCACGTTTTTTTTTTTTTTTAAGATTTTATTTATTTATTTGAGAGAGAGAGAGAATGAGAGACAGAGAGCATGAGAGGAAGGAGGGTCAGAGGGAGAAGCAGACTCCCTGCCTAGCAGGGAGCCTGATGCGGGACTCGATCCCGGGACTCCAGGATCACGACCTGAGCCGAAGGCAGTTGCTTAACCAACTGAGCCACCCAGGCGCCCTATTCCACGGGTTTTATTGAGTATCTCCTATGTGTCAGGCAGGGTGTTAGGTGGTGGGGTTATAAAGACAAATGAGACACAGTCCCTGTCCCTAAGGGCATTTCAAGCACGGGTAAGAGCCTGTAGGAAGAAGGCATAGAGCAAACGTTGGGGCTGTGTTGGGGGAAAATCAAGTCATTCAGTAGAAATGGGGCAAAGGGTGTGGTTGGTGATAGAAAGGGTTCCCTCTTGTAGTTATGAAACTCATCCCTTGGGCAATCTAAGGCAAAGAGTCCTTCCTGGAAACTTCATAAAAAACCTCTCAAAGTATTTATTGAGGTAGACATTTAGGAACAAACTGT
>NC_138378.1:51868594-51933865 GCF_054177405.1 Leptonychotes weddellii
TTCCTTCCTTCCTTCCTTCCTTCTTTTCTTAACTGCCTTTATTCCTAGAAACCGGTGCAAATAAAAGCAAATATTGGGGGGCGCCTGGGTGGCTCAGTTGTTGAGCGTCTGCCTTCGGCTCAGGTCATGATCCCAGGGTCCTGGGATTGAGCCCCACATCGGGCTCCAGCCCCACATTGGGCTTCCTGCTCTGCGGGAAGCCTGCTTCTCCCTCTCCCACTCCCCCTGCTTGTGTTCCTTTTCTTGCTGTGTCTCTCTCAAATAAATAAATAAAACCTTTGAAAAAAAAAAAGCAAATATTGGATTGAAATCATCAACATGAATCTACAAACTATGATCTGCCTTCCAAGGAAGGTCTGGTAGGGAACTATTTGGTTAACGTTTGCAAAATGCCAGGACATTCTTGAATAAAGCCCTGTATAAGTTCAAAGTATTTGTAATTATTGTGATTATTTCTATAACTTGTAAGACTTAGCCATAAATCTTTTCATAAGAGGATGGAGTCAACACTTTTAAAAAGAGGAGGCAGGACAGGGACTCTATATAAAGCATTTCAGACTGACTGCCTCTAAGGACAAGAGGTAACAGAAGACAGGTGAGTCTAAGATGGACTGGTGGAACTTACATTCAGGCTTATTGAGAATGAAAGATCCAGTCTGTGGTGATCGATTGGTAATGACTATGTCTTTGCTGCTAAGTAAACAAGACAATTTGCAGTAGGATAAAACTTAAGGACCTCGCAAGGAAAGCCCAAGTTATAAAAGATTATGTAGATGATGGGATGAATTTTTTCCACTGTTCATTATAATGCTTATAAAAACCTAGATTTCTGTTAATGCAAGTATATAGTTAATTTTGGATTTGTGAGCATGTGCAAAAGAATAGAAATACATGTGCCTTTAATGGAAACTGTAATAGGCTGAAGGGGATGTCTTTGCTGTGAATTCAAAACCAAAGGATGGAGGTGTTGGCATTTTCCCAGATAGCAATCTCTCCCCCACCTTCACCCTCCTGCCAATGGTACATTAACCCCACATACCTTGTGTGATGGCTCTATAACAGAACCCTATTTTTCTCTGGAAGCTCTGAAAGGACAAAGGCCAACATGTCTAACAGCTGAAGCCTGGCAGAGTAAAAGGATAGACAAGCTTCAAGAGTCTTGGATAGAACAGAGAGGCCATGGTCTCTTTGATTTGATCTTTGTTCAGAAAGAGATATTCCTGGGACAGGTCCTAGCACTAGGAGAGGAGACTTCCTGGATTTCTCAACTCTGGGAATCCCAGATGGGCAAAGTGAGGAAAACAGACACAGAGGCCTTATGGAGAGAAGAAAAGGATTCGCCCACCAAGAGTGAAGAGAAGCCATCACACCTCCAAGCTCTTTGGGGCTGGTAATCTGCCCCCAATCCAAATTCAGGAAACGTATATTTTCACAGTCGAGGTAACTCTGCCAAAATGTGATCATAGTGGCAGAAACATTTGATATTTGTGACTGTCCCTGCTACCATTTTAATTTAGGACCTGTTGGTGCAGAGCCATCTGCAGGGCAATGGGCTGGGGTGTTGCTGTGTGTGAGGAGGGAGGGTAAAAACAGGGCAGCAAGAGGGTGGACTAAGACGAGATGCTGCTGGAAAGGCCTATCAGCCTACAAGGAGCAAGCAGATGGAGAGACCAGTTAGCAGTAAAAGCAGGGCGAGTCGACAGTGTGGAGTGGGAGACCTGTAACGTGCGTGTGTAGAGCAGTCCTCAATTCTTCCAGGATCAAATGGGGGGCCACAATGGGACAGGGCCACCTTCCTGCCCAGCACCTCGGGACACTAATACAACACATTTTCCAGGCTGGTTGGAGGGCCCTAAGGATGTGGAGTGGCTATGGTTTAAGGGTTCTGGTGAAGACCTAGGAGAGCATTCCCGGAAAAAGAACAGGAGTTCTGTGGTGAGATTAAAGACCAAAGACCTTTATTTCCACCTTTTCCAGAAAAATAGTTTAAGAGAGGAGTAAATGGTCTATTACACCTTACAAATCTAAATGATGCTTTGGGAATGACAAAGCACTAGGTGGAGGGAAGGTGGGTAGAGGCCACCAGGAACTTGAACTGGCCCCAAGGGATGCAAGGGATGCTTGTGCCCCGCAGGCTACTGCTCCAGCTTGTTGACACCCCTGTGCTGCTTGTCACTGTTTCGCTCTCCAGTAAGGGAGAAGAGGGATGCCACCAGAGATACTGTGCTTGGCATTATGAGCACTGTGCTGTCTTGGCCTGACATTCTAATAATGGTTTCAAGGGCATGGAACCACAGGGGCATTAAGAGTTTAATCATAGATAACCAATGGACACTCCCTGAGCACGCTCCCACCGTGCCTCAACAGTCCCTTCTAAACACAGAGAGTTTTGTGGCATCTATAAAGTTGGGCCACAGAGCTTGAGTTGCTTCAATATGCTGTGTTTATTTCCATTGTCACTTCTTGCTTTTTTCCTCGTGTAATTAAAATGTGACAAAAAGGAACTCTGTGTTTCTAAGTAACTGACACATAGAATTACATAGACTCTTTTCAACAGAGCTTTTAGTTCCATGCTTGGAACGTGACGTAGCTTTCATGTTGCAATGCAGACGAAGTCCTTTTTTTCCACTTGGGTGTCCAGGAGGAACTATTTTTGTTCCCTGGGAAAGCAGCAACAGAGTAAAAGACCCTGGGTTTAGCATCTGGATGCCAGCTGTGTTCTTTTCTGCAGGGTTCTTTCCATAAAGCCAGGAAGAAGCCTCTGGAAAGATCAACTTTCCTAAGACTGTATGTGCTTTTCCTGTACCTAAGTGGCTCTTTCTCCATTCTCTTTCCTGGGAATGAGTGTCCTCTCCATCAGTGTGGCAGAGGGGGGCGGGGGTGGTGGCTCAGTGGATGTTGAATAAGTGATTCTTGGCCAGTGATTGGGCCTGAGAATTTCTGCAGACCCAGCTAAAATTCCACATTCCTGTATCTTTCCAGTGTTGGGACTGAGCAGGGCATTTTCTGCTCAACTAAGGGATATCAGGTAGACCATCTCAATGTTGTAGTGAAGAGGAACAAAATACATGGCCATACCTGAGGAGCACACGACTGCTTGGTATAAGACCTAGTTTACATAACTTCCTTAATACCTCTCCTTTATCTTGAGACAAAATCTCTTCCTGGGTGTTTGGAAGGAAACACTCATAAGAATAACCTTGAAGCAAAAGAGATGAGAAAGTGCCAAGTGCCTTGTTTATATGCATACTCCTACTTATAATGACAGTAATAATTAAAAATGATAGGTAGCCAGGCCCCCCTGACCCAGGGAGAGGATTAGAACACCCTGCAGTTGGAGGGGTTGCAGGAGGTGGAGGCTTTGGGGGCAGGAGGCCAGATCCTCCAGCACTGACGGGGGTCAACTGCAACCTATTCTGGGTGGCATTTGTCTATTCATTTGGTAGCTAGTGGGAGAACCAAGGCTCTTTGTACCCATGGAAGGTGGTTAGAGAAATGGTTAGATGAGAAAGACAGAAAGTGAGCGAGTACAAGTGCATGCCAATAACAAGTTATCACTTCTCCTGTCTAGCGAGCACCAAATGAGTTTAATCCTGCCCATGACCTGACTTTTGGGGATTTGACTAGGTTTTCTCCTGCACAGGAGTTTTGCAGAAGGGGAATGGGGAGCATGGCTCAAGGTGGCCAAAGGGATCTGAGATTCTCAGGCTGTGGGATTAGAGCAGTGGGAAAGGTCTACCAGTTCCTTCCTCTAGTCAAAGCAGAGTATGTTCCAAGACACTGAGGAATGTGTAACCTTTCCTTTACACTGAAGGAAAAAGAGCTCAAATGAAAAGAAACACTGATATAAAATTCTCCTTTTCACATTATCTTTTGATAATGAAAAAGCTACTACTGGGATAAGGCACATGCATCAAAAATTTGCTTTTCAGGATCTGGACCCAGGTCACTATGTTTCTCGGTGTTGAGAACCAAAGTATCTTGGTTTCCTGAAATAATTACTCTTCGGTAACTCGATGGTCTGGTGAGTCCCTGTGAGCCAGGCAGGAGTCTCCTCATTTTTAAGTTAATTGAAAGGATGGATGGAGTACAAGTCTCTTACTTTCGCTTTTTTCATTATAATTCAGATCATTAATTTTCTTAGTTCAGACATGGGGAAACCTATTCCTTTCTTTCTTTCTTTTTTTTTTTTTTTGCCTTTTTTCATAGAAACATTACATATTGTTATGATGATAATGGATATTTTCACATCTTTGATCTAATTTCTATTCTAAAATCATTTTAGGACCTGTAGAGCCAGCTCATCAATATGTCTGTGCTATGGCTGCTTCTGGGTCTTCTTGCCCTTACTGGTGAGTGTGTTTAATTTGTCCCATATGACCTTGGAGATGGGAAGGATAAGCATAGGAACAGAATGGTATTTCTGATACTTGAAACTGAGGTAGAAAATGTTGTTTTTCTTCTAAGTTGTCCAATAAATAATGGACTTAGTAACAACCACTGACGAATGGCCTCTTTCCAGATGCCCCACAAAAGGAGGGGGCTCTCCAGAATGTGGAGTGGGCTTAAACCAACATTGCTGGAGGCTGGACTTTAAATAACATCATTGATAAGTACTCATTGTTCTTCTATAAAAACCATCTCACCAAAGTTATTGAAGTTATTAATAGATCACGTATTTCCATAGAAGGATTGAGATGGTTTACGATAATAAGACTAATGTAATTTCAAATAGAAAACTAGCATGGAGGGGATCAAGGACATGTGACTAAACTAACCACTGAGGCTGACATAGTTGCTATGCTTGCATTTTGGATTTGGTCTTAAGGTTCCTTGCAGACCAAAAGGGAAAGTACATGTTTTTTGATAAATAAAAGGAGGAAGCATAGTTCCTCAGGAGAAGCAAACTTTTTCTTGGCTCTAAATTCTGATGATTTTTCAGAGGGGGTCTTATATTCATTCATTTATTGATTGATCCATTTATTTAACAAGTACTTTAAATTTCTAGAAGGTATTTTGGGAACATAAGGAACTTTAAGGAGCATCTAATGTGACGAGGGAGTGGCTACGAGGCAGGAAGCAATGAATGACACAACCCATTACAATATTAATGGTATTTGTCACCAGTTATAAAGATAAACGTGTACTGATTAAAAAATGAAAAAGGACAAATTGGCTCGTTTAATTTTTGGTACACTCGTAAAAGACCAGGTCTTTTCATCTGCACATTTCTTTCAGATTTCTTATCAAAAGTTTGTAAAGTAGAAGCATTTACTCCAAAATATTAATATTTTCAGATGTCAACTCTAAGAAGCTCTTAGTAAGAAAATAGAACCTTAAAAGGCATTTATATAAACATATAATACACATATGATGATGTGCAATGAATTTGTTGCCAAAGACTTGCAAACCATTAAGATTTGATGATATGAGCAAAGAATAAACAAATAAAAAATAGTAATCTAATGAGAAGTCCTTACAGGCTTATCACAGTGAGATGATTTTCTCAGGGGGCAACTTCCTGTCCCCTGTAGGTATCTTGTTACTGCTTATGTGTCCTTCCGCTGTGAATTATGAATACTAGGGAATGCCCTTCTTTTCAGCGGCCTTTGTGAAAAACCTCTCCTCCCTGGAAGGATAGCAGTAGGTAAAGAGAGAGAGAGATGGAAAGGCAAAGACCAAAAAGGAAGACATGGAAAGAGGGAGCCCCCCGGTGGAGACCTGGTCTTGTGCCCCATTACATGTCCTCCTCTCTTTGCTGTCTTAGGCACCCCCATCTAGAAGAGCACACCATCCAGAACACCAGGGAAAGCCAGCTCCAAGTCCCAGTGCCTTTACTTTGGGTCTGGCTTGAGACCCCAGGGAAGCCTAGGCTTTATACCTGTTTCTCAAGAGCAACCATAAATATCTCATCAAACCAGCCAGGCAGGAGTATTTGAGGGAGAAGTATTGAGAATTCACCTAAGATGTAGGATGAAGACTAGTTACAGGGAACAGATCCTCTGGTTTGATTCCAAGGCCAACTCAACAGCACTGGACAGCCCAGCACTTTGCAAGGAGTATAGCTGCTCCAACAGTTGCTCGTGCCTGCAGGATAGGAGGTGACAATTCAGTATCGAGGAGGTTTCTACGATCATTTCTTAGTCACTATACTGTAAATTTCAAGTGTTTCAGTTCAGAGTGAAGTTCTTGTTGTTATTGATTTGGGCAAAATTCTTTTTATTAATGGCGCTTCATTTGTGGACAGAAGATGATCAAAACTCTTCTAGTGTAATGCCTTAGGCTGAAAATTTCTCAATTTGTAGATTCCTCTGAAAGCAGCAACTGGGGATGCTATGGAAACATCCGAAACTTTGAGACCCCTGGGGCTTCTTGTGGGATTGGAAAGCGTCATGGTCTGAACTACTGTGGTAGGTTATGATCTCATTGTCCACCTCCTCTTTCTCTTAGAAGGTGCCTCCTTTTGGCAAATGTGGCTTTAACAGGATTTTATCCCTTTCCTTGATACCCCACACCCATGTCTCCCTGTCCTTCCCCACAAATTTTGATCCTCTCAATGTATCCTTTTGGTTCCCACTATTTCCCACAGCCCTACACTACCAAGTGACAGGAAGAGCACTAGACATGGAGTCCAAAGACCTTGTCTGAGTGTGGGCTCTGGTTCTTCAACAAGTCACTTAGTTCTCCTCTGCCTCCACTGAAAGGTGTTAAAAGTACTCATTTTACAATTTTGTTGTAAACTCTGGTTGATAGAATGTGGATGAGAGTGTTTTTGAAACACAAAAAATACTTACAAGGTAAGTGAGCTAGCCAGGTAAATTAGTATTGGTTTTCCTTTTGCCCAGCATCCCTTGTTTTTTTACAAAAGTTTAAGCTCATGCAATTTCTAGGTGTCACTTTAGGGTGGAAAGGTGGGCAAGAGTGAGCAAATCTGTCAGGGAAACTCTCCAAGGACTTCTTGAAGGGGTTGGGAGAATCTCTCTTTTGTATATGGTGCTCGTTGTGGCTGATGGACAGGTACATTTTACTGGGTCACTGTTTGGGGTGCTTAGGATGGAGCCAATGTGCCGTGCCCAGGGAATTGTCCTGCGTGGGCCAGAGCAGCCCCTGAGAGACCAGCGAGGGGCACTGGCAGCCACAAAGGACATTGCCTCTGTGGATGCCAACTCAAGCTTAAAGGAGGAAAATCATACTCTCGGGTCTAGGAATGGCCACTAGGGATTTCAGAATGAGACATGGGCTTCTTGGTCCTAGACTACTGCCCAGAGCCTTGGAGTGTGATTTCTCTCCTCTTGAGCTCTCATGTCAGCATAAGTCACAGCAGCCACATCCTTCCTTCTGTGTTTGCATTAGGAGTTCGTGCTTCTGAAAGGCTGGCTGAAATAGACATGCCATACCTCCTGAGATACCAGCCCGTGATTCATACCGTCGGCCAAAAATACTGTGTGGATCCTGCAGTGATTGCTGGAGTCTTGTCCAGGGGGTCTCATGGCGGCAACGTTATGGTCAATGTGGGCAACATGGGCGATGGCATCGGGGTTGTGCAGGTAACCCTCCGTCAGTTACGGCATATGGCCGTTGTACCGCATGGCACAACGCTAAGGGGACATCTTCACATTTGTTGTTGTTGACACCCTGGAGCACAGCTCTATGGGACACAGACTGAAAGGTGCTTCCTAGAGCTGTGACAGCCACAGCTCTGCCTAATAGCAGTAGCAACATCACTGCTTCATTGTGAGCCATGGTTTCTTTGCAGAACCAACTGTGCTGTGTTTCCAGGATATCATCCATGGTACCCTATTCTGGATCCTTGCTCTGTTATTTTGCAACCACGTGACCTCATTTAATCTCCCTAGGACTCAGTTTCCTCACCTATAAAACACCAGCCTCCTAGAATTGTTATGAAGACTCAATGCAACGATGTGAAAACGTGCTTAGTTTCTGGCAGATTCTTAGTAAATACTGAATTCCTTCTCCTTGGTCTTCTTTCTACACAATCCTTAGTTCTGAAGATCCAGTTTTATTTTTGCACAAATTCTGCCTGGTTTCACTTGTCTCATAGAGTCTCCCGGGGAACTGGGCATTGACCCCACAGTTGAATTAATTGTGTACTGGGGTAATCAGTGATGGCAAGGAGGCAATGGCGCTGTGATTTTTTTCTATTGCATTTCACATTGTTGTCGTAGTTGAGAAGCCTTTACGTAGTACAGTCATTTCTTAAGCTTTTAGGAAAATGTATTCTTCAGTGATCTTTAAACTGGCTTCCCATTAGTACTTGGGATGACACTTTGCAATTTAAAAGTACTTTCAAATACTCTATCTTATTTTGATTTGGGGGCCCATCCAATAATCTGATGAGGATGGGGTGAGGGGGAAGGCATGTAATCCATCCTTTCCAAGCGAGGAAGTGATTTTACAAGGAGAGGGTCATTGCTGCAAAGTCACATGGCAGCTGGAAAATGCAGAACCGGGACCAAGAGCAACACGGGCGATGTTAGGGTCAGCGTCACTTCCGATACCCTGCTCTGACTCCTTCATAAACTCTTGTTCTTGGGAAAAGGATGCATTGTCTATCTACTTTGAAGATGAAAGAATTCTCCAGAGTCAGGCATTTCTCCTAAATATGTTGAAACTCATATGGAACGGTAACCAAAGGTATATAAGAAAAATCAGAAGTACATTTAGACATTCAGATATCTGAAGGAGAATTACAAGTGCAGATAGAAAAACCCCTTCTGACCTATTTGGAAGGCTTGTGTTTGCAGCATTGAAGGAGGGCATCGGACTGGTACATCCACTACCTCTGTCACCTTCGGCTTCCAACTCTGCCTCTCACCATTACAATGAAGCAGCTGCGAAATGTCTGATCATCCTTCCTTTGCCCAAACCTTGTAGCTTTACTGTTTATCCGCAGGGAGATTAGAGGTGGCATTAGTTCTGCCAAAGGAGGAGGAGAGAAAAAGGAGGGAAATGAGAAAGCAGCACTGGTCCCATGAAGTCCTGTCACCCTCCCACATGGCTTACCTAGCTTTTCCTCTGCCTCCCTCCCTCCAGGACCCTGGTCTTTATGCTCCCACATCCTGGATCAGCGAGTCCCAGGTTTCTCAGATAACCGAGGTCCTGACTGTTAGGATCAAAGAAATCCAGAGGAGATTTCCAACCTGGACCTCTGACCAGTACCTGAGAGGTAGGTGTAACCCATAGGTTGGTGGTTTCACAGCATGGAATTAATAAGAACAAATGTAAGACCTTGCACGAGATCCCCCAAAACCTCAGCTGCCTCCTGATGAGCAATTAGGAAAGAGAATCTAAGTCAACTGCTGAGACCCAGAAGCAACGAGGGGCCATAAGGTCAGCATTAACCCGTCTCACAAATTCCAGGTGGACTCTGTGCTTATGCTGGAGCTCCCGGCTACATCAGAAACAGCCAGGACCTGAGCTGTGACTTCTGCAATGATGTCCTTGCACGAGCCAAATACTTCAAGAGACATGGCTTCTAACACTTCAGAACAAACCCGAGGTCATTATCACATAGAAGACCTCAACTATTACACAGATAAAACTAGCCAATGGGGCTTGTAACTGAATCTGAATTTGACCTGAAGGTCATCAAAATAACGTGAAGCACATTAAAGGAGGAATTGTCTGCATTTTGTGGTGTGGTGAGTGTGTAAATGAAGGGCTGTGTCTCCTTAAAGGTATTTCCATGGAAGTTAGCTGTAATGTGGATTTCCATGAAATTAATCCTATAGCTCATTGACTGGCATTGCCATATTGAGCAAATAAAAATACAGGAAGCCCAGTTAAATTTGTATTCCAGGTAAATGATGAATGATTTTTTTGTGTAAGTCCCATGCAATTTTTAGAACACATTCATCCTAAAAAATTATTCACAGTTTATCTGAAATTCAAATTTATCTGGGTACCTGATATTTTATCTGGCAAACTCCATCACTGATTTCTTTGATAAAAATCATAGTTTCAAATTTTAATTGAAAACTTTTGTTTAAGATTGTACTTATTTATTTCAGACAGAGAGTGAGCTAAAAGAGAGAGAGAGAGCATGGGTGAGGGGAGGGGTAGAGGGAGAGGGAGAAGCAGATTCCCAGCTGAGTAGGGATTCCCCACTCTGGGCAGAGGGTGTGCTCCATCCCAGGACCCCGGGACCATGACCTGAGCCGAAGGCAGACACTAAACTGAATGAGCCACCCAGGCGCCCTTCAATGAAAACTACTGATGAGAAAAAGGGTGAGATGGTGGCTAGCCCCATCTGGAAAAGTTTCAGGAGAGTCACTTGTTTATATTTTTTAAAGATTTTATTTATTTGAGAGAGAGAAAAAAACATAAGCAGGGGGAGTGGCAGAGGGAGAAGCAGGCTCCCCACTGAGCAGGGAGCCCAATGAGGGGCTCGATCCCAGGACCCTGGGATCATGACCTGAGCCGAAGGCAGACGCTTAACCGACTGAGCCACCCAGGTGCCCTGGAGAGTCACTTGTTAACTCTACAGCATTAGCTTTGCCCTAGGACAGACTCTCTGTCATCTAATTTTACCTCCTCCTTTCTTGGACCCTGGGCCACAGAACCTTCTCCTGTACCTATAGTCCCCCAACTCAGCTAAATTATTCCCTGGTTTGGGGTACTTAAGACTAACAGAGCCAGGGCATAGGATAGTGCTTCATCAATCAGAATTGCCCTCAAGGACGTTGACCAGCACTATACCGGTAAATTATTTAATTCAAGGGGTTGTGTGTTCTATCAATGTAATGAGTGTCCCATCCTACCAACTGTAGAATGTCAACATTCTTCAGGGTGTCATTTTAGAACCACTGTCATCATTTGAAGCAGAAGTGTTTTTAAGCAACTACTGTGTGCTCAGCACTACATGAAGCACTATATCAGAGTTAGTGGCCTCAGAAACTGTTAAATCACACAATTTAGTTGGGGATCATAGCCAACCACATGTGTGCACAAGGTACAGACTCAGGGCCTGCCTCAGGTAGCAGAGTGAGGTCCTCATCTTCTGCATCAGGGGCCCGTGGAACCTACCTGCTCATGACCCTTGGTGCCCTTGACTTCCTTCCTCATCTCCCCACCCACTGCTTTCCAAGACCTCCCCTCAAAGCTGAATGCAGTTAAGGAATTCCCACCACGGAAACGTGATGAGGGAAACCTCATGAATACACTGTCTTTGGGGATGCACATTTCACTGGCACAAGGAAAAGAGATTGCAAGGCATTCGTGATGGGCCCACAGGGGAAACACTTGGGTGAATAAAGTCTTCCTGAAGTCAGACTCCCAGGGGGCAGCCTCAAGCAGCCCCCACCACAGACATGCAGGCCCAGGAAGTGGGGGTAACTTGTGTACATGCTGATAGAGTCTCTCCCAAGGAAATATCCAGCCCAAGAAAGCCCACAAGGAGCACCATGATATGACAATAGGAGCTCTGGAAAAGGCACAACTGCATAAGAGGTTGGTAAAAGTATAAGGTATTAATTATATAGCCATTAACAAATCCTTATTTGTAGAACAAAACCTTCTATCTGCCAACCACTGTACTAAAAACTGTGAAGGGGAAATCCGTGCTCACAAAGGCTCCTCTTCTAGTTGGGATACAGATATACTAACACTTGGGACAAATAAGAATTTCTCTGAAGAAGAGATAAATAAAAATTGACGTGGGAACTCTGGTGAAGAACTGAGGCCTGAATTCAAACAAGTGGTTAGGCTGTTCATTAGGTGCTGAATTCTCACACTGGCCCTGACAGGATACACCATTTTTATTTCAATTGAACAGAAAGAACTGTGACCGGAAATGTTATGGCCCTTGCCTTAGTCACAGAATCAGAATCCAAGCCCAGGTTTCTTCCATTTAAAACCTTTTTATTTTTCCCTGACACATGCACATAATTAGATGATTATAGTTTTTAAAGATTATTTATTTATTTGAGAGAGAGAGAGAGAACAAGTAGGGGAAGTAGGAGCAGAGGGAGAAGGAATGAGAGAATCTCAAGCAGACTCTGCACTCAGCTTGGAGCCCTACATGGGGCTCAATCCCTCGCTGAGATCACAGACCTGAGCTGAAATCAAGATTGTCAAATGCTTAACTGACTGAGCTACCCAAGCCCCCCTGTAATTAGATGATTATTAATATGTATGGTGTGTGTGTGTCTGTCTGTGTGGTGGGGTGTTAGGGTGTCAACCATCAGGGCTAAAAATGAGAAAGTTGAAGGGGAAAGGTCCCAGGCAAATCCAGATGAGTTGGTCACCTCAGCCTGGCATTATCCCTTGTGGGAGGTATTTGAAAATGTGTGAGGGTGTTTTCCTCTTTCCCTCCCTCCTCCTCACACCCTTTGTTTTGTTATTGCCACAATCCTTGGGGTGGAGAGAGGGAGGGGGGATTGGACGTTACTGGTGATTTCTGGTGAAGCAAAAGGATGCTAAACATTTTGCAGTTTACCCTGGGTAGGATGGTCCCAACCAGTGAAGAATATATATAAATGAAGGTGTGTGTGTGTGTGTGTATGCGCGCACACCTTTTTTAAACCCCTTCCTGGGGTGCCTGGGTGGCTCAGTTGGTTAAGCGACTGCCTTCGGCTCAGGTCATGATCCTGGAGTCCCGGGATCGAGTCCCGCATCGGGCTCCCTGCTCGGCAGGGGGTCTGCTTCTCCCTTTGACCCTCCTCTCTCTCATGCTCTCTGTCTCTCATTCTCTCTCTCTCAAATAAATAAATAAAATCTTAAAAAAATAAAAAATAAAAAAAAATAAACCTCTTCCTGAGTTAGCCTTTTATCACCTTTATAACTCTGAAATTTTTTTTAAGAGGTCTGAGAGCCATCTCTTTGAAATGTAAACATCTAGGAAGATGGCTTATCTATGCTCCTGTCACTGTGATAGTTTAGCCTCTAGGCATCTGCTTGTCATAGAAATAAGATTTTTATTACTTCTTTTGATAAAGGTGAATTTAGGGTAAACTACTGAAGAATATACAGCAAATGGTGCTGTTAAGTTTTCTTGTATGTACATAATGGCTAAAAGTAGAGCAGCGAAAAAGGATTATAACTTCTTGGCTGCTTAAATAGGATAGAATTTCTTTCTATCTTTATATTCTCTTTGCAAATGATCAACCATGTCCATGCTCCAGTTTATGCTCATTCAATAATAAAACTGCTTTCTTTCTTTTTGATGTTTTGTGTAGATTTTTAATTCCCTAACAACACAAAAACAAAAGAGTATTTGGTTAAAGAAATCGCTCAGTCCCGGGCTGACAGTCAGCTAGCTGTGTGAGAACCTGGTGTTCCAGAAGGTCTTAATCACGTCACAGTTCTTTGGGTTTTCTCTTTTTCAAGTGCAAGATTTTCATCAAGATGCTGGAGGTTTCTTCCTAGAGACTGTGAATCCCGTCATACAAAATAGTTCTGTCCCAGAGCAGACACTATGCAATCACAGTTTGCAATTGAGCTGTGTAGTAACCTAAGATTACTTTCTTGAATGATTTTTGTTTTCCACGGAGTTAATAATTACCCTTTACTTGCTTACTGCCTTAGTTTTCTCTGTATTTATCTTGAATTATCTCCTCTCAGGAAGTCTTTCCTGAAGCCTTCTGCCCTGCTCCGACCCAAGGTAAACTAGAAGGCTCTGAGAGCATCCTGGGATCCCCTCCACCATTAGCCCTTCGCAGCTGCAGCTGTCCTTTGTTCTCCTTACATTTTTTGCATCCTTCTTAGCTTACTCCTTTGTTTTGATGGAGCACATTCTCCAGCAGCTTCCTGAGAAAAGTGAGTGGAAGCTAAATTTTTTTTTTGAGACCTCTCATGTACAAAATATCATTTTTTCTACTGTCATCTGAATAGGTGATTTGGTCTGGTACAAAATTGTAGTTTGGAAATAATTTTCCTTTAAAATTCTGAAAGCATTACCCATTGGCCTTCTGGCTTCCAGGGTTACTCTTGAGAGGCCTGAGGTCATTTCAATTTTAATCCTTTGTATATAATATATTCCCTCCTCCCCTCTAGAAGATTGTAAGAATCTTTTCTTGTTACATGTTTGATATTTCACAATGATGTGCTTTAGAAAGATTCTGGTTTTATCCATTATGCTAGGCAGTCAGTCCTTTCGAATTTAATTTCAATATTTAAAAAATTGCTGCTAATTTCCTTCCCTCCATTTTTCTCTGTCCTCTTTTCTGTTATTAAGCATGGACCTCCTGGACTGGTCCTCTAAATTTCTGTTTTTTTTATTCTCTCCTAATTTTCACTTCTGTCCTTCTGCTTTCTAGAAAGTTTCTTTATCTCCTCAAGTTTCCAGTAAGTTTTTCCTTTCTGCTACCATGTTTTTATTTTCCAGGAGGTTTTTTGTTTTGTTTTGGTTTGATTGGTTTGGTTTGGTTTTTGCTGTTCTCTGAGTGTTTCTCTTTATAGCATCTTGCTTTGGTTTCATCAATGCAATGCTTTCTCTAATTTCTCTGAGTGTATTATTAAGAGTCCTCCCCACTCCCCTAAGTCTTCTTCTTGAACAATCTCTATTTCTTCCTGGGTGCCTTTTTCTGTTTGTTCTCACATTTCTATTCCTGTTGGAGGCTTTCTTCAAATGTCAGGAATTATTTGTTATCTGGACATATTTAAAAGTGTGGGAACTAAAAAGTTTATCAGAAACTCTGTGCACATGGGTGGGGCTTATGTGAGCAACCCTATAAAGTGATCCCACTGGGCTATTTGTTGGTGAATCCTCTATGTCTATATATCTTTACATATTTTCTTTTGGCTATTCATATGCCTGGGAGAAAAAAAAAACATAGTTTTTAGACTTCTCTAGAGAGTAAACACTTGGCTGCCAGTGTTCTGGAATCCAAGTGGAAGTAGTAGGCCAAGGAACTCAGCATTCAGAATACATTTCACTTGGTCTTCCTCTTTTCTATATGGACCCCCTCCCAAATATGTGCCTGATATTATCCTGCCCAGAGACACTCTGTATTATCCTTCCCAGAGACAAAATCTCTGCTGGGATCAGGGAAGAGATCCAGGGTTTCAGCTCCTTCTTAATCATCTTTCAAACGTAAACATCTTTTCTTACCTCAAGTTTCCCTCACTTCCAGAGATGGCCGATGCCATCAATTTCTGAGTCTTCTGAGGATTTTATAACATGAATCAAGTTGGTTCTTTGCTTTCCCATTGCCAAGCTAGGATTTCACTTCCTATGCCTGTTTTATCAGAGTCCGCTTGTCCAAGTGTTTTCCGGCTTTCACAATTTTGCTGCTTTCATCTATCAGAGTCTAGGAATATTTCCAAGGACTAAGAGTTTTCAACCAGAATTTCTGTGCTTTCTGTATATCACACTTCGAGCAAAGTTTGTAGATTTCTCATGCTGTGGATTTATGCCTTGGTAGATCCTAGTGGATCACTGTGGAAGACAGATTCTAAGATGCCTTCTACGGTCCCCTCCTCCTAGTGTTCATGCTCTTGTGGAACTCCCTTCCCTTCACTCTGGGTGGTGACTGGGTCTTGCTTCTAACAAAGAGAATACGGCAAAGATGATGGGATGTTACTTCTGTGATTACATTAGAGAAGATTGTAACTTCTACCTTGTTAGCCAAGTCTCTCTTTAGTCGACTTTGATGAAGCAAGTTGCCATGTTAGGGAAGCCTATGTGGCAAAGAACGGAGGTTCGCCTCTGGCTAATAGTCAGCAAGGTACTGAGGACCTTGTTTCAACAACCCAAAGGAACTGAAACCTACCAGCAACCATATGAGTGAGCTTTGCAGCAGGTCCTTCCATAATTTAGCTTTCAGATGATACTCTAGCCCTGGTTGACTGCAGCCTTATGAAAGACACTGAAACAGAGGATCTAGCTGAGCTGTGCCTGGATTCCACAGAAACTGAGATAATAAATGCATTTTTTATGCCACTAAGTTTGTGGGAATGTGTTATGCAGCAACTAATACCACCCCTATCAAAATAATGGCTGGTCTGCCCTACTGCCAAACAAAACCCAGTTATATTTTGGAAGGGTAATCAGTGCAGAAAAAAAAGATTGCCTAATTAGATAAATATTAGGAAAATAAAATTGCTTCCCAAACAACAAAAAAAAATTATCTTTCATTTTGAAAATTTTCTGTATCACTCCCTTTTTATTTTTGTCAGTATCATATAAACACATAGAAAAAAAATAGAATTGTGCAGATAATAAAAAGCAGAAGTAACCCCACTCCATCCCTCCTCAGATAGCCTTAAGGCAACAAAATTCTTCTAATTAATATTTAATTCATTCCATCATGTGGATGTACCATTATGTAATAAATTTCCTAATGGAAGTTTGGATCATTGACATCTTTCTCCATGCCTGAATTTTATTGTGGAAATTTTCAAACAAATAGGAAGGTTGAAAACTTTTACAGTGGGCACCCATATTCCCACCACCTAGATTCTACCCCTTAGAGTTTTACTATACTTGCTTCAATACATATCTATTCAACTATCCATCTTCTACCCACCCATCAATCCATCAATTTTTTGGGGATGCATTTCAGACTAATTTAGAGACATTATTTATACTTCCTCCCAGATGCTTTAGTTAGTATAAGATTAACAGGAGTTCAACATTTGTCCATGATTCTTTTTTGCTGTGATTCTTTTGAGGTAAGATTTACACACACAAATCTTAAGAGCACCATTTGATGAGTTACAGCAAACACATACTCCTATACAACCTAAATCCTGATCCAGGTACAGAACACTGCCATCACTCCAAAAAATCCTCTCATGATCTTTCCCAATTTCTTCCCTCGAAGGCAACTACTGCTCAGTCTTCATACCATAATTTTCCTGCTCTAGAATTTCACTTAAGTGGAATAAATAGCATGCATTCTTTTTATATAAGGCTTCTTTCACTCAGCAAAATGTTTTTGAAGTTCATCTACATTGTTGCATTTACCAGTAATTCTTACCTTTTCCTTGTTGACTAGTATTCTGTTGTATAACTATCATACTCTGCTTATACATGCTCCTGTTGATGGTCACCTGGGTTGTTTCTAGTTTGGGGCTATTATGAAATAAAGTTGCCATGAAGATTCTTGTACAACTCTTTTTGTGGACATATCTTTTTCATATCTCTTGAGTGGATTTTTTTTTTTTCGAGAAGAGAGAGAGAGAGAGAGAAGGGGAGAGAGAGAATCTTAAGCCCAACGCGGAGCCCTATGTGGGGCTTGATCTCACAACCCTGAGATCATGACCTGAGCTGAAATCAAGAGTTGGATGCTTAACTGACTGAGACACCCAGCCACCCCCAGGAGTGGAATTTTTGAGTCAAAGCAACCACTTTTAATTCCTTCCTTTATAGTCCTTATGATAAACTCCTTAATGCTAAGTAATATGTTTTTCCCATTATCTATCACTTTTATATTATAATTTTTCCCAGACCTCAGGAATCAGAATTATATTAATTCATAAATACTGGTTAATGACTCTCTCTTATCAAAAAGTCCAAATATGGCCTTATTTTATTGTTATAGTTAGATATAGTTAATTATACAGTTGGTGTTTTTAGCAATTTAATAATCACACAGGCTCACCCTGACACTCAAATAAAACCTAGGATTCTAAAAATAAATAAGATACATTTAAATGTATTGTTCCTTTTCCTTCACCATTGTACCTCCTTGCAGCTCTCCACCCAGGGTAACTATCAACATGAAGCCTGTGTTCATCATTCCCTTGCTTTCCTTTACATATAGCTTTTCATTCTTATTTTATTTTTTAGCATTATAAAAAGGTTATGATGGGGAAAAAAGCCACATGATCTTCTTAATTGATACAGAAAAATAGTTTGACAAAATTCAACACCCTTTTATGATAAGACACTCAACAAACTAGGAACAAAAGAAAATTAGCTCAACATAATTAAGGCCATATATGAAAAACCCACAGCTATCAACACACTCAGTGATAAAAAACTGGAAGCTTTCTCTCTAAGACCAGGAACAAGACAAGGGTGCCTGCTTTTGCCACATATGTTCAACATAGTACTGGAAGTCCTACTTGCAGCAATCAGACAAGAAAAAGAAAGGAAAGACATTCAAATTATAAAGGAAGAAGTAAAATTATCTCTGTTTGCAGATGACAGGATCTTATACATGGAAAACCCTAAAGATTACACATACACACACATGCACACATATGCACAAAACCTGTTAGGACTAATAAATGAATTCAGTAAAGTTGCAGGGTACAAAATCAACACCTAAAGCTCAGTTTTATTTCTATGCACCAACAATGAACAATCCGAAAAGGAAATTAAGAAAACAATTCCATTTATAATAGCATCAAAAAGAATAAAATACTAAGGAACTTAACCAAGTGGGAAAAAGAGCTATACACTGAAAACTATAAAATGTTGAAATGAAAGAAAGCACAAATAAACGGAGCAACATGCCATGTTCATAGATTAGAAAACTTAATACGGTTAAGTTATCAATACTACCCAAAATGATCTACAGATTCAGTGCAATCCTTACCAAAATCCCAGAGACAGTATTTTGTTTTGTTTTTGGTTTTGTTTTCAGAAATGAAAAACCCATTTTAAAAATCAAATGGAATCTCAAGGGACCCTGGATAGTCAAAATAATATTGAAAAAGAACAAAGTTGAAGGTCTCCCATTTCCTGATTTCAAACTTACTACAAAGCTACAGTAATTAAATCAGTGTGCTACTGGCAAAAGGCAGACTTACAGACCAATGGAATAGACTAGAAAGCTTGAAAATAAACTCTTGCATATATGGTCAAATGATTTTTGACAAGGGTGCCAATACCATTCAATGGGAGTAAGGATAGTCTTTCCAACAAATGTTGCTGGGAAAACTGAACAATCACATGCATTAAAAAAAAAAGAAGCTGGACCCTTACCTTACACCATATATAAAAATTAACTAAAAATGGATGCAAAATCTAAACATAAGACATAAAACTATAAGTATCTCAGATGATAGGGAGAGATCTTTGTAATAATTAGATCTGGCAATGATTTCTTGCCAAAAGCCAGGCAACAAAAAGCATAGGCAACAACAACAACAAAAATAGATAAATTGGACTTCATCAAAATTTAAAAAGTGTCCCAGAGTAGAAAGGCAATCCATGGAATGGGAGAAAATATTTGCAAATCATGTATCTGATAAGGAATTAATATCCAGAATATTTAGAGAACTCCCAAAACTCAACAACAGAAAACCAAACAACCCCCCTAAGCATATGAAAAGATGTTCATCTTCACTAGTCATTAGGGAAATAAAAAGCAAAATCACAATGAGACACCATCTCATACCCATTATGGTGAGCCCTAAAATCAATAAGAATAAAAAACAAACAACCCAATTAAAAAATGGACCAAGGACCTGTATAGACATTTCTCCAAAGGAGATTTATAGATGGCTTACAAGTCATTGTTAAAAGAAAACCACAGGGGCGCCTGGGTGCCTTGGTGGGTTAAGCATCTGACTTCAACTCAGTTCATGATCTCAGGGTCCTGGGATTGAGCCCTGACTTGAGCTCTGTGCTCAGCTGGAAGTCTGCTTGTCCCTCTGTCCCTCCCCCAACTCATGCTCTCTTTGTCTCTCTCTCTCTCAAATAAGTAAATACAATCTTAAAAAAAAAAACAACAAAACCAAACCATAGGCCAAAATTTTCATCACATAGGTTACAGCCCCAAGTCAGTAAACCAAAACTTAATATCTAACTGCAATTTCAGCACCCCTAGGAATGTAACCTTTAACCAGTCAACATGGAATTTCCTGGTCAATACTGGGAAATGTACTGATAGACCCTTTCACTTCCTCTTAGTAGGGCAACTTTGCCTAAACAGTGCATTCCTTACTAATAAATTCCTTTCTTCTCTCTTTTTTTAATGCCCTTTTTCTGCCTTTAAAAACTCTGCTTTTGTTTAACTAGTGGAGTTCCCCTCTACTTGCTAGATGGGAAGCTGCCCAATTCATGAATTGTTTAATAAAGTCAATTAGATCTTCAAATTTACTTGTTTGAATTTTGTTTCTTAACAATAATCTATCAATAATCAAGGGAAGAAAGTTGAAATTTGTTTACCATGATGGTAGACCTATTAGTTTCTCTCTGTAGATCTATCAAATTTCATTTAATATATTTTGAGGCTATTTTATTAGGCCCTTGCTTGTTTAACATTGCTATATCTTATTAATGAATTAAATCTTTGTCATTCATGTAGTGTTTCTATCTTTAATAATGTGTTTTTATCTTAAAGCCTATTTTATTTGATACAATATTGCCACACCAGTTTTATTTAGCTAATATTTGCCATAAGTGTCATTTTCATCCCTTTAGTTTCAATTTTTGTATATCCTTAGATTTTTTTTTTAAGATTTTATTTATTTATTTGACAGAGAGAAACACAGCGAGAGAGGGAACACAAGCAGGGGGAAGTGGGAGAGGGAGAAGCAGGCTTCCTGCCGAGCAGGGAGCCCAATATGGGACTCGATCCCAGGATCCCGGGACCGTGGCCTGAGCCCAAGGCAGACGCCTAAAGACTGAGCCACCCAGGCGCCCCTGTATATCCTTAGATTTTAGATATATCTCTTGTAAACAGAATATATCTGGATTTTTTTAAGTCTAATTTGTCAACAAACTCAATGAATAGTGAGTTTATTCTATTTACATTTAGTATAATTAATAATGAATTTGGATCTACTTTTACCATCTTAATGTATTATTTTGATTTGCCTACTCATTTTACATTTTTTTAAAAGATTTTATTTATTTGAGAGAGAGAGCGAGAGTACAAGGCAGGGGGAGAGGCAGAGGGAGAGGGAGGAGCAGACTCCCCGCTGAGGAGGGAGCCGGATGCGCGGCTTGATCCCAGGACCCCAGGATCATGACCTGAGCTGAAGGCAAATGCTTAACTGACTGAGCCACCCAGGCACCCCTACGTTTCTTTTTAATTCTTTCTTATAATTTAAAAAAATTTTTAAAAATTGATATTTAGATCTCTCCCTAAATAGCAAAAGAAACTAGCAGGCTCTCACATTCATTGGTCTCTCCCTATTGCAACCCTATCAAGTTGATATTTTCTAGATTTTTGGTTTTGAGTTATTATGGATTTATTTTTGCTCCCCCCCCCTTTTTTTTTTTAAGGCAAGAACTGTCAACCTAAATAAAGAGGTAAACTGGGGCAAGCTCAAATTAGCAGAAATTGAATTTATTCATGAATAGTAGAGAAACTACAACTCAGAAAACACATGTTGTAGCATGCTACAAGGCAAGTCCATTGAGGGCTTGGGGCAAGCTGTTTCAATGGGCGAAAAATGCAGAGGGGAAAGCCCAGCAGAGTCCAAGTAGTGAGTTCATTGGCTTGGGGATGGGGAGAGATTCTTGGTGGATACTCACTGGTCAAGAGATAAGCCTCCATCTTCTGTAAGTCAGGCATTTACAGGAAATCAGTCCCTCAGTTCTTAAATTCCGTTTTTTGAGGGTGCACGTGTGAGATCCTCCATTTCATATCCTCTGGTTCCATTACTAAAGTATTTCATTATCTTTCCTTCATTTATTTTTTTGTAGTCTCCCCTGGATATACTACCCTTCTTCTTTTTAAGTATTTCATCCAAAGCTTTCCAATGTAGGTTTTTATTTTATTTTTATCTTATTTTTTTAAAGATTTTATTTATTTATTTGACAGAGAGAGACACAGTGAGAGAGGGAACACAAGCAGGGGGAGTGGGAGAGGGAGAAGCAGGCTTCCCATGGAGCAGGGAGCCGGATGCAGCGCTCCATCCCAGGACCCTGGGATCATGACCTGAGCCGAAGGCAGACGCTTAACGACTGAGCCACCGAGGCACCCGCAATGTAGGTTTTTAGTGCAGCATCTCTTCAGAGGCCATATCTGCATGAGGATGTGTTTTTTTAAATCATGCCCTCGTATTTGGCTGGGTATAAAATTATATGTCCTAAGTTATTTTCTATCACTATACTTTACTATTACCCTGTTATTAATATTCTTAAATTATCCTATAATGTATCTATATGTGAATTTGCTATTATCTCTCCTCTTTGCACTCTGAGCCCTTTCAATCTGAGGCTTACCACCTTTCTAAAATTCTAAAATTCTAGGTAATTATTATCCAGTATTTCTTCAAATAAGTCCTCGTCTTCATTTTAATTTTTTTCTCTTTCTGGGACACCTGCTCTATAGATTAATATCTGGATAATGCTTTTGTTTCTATCCATCATATCTTTCACTTTTCCCTAAATTTAAAATTAGGCTAATTTAAAATTATTGGTTGATCTCTGCTAATATTTTTGTTTTGGATGGAATCTATATGTTATTTTCCTTTTGAAATGCTTCCTCAAAGGTCTAGTAATCCTAGCTTGTAACTCCATTTGCCCTGGGGTATCGTCTCTGCAGGCAGCTTCAGAAGCACAGACCTAGCACAGTTGGCCCCAGTGGATGCTGAGACTGGGGAAGGGGTGGGGTGGGAACGGGCCCCAGGGGAGAGAGTCCTGGGTACCAGCCTATCATTTGTTCCAGGAGGAAGAGGGTAGGGGAAGGTTAGTTGGTCTCCACCTGCTTCTCTTCCTCCAAAGCCCAGGGATGCTGTGCTGGCTTAATTTGACACCTGGGAACACCTGAACCAGTCTGCAGGTGTTAGCAGGCCCTATTTTTTCCAAGGTAATGCAGAATGGTCTGGAAGCAAGATCAAAACTCCCTCCTATTTTATTCTCCAATCAGCCTAGCTGCCTCCAGTACAGGCCTCATCTGACCACGTAACAGTTAAAAACAGTCTCACTCCACCTGGGGGGATTGAACTTGACCCTGGAGGGGGATGCATCAGCGTCTCTGTCATATTTTTTGTAGCCCCCACCCTTTAAAAAAAATCAAATACGCATATGTGGTTTTAAAAAAGAGAGAGACTAGAGTTTATAATAAAAAGCAGAGGCCTCCTGCTCTACCTCACCCCTGTCCCAGTCACACTTCCTGGGAGCGAACACTTTAAACCCTTTCTTTTTTATAGCTTTCCTGATGGATACCTGTAAGGGAAGAACTCTTTCTTTTTCCCTCTTACTAGGGAAAACCCGAACTCTTCCCTACTGTGTTTCCCCTCTGGGGGTCACACAGAACACGTTACTTCTGGTTTGCAGCTCCACCCCAGCAGACTTGAAGCCTAGGGTGGGTGATGGTCCAGTGGTGTCAAAGACAAGACCTGGAAACAGTAACTGAGACATGGGTTTTTTGAGGGGAACTTACTTCTAGGGAGTCCAGGAGTGGCCGACCAGTCAAAGCATCTGCTGCAGGGATCTATGTGCAGCAAGTTTTTATATCATAGCAACTATCAGTGTCGACCCCCCCTCCTTGCATGGCCTGCGTTTATAAGGAGATCAAGGCCTGCCACCTGGACACTCTTTGTTACCAGGGAGATGCTCCGGGTTGTCCGCCCCCAGAGCCCCTGACCTTGAACACTAAGCAACATATTCTGCTGCACATTCTGTTTGATGGGAATATAGAGGGAGGACAGGATCTCTACATTTTCAAGATAGTGATTAACAGGGGCACGTGGGGTATGCTTGCACAAATGAGCTATTCGGCATGTGCCATACATCTTGTCACCAAATGTTTGGAGGCCCCCCCACCAAGCAATTCTCTCTGATACCAGTGAAGTGTCTACAATTTAGCTCAATTCTGACACTCTTTGCCCATCAGATCCCGCAGGTCAGTCCCACAGACTACCCTGCTACCCCTGCCAGCACCCACAAACATCAGATACCAATCAAAAGTCCAGGTAGTCACCTGTGCTTCTGACCAACCAGCTATAGATCAGAGATTCCAACAACCCTCTCCTTGGATTCCATTAATTTGCTAGAGCAGCTCACAGAACTCAGGGAAACACTTATGTTTACCAGTTTGTTACAGGGTGAAGAGGAACGGCCAGATGAAGAGCTACCTAAGCAGGGCGAGGCCTGGGGAGGGGGTCCTGAGTACAGGAGTTTCTGTCCCTGTGGAGGTGATGTGCTTCACCCTCCTGGTATGGCAGTGGTTACCCATCTGGAAGCTCTCCGCACCCTGTTCTATTGGGATTTTATGTAAGCTTCCTCATGCAGGTATGATCAATTATTTTTTCTTTTTAAAAAATTTTTCTTTTAATTCAATTAATTAACATCTAATGTTTTATTGGTTTCAGAGGTACAGGTCTGTGATTCACCAGTCTTATATAATACCCAGGGCTCATTATATCACATGCCCTCCTTAATGTCCATCACCCAGTTACCCCATCCCTCCACCCACCTCCCATCCAGCAACCCTCAGTTGGTTTCCTATGATTAAGAGTCTCTTATGGTTTGTCTCCCTCTTTGGTTTCCTCTTGTTTTATTTTTTCCTCTCTTCCCCGCTGTTGTGTTTCTTAAATTCCACGTATCAGTGAGATCATACGATAATTGTCTTTTCTCTGATTGAATTATTTCACTTAGCATAAAACCCTCTAGTTCCATCCACATTGTTGATATATATATATATATATATATATATCACATCTTATCACATCTGATATATATATATATATCACATCTTCTTTATCCATTCATCAGTCAATGGACATCAGGGCTCTTTCCATAGTTTGGCGATTGTGGACATTGTTGCTATAAACAGTGGGGTGCAGGTGGCCCCTTGGATCACTACATTTGTATCTTTGGGGTAAATACCCAGCAGTGCAATTGCTGGTCGTAGGGTAGCTCTATTTTCAACTTTTTGAGAAACCTCCATACTGTTTTTCAGAGTGGCTACACCAGCTTGCATTCCCACCAACAGTGTGAGAGGGTTCCCCTTTCTCCACATCCTCGTCAACATTTGTTGTTCCCTGTCATGTTAATTTTAGCCATTCTGACTGGTGTGGGGTCCCACTGTGGTTTTGATTTGTATTTCCCTGATGCCGAGTGATGTTGAGCATCTTTTCATGTCTGTTGCCATTTGTATGTCTTCTGTGGAGAAATGTCTGTTCATGTCTTCTGTCCACTTCTTGATTGGATTATTTGTTCTTTGGGTATTGGATACTAGCCCTTTATCTGATATGTCATTTGCAAATATCTTCTCCCATTCTGTCAGTTGTCTTTTGGTTTTATCAACAGTTTCCTCTGCTGTGCAAAAGCTTTTTATCTTGATGAAGTCCCAATAGTTCATTTTTGCCTTTGTTTCCCTTGCCTTTGGAGATGTGTCTAGCAAGAAGTTTCTGTGGCCGAGGTCGGAGAGGTTGCAAGCATGATACCTCTGCAAGCATAACTACATTTCTAGTGCCTCTCCCCTCTCAGGAGGATGGGGAGGAGGTGGAGCTGAACATTCCAAGCTTCTAATCATGGTTTGGTCTTTCTGGTGACCAGCCCCCCATCCAGAAGCCATCCTGCTCACCTAGGGTCACCTCATTAGAACAAAAGATGCTCCTAATGTTCTTATCACTTAGGAAATTACAAGGGTTTTAGGAGCTCTGTCAGGACCTGGGGGCAGAGACCAATATATATATATTTTCTAATATCCCACAATGTCTCTTTAACTTTAAAAAGTATGTTAACCCTGTTATTTCTCCTTTCTTCACTATTATGAGAAGAGTTAATTGTGAAAATAAAAGAAACCTCATTTAAAATGGAGCCAGGACGTCCTGAAGGGGGAGCTCTTGCATGTACCACTCCTTGCAGCCTGCGTAGCTGCTAGAAAGAAGAGTTACAGTGACAAGGGAAAACATTTTTCACATAGGAATTTCATCTCCCGATCTTAAGGAAGATCCCGCCCTGCCGCAGGGGATCTGTCCCCACAGGACTGTCACTTGTGGCCAATGAGAAACCATCATAATCTCAAACTCTGTTCTCCAATGAACTTTTGTTTAAAACAACCCTCCCCCTCCCCTCACCCCCAAATAAAACAACCCTCCCCATTTTCCTCCTAAAACCTAATACAAGTTGACCTTGCCTTTGTCTCTTCGGACTTGCTTTGCCTATGGTTCACCACAGTGTGCTTGTCCCAAATCCCAATGTTCCTGCTACTCTCAAATTCATTTTGTTGCTAAAATAACTGGTTATTTTATAATTTGTTTATGTATATATTTAAACAAATGTAAAACCTCAGACACAAATGTTGGGTTTTCTATCAGCATCACAGGTGCAACCAGGCATGGGAACTGAATTTTTGGGTTTCTTTTTTTTTAATGTGTAATTGAGGACAGTGTTGTCATTTTGCTAGCTTTCACTTTTTTCCCCCTCACACTGTTCTTTAAGGTAAAAAACATTTGGCAGCTATATTTTAAAGGGTTTTTCATTATATATTTAAATACATTTTAAAACAATATTGGGTTTGAAATTTTTTGTGAACAAAAGGAAAAACGTGTTTAGGGTCAGAAATTTTCACTTAGATATAAAAGAGCTGTTTTTGGACTAGTGAATACCACAACCTCCAGAATAATGTGTACATTAGAACTCTCTAATATCCAAAGAAATAAATTCCTTTCAAATGTCATCATATGATGCTCTAAGTGTTTTGAGTTTGGCTAACAAAAATCACCCTCTTTAATAAAGCAATTATAATCTAAACATTGTTGGTATGGACAAAGAACTCCCTGGAAATTCTCTTTTACAAAAGTCACTTTCTTTTAAAAATTATTTATTATTTTTTAATACACCATGTTATATTAGTTTCAGGTGCACACTGTAATGATTAAACAACTCTATACATTACTCAGTGCTCATCAAGGTAAGTGTGCTCCTCATCCCTTTTATCTATTCCACCCATCCCCACTCCCATCTCTCCTCTGGCAACCACCAGTTTGTTTTCTGTATTTAAGAGTATTTTTTGTTGCTTGTTAATCTCTCTCCTCCCCCACTTTGTTTGTTTGTTTTGTTTCTTAAGTTCCACGTGAGTGAAATCGTATGGTATTGTCTGTCTCTGTCTGACTTATTTCCCTTATCATAATACTCTCTAGGTCTATCCATGTTGCAAATGGCAATATCCATTCTTTTTTATGGCTGGGTAGTATTCCATTGTGTATATATACCACTTCTTTATCCATTCATCTGTGGATGGACACTTGGGTTGCTTCTGTTCTTGGGTATTGTAAATAATGCTGCAATAAACATAGGGGTGCATGTATCTGTTTTAATTAACGTTTTTGTTTTCTTTGGGTAAATACCTAGCAGTGGAATTACTGGATCATATGGTATTTCTATTTTATTAATCAAATCCTGGCTATTTGGAGCCAGTTATTACAGGTATTTTTGTTTGGCTTCCTGAACCAGTTGTTAGATATAATGGTCTTTCTTCTTACAAGTCTGACTTAGAGATAGCAGGCTGGCCTCCTGGGCTGGTTACTGCAGATAATGGGGTGGTTTCCTGGGCTGATTGCTGCAAATGGCAGGTCAGAATTCTATTTTTATATACAGTCAGGCCATTGTCCATTTTTATATTCATTCTCTCACTATGTTTCCAAAGTTGTGCAACCATTACCATTATTTAAATCCAGAGCATTTACATCACCCCAAAAGAAACCCTGTACCTATTAGCAGTCTCTCATTTTCTTCCTATCCCCCAACCATAGGCAACCAGTAATCTACCTTCTGTCTCTACAGATTTGCCTGTTGTGAACATTTCACATAATTGGAATCCTACAATGTGGTCTTTAAGACTTAGCATAATTTCACTTAGCATAATGTCTTCAAGTTTCATCCATATTATAGCATGCATCAGTACTTCATTACTTTTTATTGCTGGATACTCTTTATTGTATGGCTCATGATTTTATTATTTTGAAAAATATTAATACATTTTCTCTATAGTGATTGTACTAATTTCATTCTTACCAGCAATATATGAAAGGATTTATTTTCCCACAGATAATTTTCTAATTTTTTCACCAATTTGATATTAGTGGAAAGTAGCATTCCAATTTACTTTTAATTTTTTTATTATAAATGAAGTTGAACATATTTTCATGTCTAAAATCCATTTCCATTTATTTTCTGGAAACTATATTTTTTGTCCATTTTTCTTATCTATGTAATTTGTATAAGCTTTTTATGCATTCTGTAGATTAGCCCTCTGTAATATGAATTTTGACTATTTTATCTTGATTTTTATTTGTCTCTTATGTTAAATTTTTTTCACTGTGTAAAAAGTTATTTTTTGACTCATTTCTTACATTTAAAATTTTTATTTACTTAGCATTTATCCCAGTTACAGTGTAAGATATTGGTCCAACTTAATTTTTCTTAGGTGGCTACCTGGTTGTCCCAACACCATTTATAAAATAGTTCATAGTTTTTCCCTTGGTTTGAAATTTCACATTATCACAATCTAAATTCCCATATTTTTGGTCTGTTTTTGGACTGTGATCATTTCCCATCAGTTGTCTGTCTACACATGGGGTAGTACTAACTTGTTTTAACTATTGAGTCTTTTTTTTTTTTAAGATTTTATTTATTTATTTGTCAGAGAGAGAGAGAGAGAACACAAGCAGGGGGAGCTGCAGGTAGAGGGAGAAGCAGGCTCTCCGCTGAGTAAGGAGCCTGACTTGGGAGTCAATCCCAGGACCCTGGGATCATGACCTGAGCTAAAAGCAGATGCTTAACTGACTGAGCCACCCAGGTGCCCCAATCTACTTTTTTTCTATGGATTTGTGTAATGGACATTTCACATAAATGAAATTAAATAATACGTATTTTCGTGGGGTGCTCAGTTGGTTGAGTGTCCAACTCTTGGTTTTTGGCTTGGGTTATGGTCTTGGGGTCATGGGATTGAGCCCTGCGTTGGGCTCCCTGCTCAGCCTGGAGTCTGCTTAAGATTCTCTCTCCCTCCCCCTGCTCTGCACCCTTGGCTTGTGCACACATTCTCTCTCTCTCTAAAATAAATGAATAAAAATAATAAAATCTTAAAAAAATAACATGTGGTTTTTGTGTCTGGATTTTTTTCACCCTGCATAATGTTTTCAGGTACATTCCTGTTGTAGCATGTATCAGCACTTAATTTCTTTTTATAGATGGGTAATAGTCCATTATATGAATATATGCATTTTATCTATTCATCAGTTGCTGGATATTTTGATTGTTTCCTACTTTTGGCTACTATGAATAATAGTGTTATGAAAATTTGTATAGAGGCTTTTTGTATGGACATACATGTTTTCAGTTCTCCTTGGTATATACTGAGGAGTGGAGGTCTTGGGTCATGTGGTTACTTTATGGATAACTTTTGGAGGCAATCCCAAACTGTTTTCTAAAAGGGCTGCACCATTTTACAATCCTACCAGCAATGAATGAGGGTTCCTATCTCCACATCCCTGTCAGTCATTATTGTCTATCTTGTGATTTTAGTCATCTAATGCAGGTGAAGTGGGAGCTCATTGTGGTTTTGATTTGCCTTTCCTTGATGACTAATAATGTTAAGCATCCTTTTATTGGCCTTTTGCATACTTTCTTTGGATATGAAATGTATATTCAAATACCTTGCTTATTTTTAATTGAGTTTCTTGTCTCATTTTTGAGTTATAAGTATTATTTACATATTCTAGACATAAGTCCCTGATCAGGTTTATGATTTTTAAGTATTTTCTCCCATTCTGTCCATTGTCTTTTCATTTTTTTTATAGTATGGAGATGACCCAACTTGGACCAAGAGGAAAAGAAAAACACTTAGGGATGGTGGAGCAGTAACAGAGAAGAAGGATCTGATTCATGAGAGAGAAATAAACTTCTACTTTGTGAATCACTGATAATAATTGTGTCATACATCCAATAGTACATTTTCCCTTTTCAAATGCCTTCATATCCATTACTGGACTATGTTTCCATAGAAGCTCTGTGATATAGGTAGAACCATGTTACTCCCATCTTACAAAAGAGAAACCTGAGACTCAGAGAGCTCAGTGACTGACATGGTGTCACACAGCTTGTGGGTGCAAAGCGGCAATGAATTCTTAGCACCAAGGCTCCCTGCCTCCTACCATCCCTGAGCTCTTAGCTGGGGAGTAGAGAGAGGTATATTTTGTCTTAAGGGAAGAAGGTGGATGGTCACAATACACCTTTGGTCAGAAGTCTAGACTCTGCTTCTCTTTATTGTGTACACTTTTATAGTGACTTAAACTTTTTGAGCCTTTGTTTCCTTATTTATAAATTAAAGAGTTGGACAGGTTGATGCTCTGAATTTCCTACCAGGTGTAAATTTCGTTTAATATAATTATACTGCTTCTAGGTAATTGTTATGCTAAATATATGCTCATATGGCATAACCACCTCAGCTAAACTTAAAATATATTGGGAAGTTCTTTTGGATGCCAGTTTAACAAGGCAGGTGCCCTTAAGCAGCAACAGAGATATAGGGTGCCTACGTGGCTCAGTCGGTTAAGCGTCTGACTCTTGATTTTGGCTCAGGTCATGATCTAAGGGTTGTGAGATTGAGCCCCGTGTTGGGCTCTGTGCTCAGTGAGGAGTCTACTTGAGATTCTATCTCTCCCTCTGCCCCTATCCCCCCCAACTCTCTCTTTCTAAAATAAATACATCTTTAAAAAAGAGAGAGAGATGTGGCTTCACATAAGACCTTTTGGAAGTCACTCCATGTCTCTGCTTGAATTTCCCCATTGTGGAATGAGAATTAAAGGAAATAATGTGTGTAAAATGCTGATTACAGCCCCTGACACAGGTAGGGACTCAATCAATGACAAAATAACTATTATTATACAAGATAGATGTGCAATTCATTAACCCCCTGATAACAAGAGGTCAAGATTGCGTGTGATAGAGTTCACATGTACTCACAGAGAAGCCTGTCTGAGGAAGCCAGAGGACGACTCTTGGGAGAAATAGGATATTCTTAGGCTCTCATTTTAATGAAATCTTTATGAATGCCAAAGGCTGCACTGATCAACTATGATCCTGGGACCCCAGACAGGCTCTCTTCTTGGGTTGAATGCTGTCACACAAACATCATTACCCGGAAAAAAATGAAAGAGGGGTTTGGGATGGCATTGTTGACTGAGTAAGAGTTTAGGGAGGGGAAATCAATTTAGAAAAGTAAAGATAATTGTTCTTGCTAGCACTGGTATGATTTCATTTCCATGTTCAGAGAGAAGATAAAAACCCCCAAGTTGTATCTAGTAAAGAGCAAAATGCCTGCCCTGCCCTAGGGAAGCCTGTTTTGCAGAGAGATCTCTCAGCTCCCAGTCCAACATTAGAGCTCAGAGCTGCAGCTGTGGTTTCAGTTTCCTGGGGAACAGGATGCATAATGTGTCAGTCCTGAAGGGAAGCCCTTTCTTTTTTCCTCAGATGAAAGATTGCCTCTACCATCCCCCATATGACTTCATCTCTTGTTCTTTCATCTGCCTGAGACCACAGATGTCCAGGACTCTGGAGTTATGCAATCTAATCTTCCAAAAAACTGTGTTTATATGGTCTCAGAGTCTGCTGCTGCCTTATTTGATGAAGCTGCACTGGGACATCTTATTTGAAACATCCCAGGAGAGAAAACTGGTTATAACTTTCCTTATAGGTTAAGGTAGCAACACTGATTATGGCATGGCAGGTAAACAGGACTCTGCTCAGAGTTGCTTTTATAATATGACCTTCGAAGCTCAGCAGAGTGAAAATACAATGATGAAACATTTAAACATTTAAATTAAAACTTTTTGGGGGGCTCCTGGGTGGCTCAGTCGTTAAGCGTCTGCCTTTGGCTCAGGTCATGATCCCAGGGTCCTGGGATCGAGTCCCGTGTTGGGCTCCCTGCTCCGCGGGAGGCCTGCTTCTCCCTCTCCCACTCCCCCTGCTTGTGTTCCCTCTTTCAGTGTGTCTCTCCCTGTCAAGTAAATAAATAAAATCTTAAAAATAAATAAATAAAATAAATTAATTAATTAAAACTTTTTTTCAAGGCCCTTGTTACTCTGATGTTCTCCTTGACTTCTGTGGGAAATAGTTTACAGTCTGTGATTTAAAAAAAATTTATTCCTAAGCAAAACTGGGAAGTTATCCTCAAGCATTTCTTCCCTGTGGGTGACTTGCTGCCCTGTTGCCTCCACCCAAGGATAATTAGCCCCTAATGATTTCTCACGTGAACACCTACCTTGTTCCATCAAAATGTACTTCTCCTGCTGCCTATCTTCTCTATATCTTCCTCTCTGCTTTATAGCTAACTTAAAGAGAGTAGGAAAAATAGCAAGAGAGAGGGAGAGAAGGGGAGAGAAAGAGGAAGATTTAAACCCACGAATATGTTAATATAAGTTGCAATTTCCTTATCTATAAAGTAAAAATAAAACCAGAAACAGTCAAACTGAATTAAAATATATTTAGGCCTGGGGCACCTGGGTGGCTCAGTCGGTTAAGTGTCTGACTCTTTTTTTTTTATTATTTATTTATTTATTTTTTTTAAGATTTTATTTATTTATTTGAGAGAGAGAATGAGATAGAGAGAGCATGAGAGGGGGGAGGGTCAGAGGGAGAAGCAGACTCCCTGCCGAGCAGGGAGCCCGATGCGGGACTCGATCCCAGAACTCCAGGATCATGACCTGAGCCGAAGGCAGTCGCCCAACCAACTGAGCCACCCAGGCGCCCTGACTCTTTTTTTTTTTTTTTTTAATTTTATTTATTTATCAGAGAGAGTGACAGACAGAGGCAGGCAGAGGGAGAAGCAGGCTCCTTGCTGAGCAAGGAACCCAATGTGGGACTCGATCCCAGGACCCTGGAATCATGACCTGAGCCGAAGGCAGAGGCTTAACCGACTGAGCCACCCAGGTGTCCCAAGCATTGGACTCTTTAATTTCTGCTCAGGTGATAATCTCAGGGTCCTGGGGTTGAGCCCTGTGTTGGGCTCTGTGTTCAGTAGGGAGTCTGCTGGAGATTCTCTCCCTCTCCCTCTTCTCCTTCCCCTGCTCATGCTCACACTTCCTCTCTCAAATAAATAAATAAGTCTTTAAATCTATCTATATATATATAGGCCTGCAGTTGAGGAAAATGCTCAGATTACTTCAGATAATGGTGCTTTATTGTAGAGATTCATAGGGAAGTAAGTGAGAAAGCAGAGGAAGCTAGTTCAGCAGAGGATGAGTAGGTGGCATGGAGAACTAGAATGTTCTCCAGAAGACCACAGCCACCTAGTGGTGCAGTAGCAACTCTTGGTGGTCTGTACTTGGGATTCAGGAACCCTCCATCTCTGTATCAACAGCTACTACTTCTGACAGCCAAATGATTTTTCTGACTACTCTCTGGTCTCCTGCCTGCTCACTCAAGGCTTCTCCAGCCTCATGAATTTGCTTCCTGCCATCTTTCTGTAGATATTTCTGCTCCTTGCTACTCTACTCTCTGCACCTTACAACAAAACTCTCCAATCAGGAAAACCAAAACCAAAACCAAAAACCTCGGGCGCCTGGGTGGCTCAGTTGGTTAAGCGACTGCCTTCAGCTCAGGTCATGATCCCAGGGTCCTGGGATTGAGCCCCGCATCGGGCTCCCTGCTCTGCGGGGAGCCTGCTTCTCCCTCTCCCGCTCCCCCTGCTTGTGTTCCTGCTCTCGCTGTGTCTCTCTCTGTCAAATAAATAAAATCTTAAAAAAAAAAAAACCAAAAACCTCTCCAATCAGAGTTCCATTGATTGCTCCCTAGTACAATTACCCACAGATTTTTCCAAACTTACCTTTCCTCTTGGCTCATGTTAATAGTTCTTAGAGATTGATCAGGAGTAGAATGACACCTTTACAGTTTATCAGACTTGGTTTTCCCCATGTGCTTTCTTGCTTCACTCCTAGTCCACAAACATGTATAGAGCTCCGGTGATATACCAAATACTATGCCAAGTGCTGCGGATAGCAAGATGACAGAACATGGATCAGACTATGAGAGAGACAACCCAGAAAAGAAATAATTGAAATTTAGTGATGCATTTGTTTTCTAGGATTGCTATGACAAATTGCCACAAAATGGGTGGCTTAAAACAGCAGAACTTAATCTCTCACAATTCTGGAGGCTAAGAGTCTAAAATCAAGGTGTCAGCAGGGCCATGCTCCCTCTAGCTTTTGGTAGTTGCCTGCAATCCTTGGCATTCCTGGGCTTGTAGACACATCACTCCAATCTCTGCCTCAGATTTCACATGGTGTACTCCTTGTGTGTCCCCGTGTCTTCACATGGCCTTCCTTTAGTGACACCAGTCATTGGATTTAGGACCTACCCTAATCCAGTATGATCACATCTGCAAAGATCCTATTTATTTATTTATTTATTTATTTTTTAAAGATTTTATTTATTTATTTGAGAGAGAGAGAATGAGAGAGAGCAAGCACATGAGAGGGGGGAGGGTCAGAGGGAGAGGCAGACTCCCCGCCGAGCAGGGAGCCCGATGCGGGACTCGATCCCGGGACTCCAGGATCATGACCTGAGCCGAAGGCAGTCGCTTAACCAACTGAGCCACCCAGGCACCCGATCCTATTTATTTTTTTAAAAGAATTTTATTTATTTATTTAGTGAGTGAGTGAGCGAGAGAGAGAGAGAGCTCCAGAGGGGGAGGGTCAGAGGGAGAAGCAGACTCCCCCCTGAGCGGGGAGCCCGATGCAGAGCTCAATCCTGGGACTCCAGGATCCTGACTTGAGCCGAAGGCAGACGTTTAACTGACTGAGCCACCCAGGCTCTGTGCAAAGATCCTATTTATAAATAAGATTACATTCATTCACTGGTTCCTGGTGGACATGAATTTTGAAGTGACACTATTCAATCCAGCATGGGTGGTAAAGCGTACACTGGTTGGGGGAGTACAGGGTGCTCCACAGAGGATACTTACTCCCTTCCTCCTTGAATAATGGCTGCCTACTGGCCTGATCTAGTCATAGAAAGTCCAGCACAACTGAGCAGCATAGGAGAAGCAATAATGGTAAAGAGTTACCATTTGTTGAATGATTGCTTTGTATGACAGGCATCATAATAGGTGCTTTATATAGAATTAAATTTAATTCACACAACACCATAATTAAATAATAGTATTCCAGGGGCGCCTGGGTGGCTCAGTCGTTAAGCGTCTGCCTTCGGCTCAGGTCATGATTCCAGGGTTCTGGGATTGAGCCCGCATTGGGCTCCCTGCTCAGCAGGAAGCCTGCTTCTCCCTCTCCCACTCCCCTTGCTTGTGTTCCCTCTCTCACTGTGTCTCCCTCTCTCTCTGTCAAATAGAAAATAAAATCTTAAAAAAAAATAATAGTATTCTGGTTAAGTTAGTTAATCAGGGAGGTTAAGTTAGTTTCTCAAGGTCAAATGGCCAGTTAAGGGCAGATCAGGGTTTGATCTAAGGTCCAAGATTTTAGCACTACAAATACTTCAAGGGAGCCTGGGGCTGACACGACCTGGTATAGTGCAACTCGAAATACCTAAAAATATCTCCTCTATAGATATAAAAAATTCTGTGTTAGGTGACTCATTTGTCGTAGGGCATCAAAAGTTCATGTAAACAGTTATCATTTAGAACTGTGTCATCCAAGATGGTAACCATTAGCCATATGTGACTACTGAGCACTTGAAATGTGGTTAGGTTGGAAAGAGCCGTGCTGTTATTCTAAAATACACAGATTTAGTATGAAAAAGAAGATTGTAAAGTATCTCAATCTTTATACTGAAATCATTTTAGATCTATTGGGTTAGATAAAATATACTATTAAAATTAATCTTATCATTTTCTTTTTCCCCTTTTCAATGTGGCTAATAGAAAATTTAAAATCAAATTCATGGCTCACATTACATTCCTATTGGACAGTGCTGGTCTGGAAAATCTCTGAACATAGAACTTCAAAAAGCATATTTCCAATGGGAGTGAGTATATCAGAGAAGGTAGACAGGTGCTGGGCTGTGTTGAAATTAAGCTGGACCTAGGTGGCTCTGAAGAGAGGTCTTTGTGCAGCCAGGTGGTAATTGAGGCCATTAATGCCTGGTTTTTGGAAATGACAAAACAAATCACTGAATCTTGGAATTTCATGATTTAAGAAATAAATGCTTTAATAATAAATGTCCAGTTAGTAATGGGAAGGAAATGCCTTGGACTCAGTGTCTGAATGTCTGGGTTCTAATCTCAGCTTCACCTTTTATTAGCTGGGAGATCTTGGGAAAATAATTTAATCTCTTTTTTTGTATGTATAATGAAGGAGATAAATCTGCTTGACCTTTCTCAGAGGGTTATTTCAGGTATTTTAACTTATTCAAAAGCCCATCTAAATTTCTGAAGCACCGTGCAAATATAAGATATTAAAAAGACATTGCCTATGTTATAACGTCTGGCTGTACAGAGAGTTGTTGATAATTTTCAGAGTGGATAATTAAAGACAATTTGGCATTGAACATATTAGTGTGTTCATGCTTCTGTCTATGCAGGAGAGCAAAAGGAAGTGAAGATGAAGAAAGCCAACAGCTCCCATTTTTTTCTTCTTTTTTCTATCATAGTTGCAACTCCCTAAGGAACTTCGGATGAGAATTCTGGAACCAAGCAAAATCAAGTAAATCAGGCTGAGATAATAAATAGAATAAAAGTTGCTGTAGGACGATGTTTTGGGCTGAGCTACTCGCTCTGCCCAAGCAGGCAACTTCCTGGGTTGGCTCTTTTCGGAGGCAAAGGCAGCACAATGCTGCCCTCTGTTGTTAACAGCGTGGCATGACCAGCTAGGGGCATTTCCCCATTTTTCTTAAAACAGTCAGTTCCCCAGCCCCAGGCTTGTCAAAAGTTCCTACAAAGGACCTAGGAGAAGCCAGGGGTACCTGAGGCATTCTCACCCCTGTGTCAGCCTCGGGGAATACTGGCTGAGGTTGGGTCAACCTTAAGGGTGATTGTTGACAGCTATGACTCCTCAGACATCTCTCCATTACTTGTTGGCCAACATTCAGGGAGGCCAATGTCCTCCTGGGCCTTTTTGTTGCTGTATGTGTCTGGAACTAAAACTCAGGTTCCAATCCCTCAGCCCTCAATTTGACACAAAGAAGGGTGGACAAATGTAAATGACCTCTGATGATCCCACTTTCCCAGTCACCTTCTGAGGTAAGGCTCCAGGGGCTGAAATTCTGGAAGGTGGCCTTGCAGTTTTCACAAAATTCCAGGGGCCCAGGGCCATCTAAAGGAAATCCCTACACAGTATTCACCTGTGGGATCAGACTTAGCTACACTCTAGAGAACACATAGGGTTTTTAAAATTCTAAAGAATTTAAAAATAGTGCTTCTTTCTGATCACTAAATTAATACATATTCTTTGTAGGATACTTGAAAGTTACTGAAAGGTACTGTGATTACACCCCCATAAAGTATTCATTATTTTGTTTTATGTTCTGTAATTCCTTTTTTTATATTTCATATAATTAATAAAAGGCAACAAACCCTACCCCAAAACAAAAACAAAAACAAAAGGCCAGGACCCAGACTACAATGTACTAAGGATTCCTACTTTTTTTTTTTTTTAAGATTTTATTTATTTATTTGACAGAGAGAGACAGCGAGACAGGGAACACAAGCAGGGGGAGTGGGAGAGGGAGAAGCAGGCTTCCCGTGGAGCAGGGAGCCTGATGCGGGGCTTAATCCCAGGACCCTGGGATCATGACCTGAGTCAAAGGCAGCCGCTTAACAACTGAGCCACCCAGGTGCCCCTAAGGATTCCTACTTTTAAAAAATGAGAAAAAAATCCAATGATCCAGTAAAAGATTATCAACAGATATAAGCAAGTAGTTTAAAGAAGCTATAAGTGGAATGGTGAATATGCATAGATGAAAAGACACCCAACCTCAATCAGGGAAATGAGACTTTTCCCACCCAGTTTAAAAGTCTGATAATAGTAAAGTCTGGTGGAGATGTGGGGGATCGGGAGTATTCGTACCCTACTTTCGAGGGTAAGTGTGGTGTAGCCTCTTTGAAGAAATTTCTATAACATCTGCTACAGGTGAAGACGCAATTCAGCTTATTTTCCATGACAGCATATACATACACTTAAAATAAAATTGGAACCATTCATTAAATCTATTTAATAACCTGCTTAAGTAAAGAGCTTAAAGACACATCATGAACATTTTTCTGTTGTTAAACAAGAAAACTTATTATTAAAAAGCCTCCAGAAGAGGCTCCTAACCCATGCTTCCTCTCTGCACTTTGGGGGGCCTAGCATTTTGGTGCTTCTAAAACATTTATGGACTCTGACCTCAACAGTCTATATTTGGACCCTACTAATCTTTTTGGCTCTCTTGTCAGGTCTCTTAATTCTCCAGAGCAGCTTTTCCACATTTTCTCCATTTCCTTAAGCCTCTAATTCTATATAACTTTTACTCTCAGCACATGATCTGACCTTCTATTTCACAGGGGAATTAGGAATCATTAGATAACTCTCTGTTTTCTCCAATCGACTCTATAAATTGAACTGCATTACTATCTGATTTTGTCCTCTTTTCTTTCTTTTACAGTGGGAGAAGTGTTTCCATCCATACCTCAGGCTAATCTCTATTCCTAGGCTTTTGAACTCATGCCTTTAACCTTACTGGATCACATAATGCTTCCATTTCCATATCCTGAATATCTTCTACAACACTTAAATATTTCAAGTCATTCCCAGGATAAACCATAACAAAGTGGCCTTGATCCAAGCCTTCCTCCAGATACTGCCCTAGCTCTTCTCTCCAAGACAGGTATAGGAACAACTGTGGCACATTAAAAAAAAAAATCAGACTTCTCTGTTCTCCTTTTCAAACAAATCTATTCCTAGACACAGTTGAATTGTCCAGAGGTGGGAACTTGACCCAATCTAGGTTATTTGGAGTTCTTCCCTAATTTTTTGTTTATTAATCTGGGTATTATTCTATTATATGGCTATACCATGATTGTAAATCCATTCCCCTGTTGGTGAATTTTTGGAATGTTTCCAGTACTTGGGTTATTGTCAATAAAGCTACTATGAACATTCTTGTACAAGTCTTTTGGGAGGCATTTATTTCCATTTCTCTTAGATAAATACCCAGGAATGGAATTGCTGGGTAATATGTTAGATGTATGTGTAGGAGCCAAGAGCAGACCACCCCAAATGTGCCACTTTGGCATATTAATGAATTAAAATTAAAGTTAGTTAAAAGGAGCCAGTGCAAGAACATTCTGGTCCCCCTTTGTCTCCAGAAAGCAGAAATCTCCCATGTGAAAGGTACCCTCCCTGTACCAAGAGGTAAAGAGACATCCTTATCAACAGAGATAGGGAATTCAGGCCAAGAAGGCTGAATCAACAAACCTTGTACTTTTTACAAATTTACTACCCCAGCCCAAATTCTGTTCAGAATTCGTACTAACTGAAGCTCCTGAACATAAGTTATCTTTGTCCTGTCAATTCCTCACAAAATTATTGTCTCTTTGTCTAAAAAATATAAAAACTGCCTGCCTTTGTCATTCTTTAGGTCTCAATTTCATTATTGGGCCTCCTTGTACAAATAATTAAACTTTTTTTTTTCTTCTGTTAATATGTCTCATGTCAATTTAATTCTTAGACTAGCTGGAAGAACTCTGAAGGATGCTGAAAAAATTTTCCTCCCCAACATATGTTTAACTTTATACAAAACTGCTAAACAGTTCTCCAAAGCAATTATACCATTTCACATTCTAACCAGGCATGTACAAGAGTTCCATTTACTTCATATTTCCACCAATATTTGATATAACCACTCTTTGATGTTAGCCTTTTTAAAGAGTGTGAAATGCTCTCTCACTGTGGTTTTAATTTGTATTTTCCTGATGACTAATGATGTTGAGCACTTGTTCATGAGCTTTTTGACCACTTGTATATCTTCTTTTCTGAACTGTTAGTCAAATATTTGACACTGGAAGACCTTGTACCTTCAGCAGGGTATGGTATTTTGTTTACCATAGAGTAGGTTAAACTCAAGACAAGAAAAGAAAAGCACTCAGCAGTTCAAGCCAGGCATTGAAATATCTTGAGGTTAAATTGAGCTTTTTAGTGAAATTTTGTGAAAGGGCTCCCCTTCTGCCTTCCCACCAACCATTGTTTTCAAAGTACCTCTGCCATATATTCTTGGGCAGCCCCTTCATTCTGCAGTTTCTAAGCTGTGCAGTGGGTGTTTAGGCTACGTGTGACTGTTTCTGATATTGTCATTCCTCCAGTCCCACCAGGCAGGATGCAGAGTCCCAGCAATAGCCTTTGTTTGTCTTGCCATATGTCCTTCCTGGCTGAAGTGAAGCTTCACTTGTTACTTCCTGTCCTATAAGTCAACTCTTCATTATGTTTCCTGGTGTCCCATGGACAAATAAACAAACAAATGAATAAATCAACAAGAAGCCAAACCATCAGGATTTGTGTGCAACACCATCATAGTAATAACTGACATGTATATGAAGCATTGCAGTTTATAACATGTTTTCATACATATAATTTATTTTTATCTTCAAAACAGTCATGGGGCATCATTATCATCTCCATTTTACAGATGAGGCAAACTAAGGCTCAGAGAGGTTAAATGAGCTGCCCATGGTAATCATCCTTGGTTGTTCTTGAGAAAGGAGAGCTGAGACTGGGATTCCCAAATGGCAACATGGTGGAGGCAACCCAGTCTCTAAAACCACAGACCAGTGCTGGGAGGGAGGTAGATAGGGATGAGGAAGGAAAGAGGACCAAGCGAGCTTGAGATACTGGGCTCTTTTAACTCCCAAGGGTGCTGACCTAGGCTAGCTCAGGGCACAAGTGCAACTCTCTCTGTGATGTGTTCTGAGGAGTCCTTCAAGGAATTCCAACCAAAATCTACTTCCTTGGGCATGCACAGTGCCTTAGATTCCATCATCATTCCTCTCCTGTTAATTAGGACAGTACTTCTTAAACTTTTCCACTGAAACTCTCAATGGCATAGGCATATAAAGGTTACCCCGGGTGGGTGGTGGTTTGGAACAGAGTTCCAAGTGGGAGCTGAAAGAGAAACCTTTCTGAATCTGATGTTTTATCTTAAAAATTAATGCAGATTTCACATTTTTTTCCACAGTAAAGGTGTGTATTTTTAAAATGCATGTATTTTATTATAAAAATAATTATCCTTTTGCAAAGAGGTGTGTGTGTGTGTATGTGTGTGTGTGTGTGATGGCTATCCTCTGGTTTCTGCATCCCTGTGGCAGACTGACTCATTTCTCACTTTGAAAAAACAAGACTTCAGGTATTGAAAACCCTGGTTAAAATTTAAAATTAAATTGTACCTGAAAATGAGATTACTTTATGTTTCTGTCATTAATTAATATAACTCTGTTATCAGATTAACCTAAGGGGGAGCAGGACATTGGGTTAGGAAGTAGAGAGGCAGCAGAAAGAAAAGTTAAAAATTCTGTGGAATTGCCAGAGCATTTGAGTCCTGTCTTGGGCTTCAACATCACAGTGATAGGCATTGTGACAGGAATAATGATTCCCCAGACTGTGATCCCCACCTAACCCCAAACTATGAGCAACAGTAATCCGAACCGGGATCTAAAAGTCTCCTGACAGTTATGACAGAAAGAATCTTGATTTTTCAATATACTGTATTTTTCAGCCCTTTACATTATTTTGGGCAATTCTGAGGCTACTCTTGACATATGCAAAGTTAAAACTTTCATTGGCCTTACTCATATCTTCTGTGACTCACTCAACCTGACAGGGAAATTTGTAACTATGGCTGAGACCAACAAATAAGCAAGCAAGCAAACAAACAACACCTCTTTCTTACTGCCCTTGTCAATATGAAAATTGTTGAGGATCAGGATCCTGAATTTAAGTTCTGGGCCTACATATGATAAAGTTCTACTACTTGTCAGTTACAAGATAGAGAAGAAAATTTATTTTGAAATCCACCCTAAAACACAGGATGACTTGCATGGCATTTGTGATTTTGATAAGAACTAAAATGCAGTCCAAGTTTCCCTGAAAAACAGTAAAAAGTGTAATATAGACTTAATCCATATTTAAGCCTCTCTGTTCGACCTCCCACATTTATTCCCTCTTCTGGATCCAGTAGATTGTTGGAGCCAGACCGAGGGCTTGGAGATCATCTGCTGTCATCCAGGTTTTTTACTCTATAAGTGGGAAAATGATGTCTAGACTGCTGACCTACCCAAGGGCCCTCAGCTGGTTAGGGGCAGATCTGAGACTGCAAGCTGGATCTCTAGCCTTCCGGGCCAGGGCTCTTCTTGCCACACCCTGCTTTTGTGAGACTGATGGAAAGCAAGTTGTTTTTGTGGAAGCTACGTACATTTTGGCTTAAGGTCTCTTGCTGAGGTCATTTAGATGTTAGAGATGATTGGAGTCCTCACCCTTAGGGCCAGGAACCACAACTATATTACCAGAGTATTACTATCTTGAAAAGTCTTGGAGGTAGACAACTGTTTGGGAGGTTGCAGGAAGTCAGGGGACTGGTTCCAGGGTGTCATTTGTATAGGAAGAACATTTTTTTTAAGACGTATTTGTTTATTTTTGAGAGAGAGAGAAGGAAGGGCAGAGGAAGAGGGAGAAAGAATCTCAAGCAGACCCCGGGCTAAGTGTGGGGACTGAGTGTGGAGGCTGATATGGGGCTCGATCCCACGACCCCAAGATCTCGACCTGAGCTGAAACCAAGAGTCAGATGCTTAACGGACTCCACCCAGGTGCCCCAAAGACATTCTAAAAAAAGATTTTATTTATTCATTTAGAGAGACAGAGAAGTGCACCTGGGTGGCTGAGTTGGTTAAGCATCTGCCTTTGGCTCAGGTCATGATCCCAGGGCCCTGGGCTGGAGTCTACATCAGGCTCCCTGCTCAGTGGGGAGTCTGCTTATACTACTGCCCCTCCCCACTGCTCATGCTCTCTGTCTCTCAAATAAATAACATCTTAAAATAATAATAATAATTATTATAATTTTTGTTTTTTTAAATTAACATATATTATTTGTTTCAGGGGTACAGGTCTGTGATTCATCAGTCTTACACAATTCACAGTGCTCACCATAGCACATACCCTCCCCAATGTCCATCACCCAGCCAATAATAATAATTTTTTAAAAATAGAGAGAGATTGAGAGTGAGAGGGAGAGCATGAGCAAGGGGGTGGCTGAGGGAGAGGGAGAGAGAGAATGCCAAGCAGACTCCATGCCAAGTGAAGAGTCTGATGCCAGTCTTGATCCAATGACCCTGAGATCATGACAAGAGCCAAAATCAAGAGTCGGACGCTCAACAGACAGAGCCACCCAGGTGCCCTGAGAAAAGATGTTCTTTGCATATAGATCATATTGTTACTTTGGGAAAACAGGGGGGCTGAGGGAGATTATAGCAGATGACTGGTCCCTTCAAGCTCCTCCTGGCACCATCAGTACAACTCACATGCATAGTCAATGTTAGCACCCTTGGGAAGAGATGGGGAATTATTCATTCAGTAAATTACTTTTCAATGTCAACATTTTTCTCAGACCCTTACATGATAGCATCCACACTTAACCATCCATTGGGTTTTCGATTATTAATTAAAAGTTAGGCTTTAGAGTGCAACAAACCTGGGTGCAGACCTAGCCCATGCCTTTACTACTGTTCTGCCAGGCCTTCTATAGAAACTCAATGCATGTTATTGGTGAAGATATAAAGTGACAAAAAGGCACTGTGGATTCAGTTGACTCATATTTGTATTTAAAAATTACAACAGCATCGGAGTGCCTGGGTGGTTCAGCTGGTGAAGTGTCCGACTCTTGATTTCAGCTCAGGTCATGATCTCAGGGTCGTGAGATCGAGTTCTGCATTGGGACTCTGCTAGGCATGGAGCCTACTTAAGATTTTCTCTCTCTTCCTCTGCCTTCCTCACCCTTCTCTCTCTCTCCCTCTAAAAAAAAAAAAATGACAACAGCATCTACAAACAAATGACAGCTAAATATCTACAACTGGAATGATTTATTCAGACCACAGATGATGCTTTGTGTGCAAACTGACTGATTTGAACCCGTTGTAATAATTACTCTGCAGGGTCATTGGTCCATAGCATTAGTACCTTGGACATAATGGAAGAGCATGGATTTTGGAATCTTACAGACCTGGGCTCAAATCCCAGCTTTGTCATGTCCTGACTGTGCCATCTTTGACAAGTTGCTTAACTTTTCTGAGTCTCAGTTTCCTCATCTCTAAAATAGGGATAATACCTACTTTACAGAGCTGTTAGAGGATTGGATGATATAATGTACATAGGAACCTGGGGTATGATGGGTGTCAAATAAATGTTTATTTGTATTCTCACAATTTGAACAAAGCTTAATAATCCACATCAGTTTGAAAGCATTTATTTAAATTGCAGAGGGCCTGGACATGAAGAGCTTCATACCTAGAAGGACTTGTAGCCCCACTATATGAAAACAGGGAGAAGAATAAAATAGGTTTCACATTTAATAGTACTTTCAATGTTTTGTTTTTACTTTTGTTCTCTAGGAGCATCTAGAGACAGCTTCAGCCTCTACCTAGAATCCTTTACATAACTTTTCCTTCTTCCTCTACTCCTTCATCTTCCTTTCTTCTTTCTCCCACCTTGTCCTGCACTGGTGGGGTGGAGGGGGGGCATGAGCACATCAGTGCAATGTTCCACTGTCACTGGTGATGGCTCATGTGTTCCTGAGGGCCATGTTGGAGAAGCTGGACCCATGCAAAACCCCTTATTAAAGAGTGGCCCTGACTGCAAGCATTGATGGTGCTGGTAGAGCCAGCCCCAGCCCTGAATCATTTTCATGATAGTCAAGGCAGGGATTATCATTGGTTCAGAATATCCCCGCCCTTCTTCCCTGGAACGGAAGGCTGGAGGCCACTTAAAGGGAAGTCTCTTCTACAAACAGGCAGGGCAGAAGTGAATGCAATGAGGTAGTGCAGAGATCAGCTTCGTGAGGGCATGATCTCCTAGAAGTTGTGGTTTATTCATTGCCAGGGAGCCTGGCAAGTTGACTCAGGGCCTTCATCTTCACCATCTCCTGCTCAGTCTCTCTCACACCTGTGCTCACCTTGTGGATTTATGGAAGGATTGTGTACAGTGTCTTAGAAACTTCTCACACTTGTGGAAGGACCTGTGTCAGTCTTCCTCCCCTTTGGAAAATGTGCTTTGCCTATTTCAAGAATGTCCCTTCCATTTCCTATTTCCAGGGCTGCACAATATGCTTTATCTCTTCTTTTGGACATAATTGTGAAGAAAGATACTCCGTCCTTGAAAAAATTTTCATCCCTGGCCAAATCTTTTTTTCCCATTTCCTCAGATAGTTTGGGAAACTGGCACTCATATTGCTGCTCTCTGGCTTTGTACTGATCTCCCAGAGCAGGTAGCCACTCTTGGCTCTGTTTGTCAGAGTTGAATTGGAGCAAGAAGCCATGTGACATATTGGTATGCAGATCATGTGACAATGGAATGAGAAACAAAGAGCAGGAGGCTCAGCCTTCAGGCAAACGACCAATATAGGAATGAGAGCTGCTAGTATTTCCTGTTTATCTTTTTAATGCTAATTATCTGTTTCTTGTTCTCAAATTTAGCAGTTGTTGACCTAGCTCAATTTTAGATGCCCAGAAACTATCCTCCAAATATATGCCTCCAATATAACTTGGGGGTTCATTAGATTAATTAATTAATAGTGGTTAATAAATGCTTTGAAATCTTTTTATTAAAAGGGCCACCTAAGTACAAAGTGTTATTATAATCAGGTCTAATGAGGTCAGTGATTTAAAGAGAGGGTTTCAAACCATATATAAAGCCCCTCCAATGATCAGTGATACAGGATGAAGGTAAGAAGAGGCAGGTGATTCTACAGGCTGGTGTTTAGAACCTCCTCCACAGTGGCAGAGCCACACTGAAGTTTGCTTGGATTGAAGCCAGGTAATCATAGATCTACCAACTAATGGATTCTCAAATTGTTTAACTTGTCTTTTAGGACAAAGGCCACTGCTTTGTTAAAGTCTGGCGTGCAGGGTAGTGCTGAAGACGGGGGACTTTCCTAAACCGAGAGGAGAGATTTGCTCTGCAAGTTCACAAACCAGGTTAGTGCTCACCTTCTTGTATCTTGTAGAACACTTAAGCTGTCTTTTGAATGAAACCAAAAATTGAATGTACGGAGCACAGCAAACCTCTTCTGAGTCATGATCTCTAATGCTCCTCTCAGTGGCTTCTTTTGGTTTTCTAAGGAGACTATAGTCAAAGAATGGGAACAAAATTATGATATGAGCAACCTTGGAGACAGGATGGGAGTGTGTGTGTTGGCCTAACATATTTAAGATATTTATAGGCTCATGTCAATATGAAATTGGATTAAAATGAGTTGGGAGATTATACTTAGGAAAGAGTGATCCAATGAACCATAATACCGAGCCTATGAGAATAAAATCGTGGAACTGGCAAAAAAAGTATTATACTGGAAATGATTCTAAATTTTCTTTTAATTAAAACAAATTTCCTTCAGAAAACTTTCAAGTTTTAAAATTAACCAGTTTCTCTTTCAAATCATAATAGGTGCTGTAGGATAAGATTCACAACCATGCTATCCTCTATCCTGTTTTGGGGACTTATTGCCCTCATTGGTAAGTCATCGACTGACATTTAGCATCTTCTGTAGGGTGTCCACAAAAACATGTAGCATAGTCATGAATCAGAAAAAGCAATGATTACATGTAATGGAGGGGTGGGTTCTCCTTCTAATCAGCCTGGCCATCAGTCAACTGCTTACATCTATAATTAACAGTGTATTCTGCTTGCCAAGTAGGTGAAGGCACTGTCAGTGGGAATTTATGGAACAGTGCCTTGGGAGGCAAGACATATGAAGATAAAATTATTAATACCAGGCAGTAAATAAGAGTTAAATGAATATAGACAGAAAAAGACACTAGTCTGGGAAGAGTTCAGGATAAACAGTTCACATCTAGTCAGGATGTTGAGACCAGAAAGGCTTTCTGGGAGGATGTTATACTTGAAGAATGTTTGGTGTTATTTGATAAGAGAAGAAAAGAGTCTGCTGTATGGGTAGAATGGCTTTAGTATAGGGAGGCAGAAATGGATGAAAAGTGTTGGGAGTACAGTAAACAGATCAGTGAGACCAGAACAGAAGTGAGGATTTCTGAGGGGAAGGATAGAAAGGTAGGCTGGTGAGATGGTTAGGGACTTTGAATAAGAAAAGATTGAAAATTTGGCTTAGGAAAAATGAAAAGCAACTGTAAACAATGTTCAGGTTGTCTTTATGAACAGGGTGAAGATTGAGAAGAAAGTATTTCTGAAATGTTTAATTCTAAATTTGAAAAAGTGAAGCTACAGAAAAGTGATAATTTCCGATTATTTATGTGGTCAAAGGCAGGGGAACATAGTTTTAAATTTTTATTCTTTCTTTAATTTCCAGGTGGGAGCAGAATTATATAGCCAGTGGACTAATTATGAGCTACCCTACTAGCTATGTTTAATTGAAAGGTGACTATAATTAAGAAGGGCCTGTGTGTTTATGATGTCAACACAAGTAGTGTAAAGTCCATGGTCATATTCTAATCCCCTTAAAGCAAACTTAGGTATGCATGAGTCTGCTGGGAATCTTGGTTAAAGTGCAGATTCTTTGACCTTATACCTAAAGACTCTGATTCAACAGACCTAGTATGAGGAGCCCAGAAATAGGTATTTTTAATAGGCATCCAGATAACTTTGATACCTGTGAGCATAGCGAAGGCTGGCTCTCCAGTAAAAAGAAATTGAAACTTTTGACATATGGACACTTGATCCAGATAACTTAGATTATTCCTTTACTTCTCATTCATCCATCCATCCATCCATCCATCCATCCATCCATCCATCCATTATCCATTCACAAATATTTATTGAATGTCCACTTTGTGCCAGGCATTGTTCTAGGTGCTGAGGAGGAGATAGCAAAGGGAAAAAAATGTTCTAGTGAGAGGAATAGGAAAAAAGAGAGGAAGAAATAAAAGGAAGGAAGGAAGGAAGACATGTCAGGTGGTGATAGGTGATATAAATAAAATAATATAAGGTAATGGGTGATAAGGAATGAGGCATGAGTGTGTTGCCTTTTTAATATAAGTAGAAAAAAAGGCTCTTTAATAAGTTAATTAAAAATTGTTGTAGAATGTTTCAAACACATAAAATGGGGGAGGGAATAGTGTAATTAACTCCCGTGTACCATCATCAAGCATCTATGGTTTTCAACACTTTGCTATTCTTATTTTATCTATTCCTCACGTCTGCATTTTTGGGGAGGATCGGAGGTTAGAATATTGTAAAGCAACCCAAAAGATCAAAACATTTTACCTATAAATGTTTTAGAATGTGTCTAAAATGTACAAGGACCAGCTCTGGCATAAGAAGATGTTCCTGGCTCACCTTAAACATTTCCTGCCCCAGACCAGGAATGAGACCTTTTTCTGAGGAGCACTGGTTCCTCTGAGTGGGAAATAGTATTTAGAGACCACAATATGAGCATCAGGGGTCCTCCATTGCTATGGGGTGTTATTCCTTCCAGGTCTTTTCAGTGGAGAGAACTTAGAAAGTATATATTTTTTTTAAAAAAAGAAAAACAATTATGCATTCATACTGATATTTCACATTAATATTTTTGAATACAAAGGATTTCTAAAAATCCTGACTCCTAATAACATTAACATGATACTTATTTATATATAATAGTTTCAAAATAACTATGGCAGTATTACCAACCAACAGTGATCCTGTGCATATAGTTTAAGATTTTCTTATGATTCTTTATGTTCATAGGATGTATTCCACTAGTGGTGTATGCTTACATTGACTTGTTTTTAAGTAACTAGAAATAATTCTCTTCTATGTATTAATTAAGTTTTCAATTTGATATAATTTGTCTCTCACTTTTTAGGATTTTTTTTTCTATTTAATTTTTTTAAATTATAGAAACATGTACATGGCTCCAAAATAAAAACTATAAAAAAGGTACATTTAGAGAAGTCTAGCCTCTATCCCTGTCCCTTTTACCTCTTCTTACCTTGCCCCATAACAAACAATTTTTATTAGTTTTTGGTTCATCCTTGTATTGTTTCTTTTGAATATATAAAGAAATCTCTCACACACACAAACACACACTATCATATTCTCTCCCTTTTTCAAACAAATACAATTCCATAACTACTACTCTGTACCTGGAGATAATGTTATAGAATCATATAGAGTTCTTCCTTTTTGCAGCTGCATAGTAATCTGTTGTGTGGAAGGGGCTTAGCTTACTCAGTCCCTATGTGAATGATACTTGCATTGTTCCCAGATCTTTGCTGTTATAAATAGTGCTGAAACAACAGCCTATTGCAAAATCTCCTTCCACAGCAATGTATAAGACTGCCTATTCCCCCACCATCTCATTGTCAGAATACATTGTCAAACTTTTGGATTCTTGCCAATTAAATAGGTAAAAAATAGTGTCTCAGTGATGTTTTAATATGGCATTCTCTTTTGAGTGTGGTTGAGCACCTTTTTATACATTTAAGGATTTTTTCTTTTTTTTTGTTTATGAACTGTTTATTCATATCTTTTGCTGATAGGGTGGTATTTGAACAGAGTCCTGAAGGCAGTGAGGCAGCAAATCATGTAGATACCTGGAGAAATAGCATTCTATGCAAAAGGATCTGTAAATATAAAGGCCTTGAGCTAGGAACCTGCCTGAGATGTTGAAGGATAAGCAAGGAGAAGAATGTGACTGGAGAAGAGTGAGGGAAGGGAAGGAGAAGTCAGAAAGTGAGCAGAGGCCAGATCAGGTAGGGCTTGAAGGCCACAACAGAATGATTGGAAAGCCACTGGAAGGTTGATCCCATGATCCCATGCATGTTTCCACAAACCAGTCTGGCTGCTGGGGGATAGACTGCAAGGGTGGAGGAAGGAGGTCAGCTAGGAGGCTGTTACAATAATCAAGATGAGCAATGGTGGTAGTTTGGACCCTGGTGGTAGCAAAGGTGGTGAAAAGTGGTCAGATTCTGGGTATATGTTGTCAGTCTGCACCCTCACTCACAGCTTCTACGCTTCTATCTTACATATGATCTGTGTCCTGGAAATCCATCCATTCATTCACTCATGTATATTTCCTACACATATTGTAGGCTCAAGATTCTATGCTGAGGGCCATGAAGAGTGCCAATGCCATGCTCTTTGCATCACATGGAAATCCATACTGCTTAGGGAAGCTTAATGGCTTTGCTGGTTTCTACTGGTTTTGTTATCTAAATAGGCTTTCTAAGTATTATGAATTTACTTGATAGTTTCACTGTCTGACTTCCTGATGCATTTACAATAGCTTTTTTTTTTTTTCCCTGTTTGTAGTTGGGAGAGGGTAGATTGTGCCTGTATTTTTATTTGTTTTGATGAGTTTTGCTTTTTAAAAAAGTTAGTCTTTAGAGTTGCTTTGTTTTCCTTTTAAAATATATATTTATAAGGAATAGTTCCATTGGTTGTGTGCCTAATTCTAAGAGAGTCTCTTTATACTGTCAAGTTCATCAGAATTAGACCTATAGTGAATGGGGAAAATCCATCTCTCTATTAAAAAATACCATTTACAACACTAAGTGAAACAACATAGTTTTTTACGTCAAATGTTTTAACAAATATAATTTCTTATGACAAGTATTTGTAGTCTTAAGATATAAGTCAACAGTCCTAGGAACTATTAGAGCAAACTTTTCAACTTACACCAAAGCTCTTTATCTCTTTTAGTAAATAGACTTGGACAGTAAGTCACTTCATAATGACAAAATAAAAAATAAGAATAGGATTTAACTTAAGTTTTTATGGTAAGTTGAATTTTATTTCCAATTTTACTAATTATACTTAGAAATTCAACCTCACAGAAACATGATATAAAATGGATATTTTAAGTTAATGGTACCCTTCTTTTTTATCTTAAGTGGTATTGGTACCCTTCTTTCTTATTTTCTTAAACGAAGGCAATTTGTTAATCCAGATGTTTACATCCCCAGAAGTATTTGTGTCAGAAGTGTCTTAAAATTTCTCTCAAAGTTCCTGCTTAAAACTCTATTGGCAATTTTAATTCTGATCAAGATTGCAGCAAGTGTTTTTGAGACCTATAAAAATTGATTTTCATAATACTTTGTACAATGTTTAGAATTAACTACTTCATTAAAAGATTTTCAGGGGCACCGTGCTGGCTCAGTCAGGAGAGCATGTGACTTGATCTCCAGGTCATGAGTTTAAGTCCCACGTTGGGTGTGGAGACTACTTAAAAAAGTTTTTTTTTTAAGGTTGGAGTAAAATGGGACGGGGGAATCTTCTGTTCTGTTTTGTCTGATGAGTTATCCAAGGGGTCTTAGGGAGGGAATTGGGAAAGAGTAAGTCTATGGCTTCACCTTTGGTTTAGTAATGCTCATTATAGCGACTCGAGCAATATATCTTGCAGGCTTCATGAGAATTATCGTTCTCTCCCCCAGGCACTTCTAGGGGCTCGTACCCTTTCACTCACTCAATGAACCCTCACCTGCATCCCCGCCTGTACCATGGCTGCTACGGTGACATCATGACCATGGAGACCTCTGGTGCCGCCTGTGATATAACCAGGTTGATGAACTGTGGTAAGTGAAAAGCAAAGCAAACATTTGGCTTTCCCCCTTTCATCATTTTTATATTATTTTTTTAGGAAGTAGCTTAATTTTGAAAAGGTATAATTGCTGTTATAGCAATAAGATCAAAGTTAAAAATTAGAAGAAAGCAGAATCCTGACCAACTTAACAAACGACTTCTTTTAATTTCCCCCTATTCTTTTTTTTTTTTTTAAAGATTTTATTTATTTATTTGACAGAGAGACAGAGAGAGAGAACAAGTAGGCAGAGAGGCAGGCAGAGGGAGAGGGAGAAGCAGGCTCCCCGCTGAGCAGGGAGCCCGATGTGGGGGCTCGATCCCAGGACCCCGGGATCATGACCTGAGCCGAAGGCAGCCGCTTAACCGACTGAGCCACCCAGGCGCCCCTCCCCCTATTCTTTCCAAACCTTATCCATATGTGTTTATTTCTACATAATTAAATGATTGTTTACATAAAATATTAAATTCTGCCTTTGTTTTTTGTTTGTTGTTGTATTTACTTCATGTTACAGCATGAGCATTTAGGCGAGCCTCTTGTTCTTTGTACATCCTCTCTTTTGTAATCCTGTTCCAAAGTCTTCTTCATGTTATCCCAGCATTAGAATGTCAGCGCTGGAAGCAACTACAAGGTCAATCTAATCCCACCTCCCCAATTTATAGATCTGAAAACTGAGGCTCAGCAAGAAGAGACTTCTCATGGGCCTGGAACTAGGTAGTAGCAGAACCAGACTCAAATTTAGGTTGGCTGACTTCTAGTCCAAGAGTCTTCCCAAGGCACCAATGTGGCAGGTAACAGAAGAACAAGAAAGAGAGCAGAAGTGGTACTGCTTGGGGTTGTGGACCTTTCTGGGTTTATGCAATTAGAGATTAAAAACAATGTCCTAGAATAGTTGTCCCAAGCTTTGGGCTGTGGTTGGGGGCTATGACTGACTTATTAAACTTTGGAAGGGCGCCTGGGTGGCTCAGATGGTTAAGCGTCTGCCTTCGGCTCAGGTCATGATCCCAGGGTCCTGGGATCGAGTCCCGCATCGGGCTCTCTGCTCCTTGGGAGCCTGCTTCTCCCTCTGCCTCTCTCTCTCTCTCTGTCTCTCATGAATAAATAAATAAAAATCTTTAAAAAAAAAAAAAAAAAAACTTTGGAAAAGGGTTCTCTTCTGGAGTAAACAGTTTTGTTTTCTTTTGACTTAGGGATCCGTGGTTCTGAAATGTTTGCTGAGATGGATTTGAGGGCCTTAAAAACTTACCAGATTCTGATCAAAGAAGTTGGGCTGAGGTATTGTGTGGACCCTGCTCTCATTGCAGCCATCATCTCGAGAGAAAGCCATGGTGGAGCTGTCCTGCAAGATGGCTGGGACTACACGGGACTTAAATTTGGCTTGATGCAGGTACTTGGCAAGAAACTTTCAGTCAGCCCCACTTCATCCTTCCTTATGGAAGCTCAACCCAAACTAGATGTCCATTTGTAGTACTTCCAGGCTTCAAAACACCCTGGAATTTCAGCATAATTTGTACTTCTGTATTTCTGAAACACATCTCTGGTATTTCTTTCCAGATTTATCAGTTTTTGGATATCTTCAGAAAAAGTATCTTATGAGTTTTATAACTACAATTTGCAATTAATAATATGCAATGCACTTAAATTGAGAAAATCTTATAAAGGGCACTATTAGAAGTGTCCATTTGGGGCCCATAAAGTAGTGAATTTTATCCATGTAGATCAAAACACTATAATTAAACTCTACTTGAATCAAATGGTTCTTTAGGCAAATTGGAGGAAGGGGATCCAAATTATCTGGATGTTTGCAACCAGTCATTATTTTAAATTGTCTGTAGAGAGCTAAGCTTCAGACTGTCCCAATTAGAAACAAATTTTTATGTTTGACTGCAAATGTCTAGTCACTGAATGCTAATTATTTGTTTTGAAACAACTTTTTCATAAATTTATTTATATTTGAGAGTTTAACAAAAACTATGCCACTTCCACACCTCCCAAATCATACTTTGTTTCTCTCTCTTTTCTTTTTTTTTTTTAAGATTTTTATTTATTTATTTACAGAGAGAGACCCAGCGAGAGAGGGAACACAAGCAGGGGGAGTGGGAGAGGGAAAAGCAGGCTCCCAAGGAGCAGGGAGCCCGATATGGGGCTCGATCCCAGGACCCTGGGATCATGACCTGAGCTGAAGGCAGACGCTTAATGACTGAGCCACCCAGGTGCCCCTCTCTCTTTTCTGTGAGAGAAAGTAGAATTGATTCTGTGGAGATAAAGTAAGGGGGCCGAGGCCAGTGGCTGTATACTTGAGCACAAGGAAGAGAAATTGGGAATAGTAGAAAAATGTGTTGCTTTATCCAGATGCCGACATTATTATCTGATTTTTGTAGCTTGATAAAAAAATTTATCACCCTGTTGGTACCTGGGACAGCAAAGAACACCTTTTGCAGGCTGTTGGGATTCTAACAGACAAAATTAAGGCAATCCAGAAAAAATTCCCCATGTGGAGTGTGGCTCAACACCTCAAAGGTAGGCCATGTTTGTGGAGCTTTGTTTAAAAGATCAGCGAGTGAGACCCCTGAAGGCCAGATGTGCCCCGGGGCCTCTCTGGGAGCGTTCCCATGGGGTCAGCAATGGGTCTGGAAGGAGCTGCCAAAAGGATGCACTAGTGCTCTCTGAACCACTGAGTTACTTTGAGTGGTCTTGCTTCCCAACGTCCATTTCCCCTTCTGCCAAATGTTGGTGTTCTTATATCTCTCATTAGTTACTGAGCCACTAAGTGATGTCTTGAGAATTAATGCAAGAGTTTAAAAGAATGTTTGCCTTCCTCTGGTAGAATTTTCCTGATGTAAGAAACTTAACGACTTTCTTTGTTTGAACAAATGTTTACTCTGAACATTCTCAGCGACATCTGGGCTTTAGGTACCATATCCAAGGGAAGATCTCTGGTTGGCTGATCACAGACCTCCTCAAGTTCAGCATCTTCCAGACTGAATTAAGTCACTAGCCTCCCACCATAAACTTACTCTTTCTTCTGTTTTTCTGTCTCTTCTCTTTTTTTTGTCTCTGTGAAAGGCACCATATGTCTAGTCATTCCAGCCAGAAAACCAGAGTGTTTTCTTAGGTTCTCTGGTTCCTTCTGTTTTCACATCCAATCACAAGCAAGTCCTATCAAGTTTACCTCTTACAGACCCATGGTGTGCATAATACCTTTCTCCTCCCACACTTTAACATCCTTAATTTAGAATAAACAATTTCTGTTTTCTCTATTTCAAGGTCCCTGAAGTCAGGGATCATGACCAGGGGTGTTTTTCTCTATATATCAGAGCAAAGCAGTCATGTTAAACACATAAATAACTACTGAAGATTAAAATTTGGGGGTAAAATACACATATCCACTTGCATACACACACATATCCATACAAAGAAATGATTATGTCTTGTGTACCATTGTGTACCCTGCACTCAGTGTGGCACCCATCCACCTGGCACATAGTAGGTGCATAAAAACATTTATTGAATGACTGAATGAGGGATTGAATAAATGAGTAAATTCTTTTTTAAATGAGTAAGTTATTTAATGACTGGGAGAATGCCATAAACAGTCTCCGACTGAAGATTTGCTGGGGATCAAGTTTTGCCAGGCCTGGACTACATAAGAGGCAAATATGGCTTTTGCAGCAAGAAAGACAAGTCTCTTAAAAGGAGAGAGAAGGAAAAAAGTCTGGAATTTTCCCAGAGATTCTTGGGGTGGTTGAGCCTTTCAGGAGGGGAGGAAGGGGGAAGGAGAATCTGGGACTGCCTGCTTTGAAAAATTTGCCTGGAGGGCTTACATCCTGGGAATGCTCATATCTTATTTCTTTTTTTTTTTTTTTAAAGATTTTATTTATTTATTTGACAGAGACACAGCAAGAGAGGTAATACAAGCAGGGGGAGTGGGAGAGGGAGAAGCAGGCTTCCTGTGGAGCAGGGAGCCTGATGCAGGGTTCCATCCCAGGACCCTGGGATCATGACCTGAGCCAAAGGCAGATGCTTAATGACTGAGCCACCCAGGTGCCCTGCTCATATCTTATTTCTACTGAAAGTTAATATTTCAGTCTGAACCTCTGTTTCATTTCAGGTGGTCTCTCAGCCTTTAAGTCAGGAATCAATGCCATCGTCACCCTAACGGACATAGACAAAGATTTGGTCAATGATCTTCTCGCCCGAGCTAAATTCTATAAAAGACATGGCTTCTAGGCAAAGCTCTGTGGGTGGCCAGGTTGGCAGGTGTTCAGATGGCCCCTCTTTGAGAGTTTGATATGGATGTGTCATACCCAACACAAAGAAATGGTTGCAATTATGACAGAAAATTCAGTTTTCTTAATGCAAATAAGCATCCAAAAAAAAAAAGAAAGAAAGAAAAAGAAAAGGAATCCCACCCAGTTCATAATATGATTCCCATAAAATGTTCACAAACATATATGCACAATTATTTTGTAGTAAATGTGAATATCATGGTAAGTGACATCTATATATTTCAGTGAGGCCCTATTTTATTCCATGATTTCAATGCCTGCTGACCCCTGTTTTACCAGAATTGTTAACAAGAGAGCCTGGCCTGAGCCTTTGTCCTTTTCCAAGTATTTGTCCAAGCCACTAGGGCTTTGATTGTGAGATATGCTTAACTCATAAGCCAGTCAACCTGTGGGATGATGGAGAAACTAGGGATGGAATTCTAGCTTCACAAGTAACTGAGAGCTGACTGTGGTGAAGCTGTTCTTCTGAAAGTGCTATATGCCATGTCCCTGGCTCACACCAACCTTCTGTGTCTTCTTCCTCTTGTTTGCTGAAGATCCAGGGACTGGCTTCTTCTATTTTCAGGAATTTCTGCCACACACTTGTTCAAGAAGTCCACTCCTCACAAAACATGACTGAAGATAAGCATATAGGACCTGAGTGAGTTATGGTTCTTTAATTGCAAGCAAAAGTAACCAATTCTGGAAAATTTAAGGAATAAGAGGCAGTTACGAGAAGGCTATCAAAAGACTCATAGAAACAACAAGGTCAAGGACATGAAGAGAAACCAAATGACTTTGTGCAGCAGGAACCAGTTGACCATACTTGATAGCATCCTCACTGAATGAATGTATTAGCTCTCTCCTTGCATAAATGTACTCCAGAGACTTTTTCTTCCATCCTTTCATCATTCTGATTCACTTTCACAGTTTCAGGAGAGAGACTCTGATGAGCTTATCTTGGGTCATCTACATACCTACGCCTTGGCTACTCTGCTCTTTGGTCTTGTCCAGACTACCCACAATGGAAAAGAGTTCCCTAGAACGAAAAACCTGGTGCAGTTTGTGGCTTTACTACCATCCTCAGGAGAGGACACAAATAATAATGTTGGAGCATAAAACCCTCAAAGTCCCTGCTGACATGGCTCCTCCTTGGCTTTTAGCTTTTGGGGGGAATATTTGATAAAAGTTACCCCATTACTTTTCTTTCTGAGAAGGAATCAAAATTAAACCCACCTACCTCTGAGTGCCCCCGGAGAAAGCCGGGTAAACCTTCTCTGCCCAACAACATCTTAACCTAGCCTGAAGATTTGACTTAGGCAGAAATGGGACCCTGTGTTTCACTGGGCAGAGTCAATGGTCAGCTAGTATGGTAGCCCTGCAGAATACAGTCCAGCATCTCTTATAATTGGTTGAGGACCATACTGTACCAGTTGTTAAATATTTTGATATCCTCCCTGCTTGTAGGCAATCCAGAACGTTCACTTTACTTAAGAATGGTTTCTTCTGGGCTTTCCCCCACAAGCATGTACTCCACCTAACTGCCAGCCCCTTCAATGTCACTACTAAAGCAATAAAGCACATCTAGGTGAGATAATTTCCAAGTAACTTGAAAAACAAGAAATAGGATACTGACTTAGACTCTGAATTGATTCTCCCAGTATTCTCTTTATGACTTGGATACCAAGAGATGTTCTATAGGAGAGTCCATATTTAAGGTGTCTTAGTTTGATTCCCACAGAAACAGACCCTGAGACAAGGAGTCAGGTCCAGGTAGCTTATTTGAGATGTGCAGGGACTTGGTGATACAGGGAAGGGAAGAAAGCCAGCAAAATGTGTGTCATCAAACCAGCTACTGGGGTGGGCACTGGAGCTCAATCCTCCAAGCAAACATCAAGAAATGGTACAAACCACACAGTTCAGAATTATTCTACCCAGGGGATAAGGAGCTGGGGTATTTATACATCTACTTTTAAGAGCCATTGATTGAGGGATCTTCCTTTTGGGGGCTGGGGGAGGGCGTGTCACTTCTGTGCGCCTCTGCTCTATCATGCAAATAGGCAGCACACTTTTCTGCAGTTCCAAGGAAAAGAGACTGTAAGCACAGAAATGCAGATACTGGCAGTTGGAAATCACCTGAGAATCCTGGATCTGCTTCACAGAGGTTAGATACAGCTGGAGGCTGGGGATACCTTCCACCACTGCTTGCTTTCCTCTGTGACCTAACAACATAGTAAGAACAATATGGAAATAAATACAAGCCTCGTGATACCTCATGATTTCCATTATAAGCTTTTCCATAATCTATTAGAATTACTAATTAAATATGATAGAACTGCCTCAGTCTATTTTTCTAGTTGATACTGAGAACAATAGTCAAGATGTTAGACTCAAATGTGGCTCCACTAAATATTCTTTCAGTCATCCTCAGTTTTCTTTATATTTTTTTTGCCTGTGTCCTTTTCAGGGATAATGAATGGCTCTATGTTTGCATCCTAGTGTGTACAATGTCACTTCTTTTTGTTGTCTAAAAACCAAGCTCTCTCTGGAAAATGAAGAAAGACTGTCTTATAAATAGTTCTGAAAGCAACAACAACAACAAAATTACCATCCTTTCCTCTCTTGGCAATCAGCCTCACAGGACTTTAAGCATCAGTGCTGAGAACATTATTAGAGGTCACAGATATGGAAGCACTTCCTTCCCTTACTTCCTCTGCACTATGCTAAAGGAACATACATGACTAATGGCCCTAATAAGACCAACCTTGGGTATTGTGGAGACTGAAGGAAAAAGTATTTGAGAAATTACTAAGCAATCATTGGTGATGTTGTGGTGGCAGCATCCCCAGAAGGAGAGGCTTTGCAAGCGTGAGGGGGCGGGGGTCATGAGGACATAGGATTCCTGGGAAAGAGGGAGCTGTGAAAGTTAAAAGACTCTAAAGGTAAAGTGACTGCAATCCTCTTCCTTGCCTGCCCCATTGGGTGTAGCCTGTGAGGCAGCCCTTAGTTTGTCTGCCTGGTGAGTACAAAAGGGAGTGGAGTTATCTCTCAGTTACTTCTTTTTAGTTGCCATCTTGATGTTTATTTGTATTGAATTTAAAATCCACTCTTTATTTTTTGAAGATTTATTTATTTTAGAGAGAGGGCATGCATGCACATAAGTGGGAGGGGCAGAGGTAGAGGGAGAGGAAATCTCAAGCAGACTCACGCTGAGAGTGGAGCCCAACCTGGGGCTCAATCTCACAAACCCAGAGATCACAACCTGAACCAAAACGGAGAGTCAGACAACCAACTGCACGACCCAGGCACCCCTAAAATCCCCTCTTTAAAAAAAAAGCTTTCTTTAAATTGTGAAACAATACACATATGGAAGAGTTTGTGTAATAACAAAACTGTTTAGCAAAATAAACTATTAAAAAAAGACTAGTGACAGTATCAAAAAAGACTAGCCACAGAAGAGGAGAAGACATTTCAACAAATAAGCAAATATTTTATTATAGTCTAATGAATCAATCTATTCTCTTTTTTTTGGGACCCAAAGTGATATTTTAATTGGTTTTTATAAAGTTTTTAAATGATGTTTCATTAATATTTTATTCCAGGTCTCATGAAGAAAAAAAACCCCACTGGATATTCAAACCCTATAATTCATATTGTTAAATTATGCATTTATTGTCCTGCTTAATTTTTTTCCTAGATTTTTTTTTCAATTTTAGTAAAATACATAACACAAAATTTACCATTGTAACCATTTTTAAGTGTACAGTTCAGTGGCATTAAATACATTCATAATGTTGTGCAATCATTACCACCATCCATTTCCGTAACTCACATCATCTCATAAAACCTATACTCTATAGTTATACTAACTATAAACAATAACCCCCAACCTGCCCAGCCCCTGGCAATTACTATCCTGCTTTCTGTCTCCGTGATTTTAACTATTCTAAGTATCTTATATAAATATTACCTTATTCTTAATAACTCTCGTGCCCCATTTAAGGAATATTTTCCATCATCAGATTGTGAAGATAATTCTCTTACGTTACTTCTAAATGCCTTACTGTTTTGTATTTCACATGTGGGTTTATAAAGCACTGGATTTTTGTGTGATTTAGAGATCCAATTTAAATGTTTTTCTGTGTGGATACCTAAAATTGTCTCAAAAACACTTATTGAAAAGATCATCTTTCCCTCACTGCCCTGCACTACCATTTCTATTTCTGATCTCTCTCTTCTGCTCATCATTTACTTATTTCTACCAAGAACAAACTATCTGAGTTAGTATAGCTTTATTGTGAGTCTTCATTCCTGGTAAAGCAAGTCCTCCAACCTTGTTTTTCTCCTTGCATTTTTATATAAATTTTACAATTAGCTTGTCAAATTCCACAAAAATAACTGTTAGGATTTTTTTTAATTAAAAAAATTTAGTTTTTAGAGAAGTTTTAGATTCACAAAAAAACTGAGCAGAAAAAGTACCAGAGTTTCCATATACTCCCCATCCCCACACATACACAGCCTCCCCCAGTATCGATATCCAACAGCACAGCGGTATATTTGTTATAATCAATGAACCTACATTGACACATCATTATCATCTGAAGTCCATAGTTTATATTAGGGTTCATTCTTGGTGTTGTACATTTTATGGGTTTTGACAAATGTATAAGGACATGTGCTCATCATTAGAGTATCATACAAAATAGTTTCATACAAAATGAAGAGTATCATACAAAATAGTTTCATTGCCCCTAAAACTCCTATTTATCCTCCCCTTGTCTTCCCCCAGCCACTGATCATTTTACTGTCTCAATAGTTTTGCCTTTTCCAGAATGTCTTAGAATCATACAGCGTGTAGTCTTTTCAGATTGGCTTCTTTCACTTAGTAATATATATTTAAGTTTCCTCCATATCTTTTCAAGGCTTTATAGCGCATTTCTTTTTAGCACTGAATAATATTGCATTATCTAAATGTACCACAATTTATTTTTCAATTACCTGCCGAAGATATCTTGTTGGCTCCCAATTTTTGGCAATTATGAATAAAGCTGCTATAAACATCTGTGTGCAGGTTTTTGTGTGGGCACAGTTTTCAATTCATCTGGATAAATACCAGGAACATGATTGCTGGATCACATGGAAAACATGGAAAGAGTATGTTAAGTTTTGTTAAGAAACTACCGAACTATCTTCTAAAGTGGCTGTACCATTTTTTCCCCATTAGCAATAAATGAGTTTTTGTTGCTCCACATCTTTGTCAGGATTTGGTATTGTCAGTGTTCTGTATTTGAGCCATTCTAGTAGGTATGTAGAGATCTTGTCATTTTAACTTGCAATTCCCTAATGTCATATGATGTTGGACATCTTTTCAGATGCTTACTTGCCATCATATATCTTCTTTGGTGAAGTGCCTATTAAGGTCTTAGACCCATCTTTTAATTAGGTTGTTTATTTTCCTGTTGTTGAGTTTTAAGAATTCTTTGTATATTTTGGATATTAGTCCTTTATCAGATGTATATTTTAAAAATATTTTCTCCCAGTCTGTGTTTTGTCTTGTCATTCTCTTGACACTATCTTTGACAGAGCAGAAGTTTTTAGTTTTAATGAAATCCAGCTTATCAATTTTTTCTTTCATGGATCGTGTCTTTGATGTTGTATTTAAAAAAGTCATCAACATACCTAGGGTCACATAGGTCTTCTCCAATGTTATCTTCTAAGAGTTTTAGTTTTGCATTTGTGTATAGATTCATTTGGACTTAATTTTTGTGAAGAGTGTAAGGTCTGTGTCTAGATACCCCCTCCTTTTTTGGGGGGGTGTGGATGTCCAATTGTTCCAGCACCATTTTTTGAAGACACGATCTTTGCTCCATCATATCGCCTTTGCTTCTTTGTCAAAGATCAGTTGACTATATTTATGTGTCTCTTCCTGGGTTCTCTGTTCTGTTCCATTGATCTATTTGTCTATTCTTTCTCAAATACCACACTGTCTTGCTTACTGTAGTTTTGTAGTAAGTCTTGAAACCAGGTAATATCAGTCCCTCCAACTTTTTTCTTTAATACTGAGTTGGCCATTCTGGGTCTCTGCCTCTCCATGTAAACTTTAGAATCAGTTTGTTGATATCCAACAAATAACTTGCTGGGATTTTGATTAGGATTACTTTGGATCTATAAATCAAGTTGAGAAGAACTGACATCTTGACAAATTGAGTCTTCCCATTGAAAAACATGAAATATCTCTTCACTGATTTAGTTCCTCTTTGTTTCCTTTCACCAGTGTTTTGTAGTTTTTCTCATAAAGATATTATAGATATTTTGTTAGATTTACACCTAAGTATTTAATTTTTGTGGGGTGCCAATGTAAATGGTATTGTCTTTTTAATTTCAAATTATACTTTGTTCATTGCTGGCATATAGGAAATTGATTGACTTTGGTATATTAATCTTGTATCCTGCAACCTTGGCTATAATTGCTAATTTATTTCAGGGAATTTTTAGTTGATATTTTTGGATATTCTACATAGACAACATGTCATCTGAGACAAAGACAGTTTTATTTCTTCCTTCACATTCTGTACACCTTTTATTTCCTTAGTTCATTAACTAAGACTTCCAGTACAATGTTGAAAAGCAATAGTGAAAGGGAACATCCTTGCCTGCTCCTGATCTTAGTGGGAAAGCTTTGAGTTTCTCACCATTAAGTATGTAGGTTTCTTGTGGCTGTTTTTTATCAAGTTGAGAAAGTTTCCCTCTATTCTTAGTTTGCCAAGAGTTTTTATTGTGATGTCTATTGGATTTTTTGGATGATTTTTCTGCATCTATCAATATGATCGTGTGGTTTTTCTTCTTTAACTTGTTGATGTGATGAATTACATTGATCAATTTTCAAATGTTGAACCAGCCTTGTGTACCTGGATAAATCCCACTTGGTCATGGTATACAATTATTTTTATACATTGTTGGATTTCACTTGCTAACATTTATCATTCTGAAAATCTGAAATTCTTAAGGGCCCTTAGGAATTATGCTAAATCTACTCTGCTTATGCTCTATAAATGGAATAACAAAGCCTGGGTGACAGTACATCTGTTTACAATACAGTTTACTGCATATTTTAAGCCCATGATTGAGACCTACTGCTCAGGGGGGAAAAAAAAAATTCCTTTCAAAATATTACTACTGGGGATCCTGGCTGGCTCAGTCAGCAGAGCATGTAACTCTTGATCTTGGGGTTGTGAGTTTGAACCCCACATTGGTTGTAGAGATTACTTAAAAATAAAATCTTAAAAAATCCCACAAAATATTGCTATTCATTGACAATGCACCTAGTTACTCAAGAAATGGGAATGCAAATTGGTTCAGCTACTATGGAAAACAGTATGGAGGTTCCTAAAAAAATTAAAAATAAAACTACCATAAATCCCACTTCTGGGGATATATCTAAAGGAAATGAAAGCACGATATCAAAGACATATGCACTCTTGTGTTCATTGCAGCATTAATCACAATAGTCAGGATAAGGAGACAACCTAAATATTTATCAACAGATGAATGGATAAAGAAGTTGTGGTGTGTATATATAATGGAATATTATTCAGCCATGAGGGGAAAAAAAAGGAAATCCTGACATTTGCAACAAGGATGGACCCTGAGGGTGTTATGTTAAGTGAGATAAGTCAGCCAGAGAAAGACAAATACTATCTTTCATATGTGAAATCTAAAAAAGCCAAACTTACAAAAACAGAGTGCAGCATGATGGTTACCAGAGACTGAGGGGTGGAGGAATTGGGGATACATTGTTTAAGGGTACAAACTGGGAGCCAGTAGATAAGTAAATTCTGAAGAACAAATGCACAGCATAGGAATTAGAGTCAACAATATTGTATTCTAAACTTCAAAGTTGCTTAGAGTTCTAGATCTTTATTGTTCCCACCACACACACACAAAATGATACTTATGTGACATGACGTAGGTGTTAGCTAATGCTACAGTGATAATCATATGACAATATACAATAGGTAATCATATGACAATATATAAATGTATCAAATCAACACATGGTATACCTTAAAGTTACACAATGTTATATGTCAATTACACTTCAATTTAAAAATTAAAAAACATTTAAAAACCTCAAGACAATCTACAAAATTTTATCCCTTACTTCACAGTAGTACCTAATCCAAATATTCTGTCATCACTTCTGCCTGAAGCCACTTGCTTTACTGTATTGGATCTTGCTCTGCCTTTTTCAGTGGACCTCTAGATCAGAAAAGTCAGTGCCTTCTTACCTTGACCTGCAGAGATCAACAATAAACCTGGACAGTCATGTCCCAGGGGTTCACTGAAGCCTCCTTCACTTTCTTCAGAGAACAAGGAAGCCTGCAAAAAAGATTCCATTTACTTCCCCTTAGAATTAACGGGAAAGAGACATAAACTTTCAAAAGATAACTTAAAATTTTGTGAAACCACAGTATGTGTGGGGCATGACCGATTCAGGGGATAAAATATTCTCTCCTGACTCACTAAAGACTATCTAAATGTACCTAGACCACTCACAAAATGACAGTTGAGAGGATTTCTAGCTTTAATTAGGTATTGCAGACCATGGATGCCAAATTTCTCTGATACTGTGATGCCCAAATATGAACCCAAATATGAACAGGTCTTCTGCAATCTGAAGAGGACTCTTCACTAGCCTCCTTCCCTGACTATCCCTAACTACAAAAAGCTCTTTCATTTATGTGTGTGTGAGTTATCTGAACAAGTCCATGAGGTTTTAACTCAATTTCACAGGAACTATCAAATCATCTCTCACTAAAGTCTCACCTCACCCTTAGTTTCAAAGGTTTGTTTTCTTTACCTTAGAGCAATAGCTGTCATTGAAAAACTTGATGCTTGCTGAACTAATTCTAAACTGCTTGCTTAAGCTCATAGTCTTGTTTGCAGTATAGACATTACGTCTGGCTAAGAAAACACAACACATTCCAGCCAGCCAATCAACATCTATTGAGATTCTGTTACTCTCCCTCTTGCATTACTATTTACCACTGCAACCCCCTGAATCCTGCCACTCTTTTGTCCCTGTCAGAAAGAGAGGAATCTTATGATAGTCCTACCCCAGTTAGGGAACTTTCTGACCTCACTCTCATTGAGAACATTGACCTATTATGATTTTATTTTAAAGATTTTATTTATTTATTTGACAGAGAGAGACACAGCGAGAGAGGGAACACAAGCAGAGGGAGTGGGGGAGGGAGAAGCAGACTTCCTGCCAAGCAGAAGCCTGATGCGGGGCTCAATCCCAGGACCCTGGGATCATGACCTGAGCCGAAGGCAGACGCTTAAGGACTGAGCCACCCAGGTGCCCCTTCACTTATTATGATTGGTTGATTGATCATACCTCAACCAAAACTGGAAGTTATTACACAAGATGTTATAACTAATGTAAGCTCTCCTTCAGAAAATAAT
>NC_138378.1:51934365-51943714 GCF_054177405.1 Leptonychotes weddellii
AAATAAATAAGTAAATAAGAACAGGGAAAAAAAAGAAATAAGACTAAAGGAAATGCTCTAGCAGATTATTTTGCTAAACAAGCAACCCTAAGTTGGGGTGGGGGTGGATCAGAAGGAAAAGAAATGAGGAAAGGAAGAAAAGAAAGATGACAGAGGATAAAGTAGAAGAAATGCTCTTTTTTTCCTCTCTCTATTCATACTTCAAGACTCAGGTTAAGAGCTGCCCTACCTTTAAAACCTTCATGGATCTCTTAAGCACAATTTGTCATTTTTATTTTTATTTTTTTTAAAGGTTTTATTTATTTATTTGGCAAAGAGAGACACAGTGAGAGAGGGAACACAAGCAGAGGGAGTGGGAGAGGGAGAAGCAGGCTTCCCGCTTAGCAGGGGGCCTGATGTGGGACTTAATCCCAGGACCCTGGAACCATGACCTGAGCTGAAGGCAGACACTTAACGACTGAGCCACCCAGGCGCCCCACAATTAGTCACTTTTAATGCTGGACTTCACCGGCACCAAACAAGTCCTCTGAATGCGGCATCAGACTGATGTAGATCAAAATCTTACTCTATCACTTAACCGATTTTTGGCTTGGGCAAGTTTCTTCTCCACTCTGAGCATCAGTTTGCTCTTCTATAAAATATGGATAAAATAGTTTATATCACGTTGTAATGTCATGAGAATTAAGGGAGATTTTGAATGTTATATAAGTAGCACAATGAGATGATGGATGTAATGTATTCAGCAAAGTTACAGACTTATAGACTGTAGAACGTCAATGGATCCCAAATAGCATAAATATAAAGAAAACAAAAATAGGCATATAACGATCTGCTGAAATCCAGAGATAAAGCAGATATTGAAGCAACCAGAAAAAATGACACATCAGATACAGGAGAACTACTTGAAGATTGTGAACTTTACACCAGAAACACTGGAGTCCAGAAGACAATTGAATGACTCCTTTAAAGTGCTGAAGTAAAAAAACACAAAAAATGGGCTCCTGGGTGGTTCAGTCGGTTAAGTGTCTGCCTTCGGTCCCAGGGTCCTGAGATCGAGCCCTGCATCAGGCTCCCTGCTCAGCGGGAAGCCTGCTTCTCCCTCTGCCTCTGCCTGCAGCTCTGCCTGCTTGTTCTTTCTCTCTCTGTGTCAAATAAATAAGTAAATAAATCTTAAAAAAAGACCCACACACAAAAAGCAAGATGCTATGTCCAGGAAAACTAACTTCCAAAAAATAAGATAAAATATTAAATAAAAAACATTTTAAGATAAACAAAACCTGAAAAAATTCACTTGTACTCAAGAAATTGTAAAGGAACTTCTTCAGACTGAAGGGAAATGACACCAGGTGGTTACTCAAATGAACAGGAAAAAAAGTAAATTTTGCCATCCAGGCGCCCCTCAGATTACATTTATTTTTTGGACAGTATTGATCTAGAAGATGTATAAGACAGTATCAAACACCTTGACCTAAATGACATAGATACTCCAGCAAACAACAGAAGAACAGACCTTCTTTGCAAGTGCATATGAAAAGTTCCCCAAGACAGACCAAATTCTGGGCCATAAAACAAATCTCAATACATTTTAAAGATTGAAATCTTACAGAAGATGTTCCCTAACTGCAGTGGAATTCAATTAAAAAAGAAAAACAGTAACACCTAGAAAATGCCCAAATATTTAGAAATTAAACTATGCTCTTCTAAACAACCCATGGTCAAAGAAGGAATCACAAAGCAAAGTAGAAAATATTTCAAATTATATAATAAGTGGTTCTTTTAAAATATTAATAAAATTTTAATTGCAAACTGATCAAGAAAGGAAATAAAATCTCCAATATTAGAATGAATGAGTGGAGGGTTATTGCTAGATTTCCTAAAGACAATAAAAGGTAATAGAATGAGCAACTTTAGGCAAATACATTTTTCAACTTAGATGAAACAGACAAGTTCTTGAAAAATTGGAATGAAATAAAAAACCTCAATCATTATATCTATCTGTATCTCTGACTCTATCTATCTGAAACTCCCAATATACACGATTTCAGGCATAAATTACTTCGCTGAGAACTTTTTATCAAACATTTACAGAAGAATTAACACCAATATTATACAAACTCTTTTAGAAAATAGTAAGAACACTTTCCAACTTCTTTTAAGAGTACACATTAACCCTAATACCAAAATCTGATAAAGAGATTGCAAGAAAAGAAAATTAAATACCACAGTCCTTATCGAAATATCAGCAAACCAAATCTAGCAATACATAAGAAAGATAACTAATCACGACCAAGGGGAGTTTATTCCAATACTGTATACGGGTGATTTAAAATTTAAAAATAATCTATGTAATCCACCATATTAACAGAATGAGAAGAATATATAAATTTAAGTAGATGGCAGAATCCAACATGCATCCATGATAAAAATTTTCAACAATCCAGAAATAGAAGTAACTTCCTCTAAGGACATCAACAACAACAAAAAAATCTATAGTTAACATCATACTTAAAGGTGAAACTAAACATTTTTCCCTAAAATCAAAAATAAGACTAGTGTGTTATGTATAAATTGGTACTTGTAAAAGATATTTCATCCTATATCTTAATGTAGGTTATAAAGTCTTTGCTGTGTTTGAAATTGGCTTTCCCACATGGAATTCTCCCGTGCTTGTAAAGATAGAGTTTCACGTCAAAGTTGTAGATAAGTTGTAATGAACACGTTTTAGAAAGTACAGCCATGTTCTGAAACATAGTGATAAGGAATTGTATAATTTGTAAGCAAAATATACAAACAGTTATGAAATTAGTTAGGTAATTTGGGGTGAAACCAATCAGAATATGGATGATACAGCTGCAGACCATACACTGGAAGGGGCACTCAAAGTGCTCAGGGTCATTTTAGTTCGCATATAAGCCCAGCTCACCAAACAGACACCCCAAGCATTTACTGAAGTGCACTGAGCTGACTAAAAACTGCCACACACCATAAGATGACTCCAAACTCTTGTGAAGACATCCACAAGTAAAGGTCACTAGATGTAACAGCTGGGAGTGAGCAGCAGCTGATGCAGACAGAAGAATGACCCATCTCTGGACCAAGCAGCCATCCATCCCATTCCCCTGGCTTGCTAGCAGGTACTGTTTAGTTTGTTGAAAGGAACAAATAAATGAAAGTTAGAGCAACTTAGTGGTGTTTGTGTGCAATTTTCCTGGTGCTCCCTACCTGCCTATCCCAAGGCCAAGTCTGTGTCAAGCTTAACGTATGTATTGTTTCTCAGAAAAATACAACAATGATATGCGATCTTATTGTTTCTATTCAATAATTACTGGTGGTCCTAGCCCCCTAAAAAATAAATAAATAAATAAATAAAATAAATAAAAAATAAAATAAAGGAGAAAAACAAAAGGCCTCTCTAGAACAAACAGCTCAGCTGCTTCAGGGCCAGCTAGCACACAGGGTTCTCTGTAAAAGTCTGATGCAGAACTTCATTTCTCTCGACCCTCCAAAATACATCTCTCCCCTCCCTTTAGTATAATACCCCTTAATAACTTCATGCTTTCAAAAACATGCCTGGAACAGATGCTGACCTCAATCAAAGGAACACAAAGTCCTGGCCAGTGAGGGAACAAAACAGAGATTAAAGTTTTAAACAAATTATCATGCCACACGAACATCCATGCTGTTTGGGTTCATTTAATATGTTCCTCCAAAAAACTAAGTTGTTTACTTTTTAGAAGATGAAAGGCCAAAACATGGCTGAAGCTTTGAAAATGTGAAATGCAGAAAGGGATAAGAGAGGACATGGTTTCTAATTGTGCCTTTGATGGCGGGGAGCTTGAATGCTTTATAAGGACCTGCAAGCTCCAGCATCCTGACAAAAGCTGCACACACAGAGAGTGATTGAAATCTGGGTATGGATGCATTTGCTCCTCATTTCTGTTTCACATGCTTTTCTTTCTTTAGTCTGGGGGTGAATTCCTCATTAACTGACAAACTCTAATTTAATAGCAGCAAAGAATAACCACCCCAAGGAGGACTTAGCTTTGCCAAATCCACTCTGAATGTTAGAGTAGCTTTTCTAATTTTTAAAGAATGAAATAAGTCACTGTCAGCTGTTTGCTATACTTTCAAACTTGCAAAAACATGTGGAATGCTCTAGGAGTCATGACTGTGAGCATCCCATCTTAGTTGTTTGAGAATCCCAAGTCAGTGCCATGGAAAGCTGTGTGTTTGGCTTCCCCAGTTCTCTACATGGCTCCATTCCTAAACACATCTTCTCTCCTGCATAATTCTCTTTCCCACCATGTCCTTCACTCCGTATCTCACATACATGGCCTTTCCTCTCCAGGACTGATGCTCCTCCTCCTGTTCCCCAGATCATCTGCCCTCCTGAATCCTTGGGTCTGCACCAACCTCCTCTCTTTGCTAAAGGTCTGCCCTGGGTTTGGCATCCCTTTCCTCCATTTGCCAGCTCTTGTCACTACTTCTTGCCCCTTTCCTGCACTGGATTCTAAAATTAAAACAAAGACACTTTACAAAGTGAACACAGTGCAGGTATTTTTATTACATGTTATTTCAAACTTAAGGAATTGGTGCCAGAGAGTCTGGACTAGCATTTTTAGAGGTAAAGAACAAATTAATTCTATATCACTTATATCTCTGAGGATTTTTTGTTTTCTTTAAAGAAAAAGAGTTTTCTGCTCAGCTGTCCTTTGAGCTTTGTGCCCATGCTCAAAACAATCAGATAAGAAATTTGTTCCAATATGTGACCTTATACTTTATTAGAAGTCCTAAAAACATAAAAATTAAAATTATATTTTATGTACACACATTTTTACTTTGTTTTTTTGTAAGAGTATAATTAACTGAACTTAAGGTTGCTGTGGATTCTAGAATGTTGGTCAGAGTACCTTAAGGGAAGACACAATTTAAACTCAATACAGTTTGAATGTATTGTGTTGTTTATAAGGTGAAGAAACACTGCTTTCCTTATAGCTGTTCAATACCATGCTTGCAAAGATATGCTCTATCTGCAGTGCATGAGTTGTTTTATATATATATATGTATCATATAGATGTTTATATTTAATATATAAAAATACATACTTTACTTATACATAAAATAAACATATATAAAATATATTTTTTAATTTATATATATATTTATAGAGTGGTGCTAAAAGATAGGTTCTATTCTCATTTTGTCTCATATTCTCAGCATCTTGAGGCTGTGGATTCTACTGATGTTTCTGGGCCTTGGTGCTTCTCAGGTGAGTCTTGGGGAGGGTGTCTGTGTTGTGGAGAAGATCTCAGGACCTCTTCATTGTCCTTACTATTGAAACCCTCTGTAAGGCCCCGAGGCCAGGTCCCATACCCACAGTGACAATGGAGCCAGAGGGGAAGGTTGTGAGAGCCACAGATCTTCAGAGTATGGTGGATGGTCTGAGAGGAGAGAAGCCTTCTGATCAAAGAAGACCAAAAAAGATGAAAGTATACCTAAGAGTGAGCTCTCAGTGGGAAGTGGCACAGCACTGGGGGGAGGGTGGGCAGAAGGACATGGATTAAATCAGAGTAGGGAGTACATTAATTAGAGAATAAGATTAATTTGCCAATGTTGATCAATATTCAATGAGTAGATCTGTCTGAATACCTTTGCTAATAAGATCCTTTTGTATAGAAAGCTGTTTATTGAAGGGAGAATGATGGAAGATTTCCTTAATGTCAAAGAATATTCAATTATTAAAACTCATGATAATGAAGAAAACTGATCCATAGTCGCTGTAGGTACAATATGTACCATTTCTCTTAGAAGCTCTTTGCTCTGTATGTTGCTTTTTCCCTTTTCCAAGCCTGGCCTTAACGTCAGATTTAGCCCATTCCCTTCTGGTGCAAGGTGGGGATGAGGAGCTGGGTACAGAAGTATTCACATGACCACTTTGTCAGAATTTCCAAAAGGCAAGTTCAGCCATTGAGAATAACAACTCTGCCCTGGCCAACATTCTCATTTCTTTGCCCTCATCCAACCCTCATTCTCAGATGGTGTTTTGAAAAGGAAGAAACTGCATGGGTATTTTGTTGATCTACCTAAGTTCAGGACTAAGCTTCAGTGATAACCTCCCAGAGGGACTGATGATCTCAGGTAAGCATAGTAACTACCATGTCTGAACAGGGGCATAAACATTTTAGGTACTGGACACCCCAAAATTGGCACATAAATATGAGTCCACTTTTCAAAAATTTCAAACCAATTCTGTCCCATGAGCTCAAATTCTTATGGACACAGCAGGGTTATAGATAGAATTCAATTGCATAAACACTTAGGAAGTGACCCCTACTCTGGGGACAAGAGCAGTGCTAGCAGGTTCTAATTATCTGAAGAATGAAGAGTCCTACTTCCCAAGCTAGAACTTCAAGAAACCTTAAAATTCACTTCCTTCTTTCAAAACTTTGGCCAAAATAAGGGCCTAAGGTTCTCTCCAGCAGTCTGGTGTCATCGATAGCCTAAGCCTTAGTGTGTTGGGGGGCAGAGGCGAAATGATATAAAAAGGGTAAGTGACCATGTTCTTTTCTGAAGGAAACATACTACTGTACTACTAATAAAAGCAACGATAGCTACTGTGTTCTAGGTGCTAGATCAGTTGCTTTATATTTATTTCCTCATTCAATTCCTATGATGAAGGTGCTACTTATCATCTTCATTGTATGGATGAGAAAACTAAAGCCCAGAGAGGTTAAATTACTTGCCAAGGTCCCATAGCCAGTAACAGGGCTAGGGTTTAGAGAACATGACCTTAATCTCTATGATGTCCTGTGTGTGCAGTAGTAACATTCTATCTGCATCTTGGATTCTCCACTTCCTACCTTTCCCCTCGTAATTTCCAGTTGACCTCATAAGGTATATAGCTGATTAAAATGTCTGTCACAAGGCAAGGTATCAATCAAATATTGATTGGAAATTATCTCTTTCTCTGAAGCTTTCCCTCCCTCATATACCTCCCATACTTTAAGTGTTAAAACAAACAAAAAACCCTACTCAGTTTCACACATGTACAATGTTGTGGCTAATTTTGAAATGTAAAATACAACAGCTTAACCAGGTGATGTATGGAATAATCGAATTACTATATGGTACACCTGAAACTAATATAACACTATGTTAACCAACTGGAATAAAAATTAAAACTTAAAAAAAGGGTTTATATACCCCCAAAAACCTTGTCCCCCACTTCATTCTGTTACCTTGGAAATTCTCAGCATAATTTAAAACATTCTTCTTTTGAATTGTCTGGGAAGAAATTTTTTTTTAAGATTTTTATTTATTTATTTATTTGAGAGAGAGAGAGTGAGAGAGAGATTAGGAGGAGAGAGGGTCAGAGGGAGAAGCAGACTCCCCGCTGAGCAGGGAGCCAGATGCGGGACTCGATCCAGGGACTCTGGGATCATGACCTGAGCCGAAGGCAGTCGCCCAACCAACTGAGCCACCCAGGTGCGTCTGGGAAGAAATTTTTAAATATCACCCATGAAAGCAGGTCTCCTGCAAAGGTAGATGTGATATTAGGAAACCTCCAAAAGTTGTTTGGAGTCAGGTGTTGCAAAAAGCAAACACACAGACTAAGAACCATGCGATTAACCTGGGCAAGGTTGTTTTCATTCAAATTTAGAGATTTAATGAGCCAGGTTTAACTCATTTGGACACCACACTGGCCCAGGGGAATAGTTTCCAACCTGGCAGACAAGAGGAGCCCTTTCCAGGGTGATGCCTTTGAGGAACAACTCACATAGATGGTCTCTTTAAAGCCGCTTCCATAAAGACATCTACCAACACTTTCTTGATTGTACATCACTGTTAGTGAAGAATTTTTAGAGGATACCACAATATATTTCCCCATTTTTCACATGCACTTTATGACATTATGAAATATATACAAAAATATAAATTTGAAGGATGAGATGAAAAAACAAATAGAATTTCTGGTACTTATTTTCCTTACCCCAGTTGACCTTGCTCTCTCCCTTGGGAAGGCATGCTCCATTTTAGAGACAGCACCCTCTCTCCTCCTGTCCTCAGGAGTTATTGCCTCCAAAATGATTGCAGCAATGGATCTTCAAAGGATGTTATCCTACAAAGCCAATATCCAAGAGGTTGGGAAATGGTTTTCTGTGGACCCTTCACACATTGTGGCCCTCATTTCACGGGAGAGTCATGCTGGGAGAGTTCTCAGGAATAGCTGGGGAGACACAGGAAATCGATTTGGGCTGATGCAGGTATGACAGCAAAGCAGGGAAGGCTGGTTTTGCTGGCTGTTGGGATTTGGGCTGTAAAACATTAGAGGAGATTATGGGCTGTTTTTATTTTATAGCATGAAAATTATCCCAACTCAAACTTTGCTATGAGATTTAAGTAGGCAAAATGTGCCATTCCAAGTCCCCTCTCTTTCAGGGCTTCTTCTACCCAATTCTGGCTTCCTCCCTTGAGCACCACCTCCATCTGTTCTGCATCTAGCCTGCTACTCCCTGAGGATCTCACTTTCCCACTTCCTTCCGCCATCAGACTGAAATGATAACTTGAGGAGGTCAGATAGTTAGCAGTCAGAGGTAACTTTTCTGAATAGTCGCCCCTTCACTGATATTCCTGAAGACTCAAGGAAAATAAATGACTGCATTTCTTTCTTTTTGTAGATTTATTTTAGTTCAGCTTTCCCCCCAGTTTTATTGAGATATAACTGACATACAGCACTGTGTAAGTTCAAGGTGTAATGATTTAACTTACATATACTGTGAAGTGATGACCACAGTAAATTCAGTTTATATCCATCATGTCATATAGATACAGAAAAAGAAAAAAAAAAGATTTTTCTTTAATTTGTGAGGAGAACTCTTAGGATCTACTCTCTGACTTTCAAATATATCTTACAGCAATGTTAACTATAGTCATCATGTTGTACATTACATTACATCCCTAGTACTTATCTTATAACTGGAAGTTTGTACCTTGGGCCACCTTCATCCAATTCCCCACCTCCCCACCCCCAACCCTTGGTAACCACAAAGCTGATGTTTTCCTCTATGTTTTTTTTTTCTTTTTAAAGATTTTATTTATTTATTTGACAGAGAGAGACACAGCGAGAGAGGGAACACAAGCAGGGGGAGTGGGAGAGGGAGAAGCAGACTCCCCACTGAGCAGGGAGCCTGATGTGGGGCTCGATCCCAGGACCCTGGGATCATGACCTGAGCCGAAGGCAGACGCTTAATGACTAAGCCACCCAGGCGCCCCTGTTGTTTTTTTTTTTTTTAAAGATGAAAAGATTCCACATGTAAGTGAGATCATACAATATTTGTCTTTCTCTGAC
>NC_138378.1:51943814-52004036 GCF_054177405.1 Leptonychotes weddellii
GAGAGAGGGAGAGAGAGGCAGAGGGAGAAGCAGGCTCCCAAGGAGCAGAGAGCCCGATGTGGGACTCGATCCCAGGACCCTGGGATCATGACCTGAGCCGAAGGCAGACGCTTAACCATCTGAGCCACCCAGGCGCCCAGGATTTCCTTCTTTTTTAATGGCTGAATAATATTCATTATATATATATTTTTAAGGTTTTATTTGAGAGAGAGAGCGCACAAGCAGGGAAGAGAGGTAGAGGGAGAGGGAGAAGCAGACTCCTCTCTGAGCAGGGAGCCTGACACAGGGCTTGATCCCAGGATGCTGGGATCATGACTTGAGCTGAAGACAGATGTTTAACCGATTGAGCCACCCAGGCACCCCAGTAGGGGCATTTTAACATTAATTTTTCCAGTCCATGAACATGAAATGTATCTTTCCATTTGTGTCATCTTTCATTTCTTTCATCAATGTCTTGTGGTTTTTCACTATAGAAATCTTTTACCTCTTTGGTTAAATTTATTCCTAAGTATTGTATTGGTTTTGACACTATTGTAAGTGGGATTGTTTCATTTCTTTTTCAGATAATTTGTTAATAGAAATGCTACTGACTTTTTTGTATGTTAACTTTGTGTCCTGTAACTTTACTGAATTTGTTAATTAGATCTAACAGTATTTTGGTGGAGTCTTTAGGATTTTCTATGTATAAAATTATGCCATCTGAAAATAAAGACAATTTTGCTTCTTCCTTAAATGACTGCATTTCTAATAGAAGAATGTCAGATCCCCTACAGAGTGATGGAAGGGAGCTTTTGGTTGAGGGGCCTTTCCAAGTTCTATTCTATAGTCCATCCTATGGGAAGGCAGTTTCTTGCAATTGTACTAAGTTGAAGCCCTGCGCTCAGATTTTACCAAATTAGGATTACCAAATACAGAAAATGCCTTAATAAAAGTACCACTCCCTGCCAGTGGCTCCTAGACCCTCTCTAAGAACTCTAGTATCTCTGAACCAGAGGACAAGAAAGCAATAAATGAGATGCATGTCTAAATGACAAAGAGTCATGGGGGACAAATTTGACCAAACATAATAATGCAAACCTGAAGATGAGTAAGACAAACACAGGATTTATTTAAACCCAGGGAAAAGAGTGGAATGAGCATGACAATAAACAGACTATATGAGGAGAATTTAATAAATACAATGAAAAATACTTAATTTAACATCCCAACAGGAATGTATTTAGGGTTTACTCTGTTAAAAGTGTTGAATTGTCCTTGGCAAATCATTGATCCTTTTGTCCGAATTTCTTAGATTGATGCATGACACCACAGACCCATGGAGAAAGGTAGTAGGGTTTAGGGTGTTGTAATATTGGACAGTGATGTATAAAGAGACAGCAACAACACTTCATACATTAGGTGACTTGCTGAAAAATGCTGAGAGTTTGTTGTCAATGGAAAAGTCTACATAGCACAGTGTGGGAAACCATTAAGTTTAGTAGAGACCCTAGAACTGAATAAACTAATATTTACATTTTTGTTGCTGCTCTTGTTCTTAACAAGGTGGATATATATGTCTTGGCTACTGAATCTAATTAAGATTAAATATAGCAATGGGCCTCTGATGGTTTCCACTTAATTGAATCAGTTCCCTAGTGCCTTTTCAGATTTATAATAAAATGAAAGGGGGTGTGGCGAGGGGAGGATTTATGAACCTAGATAAATGGAAACAATTGTTTGGAAGATATATAAATACCTTATATATAAAAATAAATATATATCAATTTATATCAATAAAATAAATTAAAATGAATTATAGTCTTTCTGTCTAAAATCATAGCTATATTTCTTTTAACTTGAAAAATGCATATTCATTAAAATATATTTAATAGACTTTACTTATATATAATTAACCTAGGCAGATCAACTCTCTTTTTAATTTGTCAGGTTTCTGTTAATATTAAGTTTGGGGGCATCTGGGTGGCTCAGTCGGTTAAGCATCCAACTTTTGATCTCAGCTCAGGCCTTGATCTCAGGGTCATGAGTTCAAATCCCGAACACCTCCATGATGGGTGTGGAGCCTACTTAAAAAAAATTAAGTTTGGGGGCACCTGGGTGGCTCAGTTGGTTAAGCGACTGCCTTCGGCTCAGGTCATGATCCTGGAGCCCCGGGATCGAGTCCCGCATCGGGCTCCCTGCTCGGCAGGGAGTCTGCTTCTCCCTCTGACCCTCCTCCCTCTCATGCTCTCTGTCTTTCATTCTCTCTCAAATAAATAAATAAAATCTTTAAAAAAAAAATTAAGTTTGGTAATTATTTTGAATTAACGTTTGGAGAATTTTTAGACAATCATTCCTATGTGGTGAACAGCAATCATTTTATGTGGTGAAGAGCAAATCTTTGTTATCTGATGGTCACTTTAGAAAATCCACAGAGAGTTTAAGAATAAAGTTTATCTTAACTTTACTCTTTCAAATTTGGGTATGATTTTGAGAAAGGCAAAATCAAGCATAGTTTTTAGAGAGGACAAGATATGTGATAAGTGATAAGGAAATAATGAGTCTCTGGGCAAAATTACGTTGGTCTACTCAAATGCTATTTTTACTTTTATTTCACATTATTCATGCACAGATTACAGTAATTTATTAATATACCTTTATATGTATTTAGGCATGGGGATCTATATTTAATAAACTTAAAGCTTATGTCTACAGCATTAAAATAGGATTTATCAGTATATTAAATAGAAAATTATACATTGTACTAAATTTACCACCTTAATAAGTAGAAAGTCATATCCATTATGTTGTATACATATTTGTGTTTCTCTGTAATTATTGTATCCGGTTTAAATTGTTTATAATATATAAACAATGTTAACAGTTAGTATAACATTATATAACATTGTGGTGGGTTTTGGTTTTTGTTTTAGTTTCAAGTTTTTATTTAAATTCCAGTTAGTTAACATACAGTGTAGTATTAGTTACAGGTGTAGAATTTAGTGATTTATCACTTACATACCACACCCAGTGCTCATCACAAGTGTCTTCCTTAATACCCATCACCCATTTAACCCATTCCCCTGCCCACCTCCCCTCCACTCAGTTTGTTCTCTATAGTTAAGAGTCTGTTTTCTGGTTTGCCCCTCTCTCTCTTTTTTCCCCCTCCTATGTTCATCTGTTTTGTATCTTAAATTCCACACTTGAGTGAGATCATATGTGGTATTTGTCTTTCTCCGATTGACTTATTTCAGTTAGTATAATACTCTCTAGCTCCATCCTCGTCATTGCAAATGGGAAGATTTCCTTCTTTTTTATGGCTGAGTAACATTCCATTGTATATATATATATCACCTCTTCTTTTCCATTCATCAGCCGATGGGCATTTGGGCTCTTCCCATAATTTGGCTATTTGTTGATAATGCTGCTATAAACATTGGGGTGCATGTATCCCTTTGAATCAGTATTTTTGTATCCTCTGGGTAAATATGTAGTAGCGCAACTGCTGGGTTGTAGGGTATTTCTAACTTTTTGAGGAACCTCCATACTGTTTTCCAGAGTAGCTGCACCAGTTTGCATTCCCACCAACAGTGCACAAGGGTTCCCCTTTCTCTGCATCTTTGCCAACATCTGTTGTTTCCTGTGTTGTTAATTTTATCCATTCTGACTGGTGTGAGGTGATATCTCATCGTAGTTTTGATTTGTATTTCCCTGATGATGAGTGATGTTGAACATCTCTTCAAGTGTCTATTAGTCATTTGGATGTCTTCTTTGGAAAAATGTCTATTCATGTCTTCTACCCATTTTTAAACTGGATTATTTTTTTGGGGGTGTTGAGTTTGATAAATTCTTTATACATTTTGGATACTAACCCTTTATCAGATATGTCATTTGCAAATATCTTTGCAAATATCTTTCTCCCATTTTGACAGTTACCTTTTAGATTGTTTCCTTTGCTGTGCAGAAGTTTTTATCCTGATAAAATCTCTTCATTTTTGCTTTTGCTTCCCTTGCCTCAGGAGACCCATCTAGTAAGAAGTTGCTATGGCTGATGAGAAAGAGGTTCCTGCCTGTGTTTTCTAGGATTTTTCCTGTCTCACATTTAGGTCTTTCATCCATTTTGAACTTATTTTTGTGTATGTTGTAAAAAAAAATGGTCCAGTTTCATTCTTTTGCATGTTGTTGTCCAGTTTTCCCAACACCATTTGTTGAAGAAATAGTCTTTTTTCCATTGGATATTCCTTCCTGCTTTGTCGAAGATTAGTTGGCCATATAGTTGTGTTCATTTCTGGGTTTTCTATTCTGTTTCATTGATCTATGTGTCTGTTTTTGTGCCAATACCATACTGTCTTGATAACTTGTAGCTTTGTACTATAACTTGAAGTCTGGAATTGTGATGCCTGCAGCTCTGCTTTTCTTTCTTCTGCTGGCTTTAGGCTTCATTTGTTGTTCTCTTTCTAGCTCCTCTTGGTGTAAGGTTAGATTATGTATTTGAGGTTTTTCTTGCTTTTTGAGGTAGGCCTGTATTGCTATATACTTCTAATGACCACTTCTGCTGCAAGCCAAAGGTTTTGGACTGTTGTGTTTTCATGTATTTTTTTTATTTCTTCTTTAATTTCCTGGTTGATCCATTCATTCTTTAGTAGGATGTTCTTTAGCCTCCATGTCTTTGTGGTCTTTCCAAATTTTTTCTTGTGGTTGACTTCAAGTTTCATACTGTTGTGGTCGGAAAATATTCATGGTGTGATCTTAATCTTTTTGTACTTGTTGAGACCTGACCTGTGACTTAATATGTGATCTATTCTGAAGAAGGTCCTATGTGCACTTAAAAAGAATGTGTATCCTGCTGCTTTAGGATGAAATGTTCTGAATAAATCTGTTAAGTCCATCTGGTCCAGTGTGTCATTCAAAGCCATTGTTTCCTTGTTGATTTTCTGCTTAGATGATCCGTTCATTGATGTAAGTGGGGTGTTAAAGTCCATTACTATTATTGTACTGTCATTGAATTCCTTTATGTTTGTTATTATTTTATATATTTGGGTGCTCCCAAGTTGGGGGCATAAATATTTACAATTGTTAGATCTTCTTGTTGGAATGACCCTTTTATTATGATATAGTGCCATTCTTCATCTCTTGTTACAGTCTTTGGTTTAAAATCTGGTTCGTCTGATATAAGTATTGCTACTCTGGCTTTCTTTTGATATCCATTGCCATGAAAAATATTTCTCCCTCTCTTCACTTTCAATTTGCAGGTGTCTTTAGATCTAAAATGAGTCTCTTGTAGGCAGCATATAGATGGCTCTTGTTTTTTAATCCATTCTGACATCCTGTGTTTTTTGATTGGAGCACTTAGTCTACTTACTTTCAGGGTAATTATTGATAGATATGAAGTTAGTGCCATTTTATTGCTTGTTTTGTCATTTTCTTCTGTGGATTTTCTTTAGTGTTTTTCTCACTCAAAGAGTCCCCTTTAATATTTCCTGTAGGGCTGGTTTAGTGGACACAAACTCCTTTAGTTTTAGTTTGGGAAACTTTTTTTTTTTTTAAGATTTTATTTATTTGAGAGCTAGAGAGTGAGAGAGAGAGAGAGAGAAAGAGAAGGAGCAGGGAGAGGGGCAGAGGGAGAGGGAGAAGGAGACTCCCCACTGAGCAGGGAACCAGACATGGGGCTCGATTCCAGGACTCTGGGATCATGACCTGAGCCAAAGGCAGATGCTTAACTGACTGAGCCAACTAGGTGCCCCTAGTTTGGGAAACTCTTTATCTCTCCCTCGATTCTGAATGGTAGCCTTGCTGGATAGTGCATTCTTGGCTGTAGATTTTTCCCATTCAGCACGTTGAATATATCATGCCACTCTTCTCTGGCCTGCCAAGTTTCTGTGGAGAGCTTTGCTGCTACCCTTATTTATCTTCCCTTGTAAGTTAGGGACTTATTTTGTCTTGCAGCTTTTAGGATTTTTTCTTTATATTTTGCAAATTTAAATTAGGTCTTGGTGCTGGCCTACTTTTGTTGATTTTGATGGGAGTTCTCTGTGCTTCCTGGATTTGGAAGTCTGTTTTCTCTCCCAGATTAGGGAAGTTTTCAGCTATAATTCCCTCAAACATTCTGCCCCCTTTTCCCTATTTTCTTCTTCTGGGACTCCTATGATAGGAATGTTATTATGTTTCGTGGAATCATTGAGTTCCCTAATTCTACTTTCTGATTTCTTTCTCTCTTTTGATCAGCTTTTTTCCATAATTCTATCTTCTGTATCACTTATTCGTTCCTCTGCTTCTTCCATCCTTGTGTTCATTGCATCCAGTTGGTTTTGAATCTCAGTTATTGCATTTTTCATTTTGGCCTGATTGGTTTTAAGCTCTTTTATCTCTGTGGCGAGGGACCTGCTCATGTCTTTTATGCTTTTCTCAAGTCCAGCTAGTATCCTTATGATTGTTGTTTTAAATTCTGGATCAGGCATATTACTTGTATCTGTTTCCATTAGAACCCTGACTGTGACCTTTTCTTGTTCTTTCTTTTGGGATAAATGCCTCCATCTTGGCATTTTGTCTAGGTCTCTGTCTTCTGCGTGTTAGGAAGCCTGGTATGTTTCCTACTCCTGAGAGTAATGGCTTTATGAAGAGGTCATATAATGCCCCAGACCTGGTGCTTTAGGAAATGTCTCTGGTGTATGCTGTGTACCCTCTGCTGCTGTGTTATGGCTCCTCTATCCCTCAGGTCAGTCCTCTGCAGAGTTTCTCCTTGTCTGTAGTGGGGAGTGTTTGGACCTTGGCCACACTGTGGCAAGTTTTAATTAGGTGTGCTCTGGTCTGCTTGTTAAAAGAGACCTGAAGCTATTTCCACTAGAGGTGAAGCTCTGCAGTACTCTATGGTCAGTAGACTTGGTGTTATGTGGGGGTTTGTGCTGGTCTTCAGGGGGAGGGGCCACTGTGCTGGTTCTCAGATACACTTGCCTGAGAAAAGCAGCAGAGTACCAGCAGAGTACAGGGCATCAGGTTTTGGTGTAAGCAATTTAAGCAGCCAGTTTTGGTGCTGTGCTGTTTACTGAAGATGGTTTATGCTTAGGGGTGGGAGAGGGAAATGGCACCAGCCAGCTCCTTTGTTCCTGGAGAGGGGAGTTTGTACTTACTGCTATCAGGGAAGCCCTCCCTGAGCAAATAATTTATCCTGTGTGTTTAGAAAAACAGACAAATAATCTCCTCATGGGATTTCTTCACTCTTTGTTGTAAGTTACCTCCCAAATACACAATCTTGTTCATGTCAAAAGCCCCCCCCCGCCCCTCCATGGCCAGTGCAATTCCAAATTATTCTTGGTGAAACTGTGCCAGTTAGAATGTATTAGTATTATAAGGAGAAAAGATATACCTAGAAGAGGCACAATTTTAGATTGAGAAGACTTTGAGAGAACTGGTATGGTCTTAAGGTAGTGTAAGGGGTGCCTGGGTGACTCAGTTGGTTGAGCGTCAGCTCTTGGTTTCAGCTCAGGTCATGGTCTCAGGGTCCTGGGATCAAGCCTCACATTGTGCTCTGCACTCAGCGAGGAGTGCTTGAGGATTCTCTCTCTCCCTCTGCCCTTCCTCCTTGTTCTTTCTAAGAAATAAATAAATCTTTTTTTAAAATTTAAATTCCATTAGCCAACATATAGTACATCATTACTTTCAGATGTAGAGTTCAGTTATTCATCAGCTGCATATAACACCCAGTGCTCATTGCATCACGTGCCCTCCTTAATGCCCATCACCCAGTTACCCCATCCCCCTACCCCCCTCCCCTCTCCAGCAACCCTGTTTGTTTCCTAGAGTTAAGAGTCTTTCATGGTTTGTCTCCTTGATTTCTTCCCATTCAGTTTTCCCTCCCTACCTCTATGATCCTCTGCACTGATTCTCATATTCCACATATGAGTGAAACCATGTAATTGTCTTTCTCTGATTATTTCACTCAGCATAATACCCTCCAGTTCCATCCACATCAATGTAAATGGTAAGATTTCATCCTTTTTGATGGCTAGTCAATCCATATTCCATTGTATGTATATACCATCCTTGTTATCCATTCATCTTTCGATGGACATCTGGGCTCTTTCCATAGTTTGGCGATTGTGGACATTGCTGCTATAAACATTGGGGTGCAGGTGGCCCTTCGGATCACTACATTTGTATCTTTGGGGTAAATCCCTAGTAGTGCAATTGCTGGGTCATAGGGTAGCTCTACTTTCAACTTCTTGAGGAACCTCCATACTGTTTTCTACAATGGCTATACCAGCTTGTATTCCCACCAACAATGTAGGAGGGTTCCCCCTTCTCCACATCCTTGCCAACATTTGTTGTTTCCTGACTTGTTAATTGTAGCCATTCTGACTGGTGTGAGGTGGTATCTCATTGTGATTAAAATAAATAAATAAATCTTAAAAACAAAATTAATGATATCTGGCTTCATTTTAGGTGGCACTTCTGCTTGATGCCCCAAAACATCAAGACCCACGACAGGATGGATACTGGGACCACAAATTATGAGTAGTGTGCCAATGTTACTGTTGCCCAAGCTAAATCTCACAAGAGACAAAGGAAAATAACAGGTAATTAGAATTCAGAGATTCTTCACCATCATCTTCAATTAGCTGCCACAAAATTTCCCAGTACTGAACCTCTCCTAAAATTCTTACTTCTCCCAATCCCTCCAGGTATCTGAAATAGAAAAAAAGGGAAAAAAAAAAAATTCTCCCTAAAAAGATTTCTCCCTTCTTTTTCGTCTTTTAAATAACAATCTCGGGGCGCCTGGGTGGCTCAGATGGTTAAGCGTCTGCCTTCGGCTCAGGTCATGATCCCAGGGTCCTGGGATCGAGCCCCACGTCGGGCTCCTGACTCAGCGGGGTGTCTGCTTCTCCCTCACCCTCTGCTTCTCCCACTGCTCATGCTCTCTCTATATATCTGTGTCTCAAATGAATAAATAAAATCTTTAAAAAAAATAAAATAAAATAAATAACAATCTCAACTGTTGGCAGTTTCTGAGGAATTCAAAGAACATCAATAAAATGTAGGCCAAATTAAATTTATAATTAGAAAACAGATACTATTTTTGGTATTAAGCTTAAGAATAAAATGCAATCAAGTCTACATAAATATTTATAGACACTAAAGCACAAAGCAGCCAATCTAGCTACACCTAATGTTTAATGACTGTGGCTGAGTCTCTGTTCCCTAGCAAAACAGACTAAGCTCCTGATGGGCAGGGACCGTGTTCTGGTCAGCTGTGCATTTCTCCACATATAACACACTGCTCACTCAAAGGGACACTCACAGAATCTGTTGAATTCAATTAAAAGAGAAAACAGTATTTTTAAAAAAAATCAATGGTGAAAAAAAAAAGAAAAATCAATGGTGATTGCTAAGGTGACCTCTAAACCCAGATGTTCAAATAACACCATTCTTGCCCATTCTGCAATGAAACGATCAGAGGGAAAAGAGAGAGTATTAAACCAAATAACAGCACTGAAACCTCCAAGCCTATATAAGGAAGAATCACACCATGTTTAGCCAGTGAAAAGGACTAGTATTTAAAATATATTTTAATGAGAACACTTTCTCACTACCTTTAAATAAAAATGATTTACATTTTTTAATATGAAACTGCTCTGGCCTTAGGACTTAACTGCTTCCTGGTCTATGGGGTTTAGATGCCACTGCACCACTAATTCCCCAGTGCTCTTGAGGCACGTGTTAGACATGTCCTCCTCTGCTGGAAGTCCTTGGGGCAACTTCAGGGGCTTGATCCTGTGACATAAGAAAATGCTTTTAGAATTATATTAGGTAACACATTTTAAAAAATCGCTGACAAACAACAAACCTTATCAAATGTTTAACCACTTTCAGTTTTGCGTTCACTGAAGGGATATTCTTGTGAACTTGAGGAGTATGTGCCTAGAAAGAAAGGAAACCATGTAATGGATCAGTTTCAGAGCAGATGGTCCCATGTTTCAGCAAAATGTGAAAATGAAGGCTTATTTTGTCTAAATCAAAGTTTCAAATAAATTACACTAAATAATACATTTAAACAAAAGAAACTGTAAAAATACACCTTAAAGTTTGAGAATTATAAAATTTAAAGCAAATTTAAACAACACGTAAGATGACTTAAATAGTTGCATACTTTTTCTAATCCAAGCATCTTTATTATATCTTTTTCCCAATATGGACGTCTTTTTGTACTTTTTATTCTGGTAACAATATGCAGTTTATGAGGGTGCTGTGGATCCCCACCGTATTTTTCATGATCTGCAGGTGAAGGCTGAAATACCTAAGAAAGGAGAATTATAAATGGTAAATTTTCAACTTCTATGTATCTATGCTTCTAAGTATCTCCTTTTTTTCCTTAAGAAAAAAAAAAAAACCCAAACAACCACATAACGATCTCATCCCAAATCTTTCTATAATCCTATCCTCAAATTGAACATTTATACCCATCTGATTACTTAGATAGAAAAAGTCTAATAATTCCATACTCTGAAAAAAGTATCACACAGGCAAAAACTGTTTTAAGAGTGAAGCAGGAGCCACCAGAGGACACTGAAGAGTTCAAATGTCAGGAGACTGTATGAGCACTGTATAAGCTGGGCACAGCTGCATCCCTTCACCGCGTTCAATCAGGGGCACAAAGCTAAGCTTACAATGACAATAACACTTGAGGATCATAAAAAAGTACGTACAAAGTACTAGAAGAGTACAAATGACTGCCTTTGAAGGATTAGAAACGGCTCCACAAAGCTGCTATGTGAACTGATTCTCTAAGAATCAAGATGTTCCAGTAAGCTATCCCACGAAAACCTTCCCTAAGTACATAAAATGTACTGAATAAGGATGTACATGGTAATACTACTTGTAATACTGAAAAATTTAAAGGGCACATCCATGTTCCTCATAGAATAACTAAATGAATTAGGATGCATACATTCTAAATAAAACTAACAAACTAAAAATAACAAAACCAAACAAAATACAATATAACTAAACTATGATGTATCCAATGGGATACAGTGCTGCCATTAAAACAAATAACAGCTTACTATCTTAGCAGCTATTAATGCTGAAGAAAGCCATAATACATTCTTGAGCAAAAGAAAAAAAAATCCACACAACCATGTGTAATAGGATCTTTTTCTTTAAAGATTTTATTTATTTATTTGAGAGAAAAAGGAGATAGAGAGAGAGTATGAGCAGGGGGAAGGGGCAGAGGGAAAGGGAGATGCAGACCCCCTGCCTGACTCAGGGCTCAAACCCAGGACTCTGGGATCATGACCGGAGCCAAAGGCAGACGCTTAACTGATTGAGCCACCAAGGCGCCCCTGTAGTAGGCTCTTGTATTTGTTTCATGTGTACCAAAATACACAGGTTTGTATATATGATACATTACATAAATACTGATTCTAAGAAATCATGTTATACACACACACACTTATGTATGATACATTACATAAATACTGATTCTAAGAAATCATGTTATACACACACACACTTATGTATGATACATTACATAAATACTGATTCTAAGAAATCATGTTATACACACACACACTTATGTATGTAAAGGTTTCAAAGATATTAGATCAAGAGTCATATCTCTGGGGAATCACACACACAGAAGATGGCACTTTAATCAAAAAGCATATAATTCAATCATGAAAATAATATTGTAGAAACTTATCCACTGAGAGGCTCCCATTATATTGCTAAATGAAGAAAGCAATTAGAGAAACATTATACATGAGATGATTCACATCTTTAAAAACATACAACAGAAAAGGATGTGGAAGGTATTGACAGTAGCTGTCTCCAAGTAGGTGGGATTAAGGGTGCTTTTCAGTTGTTTTTGCTTGTCTGTATTTTCTAGGGGTTTTGAAGAGACGCAGGGTGAGAAGAATGGTGGAAGACAGAGTATGGGGCAGGCATGCCAAAGAAAAGGAGAGAAGATATAAAGAAACTGTGTAAAGAGCCTGAAATATTTGGGAAAACCAAGTGGTTCTATGTGGCTAACGTAGGAAAAAAACATGAAAAGCAATGTAGCTAGTGTTTTCCGAAAGAATGATATATACACATAAATCTAGCAGTTCTCTCACAAAGATTCCAAGTTGCAACAGTCAAGACAGAAAGTGAACACAGACCCACACAGACAGTGTCTGAGCAGGAAGAAGACTCATTGTTTTCTGAGGACAATGGTGATATGAAAACACAAACTATTAAGGCAAAAAACCATAAGCAGGAATAAACAGATTCTAAGATGATAAAAACCGACTACTACAAAGAACAGTGGTACATTTTAAAAAAGAGAATCATTTAGATAAATTCTACCATGCTTTTTTTAAACTCTGCCCTACCACCAACATCCACAAATAATTTAATATAAAAGTTTTCAAAATTACAAAAGTAGGTATCTTTTAAAACAGCACATGCTTAAAAAAATAGTAACACTAACCGCCCCCCACCCCCAACCCTTCTTCTTACTTTATCTGGAATTCTTGACTTGGTAAATTTGTGACGAATCCAATCCGTGCAAATAAGAGACTCCACACCTTTTGTCACAGTCTAAAACATGATATAAACACTTTTTTTAAGAACTCTGTCTAGTGCAGAAATCCATACCCACCAATTTTTAGGTGACAAAAGTGTTTTTACCTAACCTATAATTATCAAACATTTATCTCAGCCCCTTAGCTGAATGAATATATTCATCTTACCACTAACATTAGAAAGCAAAAAGCTCATATAAATATAGACTTTTCTGTTTTTTTTTTCAAGTTTTTATTTAAATTCCAGTTTGTTAACATACAGTGTAATATTTCAGGTGTAGAATTTAGTGATTCCTCACTTACATAAAACAGCTGGTGCTCATTGCAAGTGCCCTCCTTAATCCCCATGACCCATTTAGCCCATCCCCTACCCACCTCCCTTCTCATAACCCTGTTTGTTCTCTAGAGTTAAGAGTCTGTTTTTTGGTTTGCTCCTCTTTTTTTTTTTTTCCCCTATGTTCATCTGTTTTGTTAACTTAAATTCCACATATGAGTGAAATAGAGACTTCTTGACCAGAGGTTGGCAATATTTTTCTGTAAAGGACTAAACATGAAGTTATTTCCAGCTCTGGGGCTGTATGGTTTCCATTGCCAAGTCTCAACTCTGCCACTGGGGGGCAAAAGGAGCCCCGAACAATATGTAAACAAGTGGGCGTGGCTACATTCCAATAAAGCCTGATTTAAGAAAACAGGTGGGCTGAATTTGACCTGCAGACTGTAGTTTGCCAACCCCTGCTCCACACGATGTGCAATAATAACCTTCAACAATACACTGTAAAAAGAAATGAGTTTACGGTTGTCTTTCTGGTCCCTACAATGCCATCCTATTAGTTCCTATCTCTTGTTCCCCTTCGGCAATCTTCTAGTCCTGCTGCTCTCAGTCGGCTAAAGAGAAAGGATTCACTGCCAATCCCTCATATCTGGAAACTCCTCTCTGGATAGGCAATATTCATTCCCTTCATGCCCTTTCTGTCCTGCTGAGGTCCACACATAATTAGAGAGTAAAGAGGAGCAAATGAGCGAGGGAAAGGAAAAATATGGGCTTCTAATCCTGGTTCTGTGCTTATCATCTGTGAGAAATGAGACACTTATCCTCTCAATTTCCTCAGCTATTTTATTTATTTTTTTTTTAAAGATTTTATTTATTTATTCGTGAGAGACAGAGCGAGAGAGAAAGGCAGAGGGAGAAGCAGGCTCCCAAGGAGCAGGGAGCCTGATGTGGGACTCGATCCCAGGACCCCGAGATCATGACCTGAGCCGAAGGCAGACGTTTAACCATCTGAGCCACCCAGGCGCCCCCTCAGCTATTTTAAAAGGAAATAATACTGACCCCACAGGATTAATCTAAGGTTAAGGTAATCTATGTAAAGCACCTAATATTATTATCTATAGCCAGCAGCATGCCTGTATCTAGACTCTGGCCCTCATGAATAGATTAGGCTAAGCTGCTATAATTTCTGTAAGAAAGACTAGAAGGAAATACATGAAAATACAAGCATGAATGGTTTCTGGGAGAGTGCTTTTCTTCTTTCTGCTCTTCCACAGTTTTCTATTTTTCTATGATTGAAGATATACTCTTTTCGTAACTGAAAGAGAATAAACCCTTAAACTTTAAAAAGATTAAGGGGAAACCAATACTAGCCATTTTTTACCAGCATGTTCTCCAGGAAAAATCTTTTGTGATTTCAAATCTTTAGTGATGAAACAGCAGATAAACCATAAATAAGACTGATCCTCAACATTAAAAAACATATATAAAAAAAGGAACTGTGCAGTTAAACCTGCCCAGTTGTTTTATTCATTAAAAAAGAGAAAGAAACAGTTCTTAAAGAATAAAAAAAAAAAAGAGAGATAATACTTGAAACACTTACTTGGAGTCTGCCTGGGGGCCTCTGAACTATTGAACGCAAAATCCCTGCCATGAGTGTGGTGACTGTTCTCTTCTGAGGCTATGACAAGCAGAAAATTGATCCGTGAGTCAAATGTGTCTTGGAAATGGCCAGGTGCCCACTTCTGTATTATTAAAAAACTAAAGAACAAGTTAATTATAAAGTTGGTTAAAGTTTAACAGTGAAATCTTATTATTTTAATACAATAAGGGTAAGAATTAAGTTATAATAAATGTGTTATTTGGAGTTCAGCAAAACCATACATAGTAATTATACATTAACCACATCCTATTTTTGCCAAATGAGTTAGAACCTAGGTTGACTCAACAAAAATGGGCAAAGGAGGTTATTATTGTTTAAAAAATTCTCTTCAACAATAAGCACAAAGAATGCTTTGTTATAGAATCACATAAAATGAAAGAGCTAGAAGAGACTGAAGAAATCCCGACTCCTAGAACTAGAATTAACAACCGTCTTACCTTATGTATGCGGAAAATGAAAAATCAATCATTTACTCAAGGGCATCCAGCTATCCAAGGAGTATGTGGTCTGGAACCCAATTTTAGTTCCTGGTCCAGCGTATTTTCACTAAATCATAACATCTTTCTGTTAAGAAGTAAACCATAACTTTCTGTTTTGCATATTTGTACTGTTAAACTATTCTTAACGAACATGCATTGCTTCTGTGATGTAGAAAAAGTCATGTTTATTTAGACACAAATAATTACAACCTACTGTACTGATGTATACTAAAAACAGATTAGGTTTATGAACTACATGTATATTTTGGATAAGTTATTTAATTTGTGTGCTTCAATTTTTTCCCCAGAAGAATATAATACCTACCTTGCAAATGAGTTATTCTAAAAACACCTAAAACAGTATTTAGCACATAAGAAGCCCTCAATAAATGGTAGCTTTTACTATGATAAAATTATTAAATTATTACAAAACTGTAATAACACATCAAAATAGAATACAATGGTGTATTTCAGTGAATCCACCAGATTCTGGCTCACTCAAGCTCTGCAAGTCTTTCCTGTGATGTGGAAAAAGCAATGAAGTTGTGGGAATCAATGCAAGATGTCCCATTAAAAGAGCCAGACTTCAGAAAAATTTTCAGCAACTGAACCAGTCTCTCAAAATTAATTATGAATAGGTTTTAGAAGAGTTAACTACTAAATCCTTAGTGCCATGAAATCCAGAATTTTGTCTTGCTCATTTTCTACTCTCAGCATCTAGCACAGTCTCTGATGAACAGTGTTTGTTTCTGAATGTCTGAATCAGTTAATGGGTTAGATCTATGGTCTGCTCAGCTCAGAATTCAGAAGTACCTCAAAATTTCATAACTCTCATCCAGACTTCAGACTTCAAACATTGCCATATAGCATAACAATTTCTAGTTCAAATCATCAGCCATTGCTTGGCTGGTTGTTTATATACATTTTGTATCAAGGCTTCCTTAGAAGAAATGCTTAATTTCCTTAGAAGAGATGCTTATTTAATCCTCAGACCCTTCAATCAAATAGGTAATGATAAAATATTTCCTTTACCATACTTCTTCCTCCCAAGTTAAACATAATATACCAACCCAACTCATTTGGCTTCACACTATGTTACTCTTTTTCTTATCACTTAAATTTCAACAAAAGCCTCCTCACTGGCCGTCTGGCTTCCATTCTAACTTCCCTAAGATCTCTTCTTCATGGCAGCAATCATCTAATTAAAATCCTAAATCAGATCATGTCAACCAACTCCTCTTCTCAAAACCTTCCAACGAGCCAGGTTTCTCACTGTTGGAGTGAGAAGTAACATATAAACAAGAGGAGAAAGCCAGAATAAATCCATGTGATCCAATGGCACAGGATTAGAGTTTGAGCTCATGTTTAGCTAAATATAGATAGTGATGGATACAGAAATAATCACAGACATCAATGAATACGTGGGTTAGCTCCGTTAGCTAAGAAGACTAAAAAGCAATGGAATCCCCGTAGCAATGAGCACACCCAGCACCCTGATCTTAGCATTCTCTAATAAAAGAAACCAGGGTTCCATGGAGAAATGGCTGATTGGAGGGCTACCTCAGGGAATATATAAAGATGAGCCTGGAGCATCTTGTAGCACTAGAAAGGAACTACTCAAAAAATCAAAATGATGAGAGTATGTCAAAGGGACACAGGAACCAAGTGAAGAGCTCCCAATGGCAAAAAGCTGGACCAATATGAGCTACAAAGTAAGTAACAAAGTACTGGCTTATAATCCAAACCATAAAATAACCATGATTCCATATTCATATAAATAAATGAAGAAGTAAATTAATGGGAGAGAAGAAACAAATCTCCCTTATAGAAGAATTCCAAATAACTTATGCAGAGACTTCCCTCTCAAAAAGGTGGAGCAAAACCACTCATAAGTATGGGCTATGCTTAACAACTTGCTCCCAGAGTACAGTATAGAAAGGGGGAAAATAACATTGTACTAGAGAAACCTCACAAACACTATGTCAGCCAGGTGATCATGGTAAATATCAACTATGATAAAAGTCAAGTTGATAGCATGCACGCTTGATATGATGGAATGAGAATGGCACTTCATGTCTGTGGTCTTCCTCCCAAAAACCCCTAGCATCAGGCTGAGAGAAAAACATCAAACTCCATTTGAAGGACATTGTGGAAATTACCTGACCAGTACCTCTTCAAATACCTGAGTGCCTTAAAACTGTCAAGGTCACCAAAAACAAGGAAAGTGAGATACTGCCATAGTCAAGAGGAACCTAAGGAGCCATGACGACCAAATGGGATTCTGGAACAGTAAAAGGACATCTAGTAAACACTAAGAAATCCAAATGAAGTATGAACTTTGGTTAATGATGTATCAGTATTGATCCATCAGTTATAACGTATGTACCATACTAATGTAAGATGTTAATAAAAGGGGAAATCAGGTGTGGGGTATATAGGAACTCTGTACTATCTTCACAACTTTTCTATAAACCTGAAATTATTCTAAAATAAAAAGTTGATTTATTAAATACCCCAAAAGCTTTAATGCATCGGAGCAACAGCCAGTCCTTAACCCCCACCTCTAGGACTTCATCTCCACTCTTAATCAATACACACACTGGCCCCCTTACAGGTCCTACAAGTTGCCAGGCAGCCATGCTCCTTTGGACGGACTGTTCTTTCTCCTGGAATGCTCCTGATATTCACAGTTAATTCTCTCACTTCCTTCAATTCTTGGCTCAAATCTTTTCTCAGTAGGGCCTATCCTGATTCCATTATTCAACATTTTGACCCACCCCCAAATTGTCAGACTTCTTACTTCACTTGATTTTCTTTCCATAGCATTTATCTTCTAACACAGTTTATTAGGTTTGTTGTTGTCTGTCTTCACCCAGTAACATGTTAATTCCGCAAGGACAATGATTTTTAAATTTTGTTTTGTTTTTGGCCTGCCCTGTCTCTTCACAGATGTATCCCAAGCATATACCTAAAGCAGCACCTGTCATGTACTAGGCACTCAATCAGTTTTTGTTGAATTAAGTTTACAGACTTCAGAAAGTGTGACAGTCAAAAGTTATAAGTTTTAATAAAAAGTAAAGATTATTGTTAATAATAAGGCACACAACTCTTGGACTTTGAAGTAGCTCCCAGTTAATGTCTGAATAGTTTTAGACATCTATTTAATGACAAAAGGAGGGGAAACACTACCGAAAATGCACAACACAGAATTTCCCTTTCAATAAACCGAGATCTCTGAAGGCAATAAATGTCTCTTCTTTTAATTCCTAATGCCTATCAAGTAATAGGCAGTCCCCATCCTCATCCGCGCCCCTTGGCAAAAAGACGCAGAACAGGCAGCTGTGGATAGGTGGCAATCAAAAACATGGTTGGCGAAATTACAGCTCTTGGTAAAATGGTAAATATTTTAACTGCCAACCCGGGAAGGTTTTGCCTTCTAAAATGCAATTAGTTAAGCTTTTATCTTTACTAACAAAAAAATTCAAGTTACACTGATCCCCAGTGGGAAACCGAAATTAATAATAGAACAGAAGCACAGAAACTGCTAAAACAAACCTGAATTCCCTTCCTCACTAAGCTATCCTGCCTAGGCGGCTCGGCCCTTGGACTCCAAGGAGCTCGGGAACTGGGAAACAGGATCTAGTCGACCACTGGGTTTCCGCGAGCCCATGGGACAGTACACGGGCGCAGGCCCATTTAGGTTACTGCGACCCGCAAACTCAGAATCCAATAGGAAAACCAACAGTGATCTCCATAGCGTTCCCAGGTACGTACTCCTGGCAAAAATGCAGTACTCTCCGCCATTCATTCCCTTCTCACCAGCTACTGCTAAATGTTGTTCAAACTGAACTTACCGAATGAAAGAAGAAAAGAGGAGAGATCACCAACCGCTGCATTCAACCCCAGCCGTCACGACGTGCGACAACTGTGACCCCGCGCACTTTAGTTCCGGCCATGTCCCGCCCATTCAACGGCCATAAAGAGAGCGCCGGCGCACTGATGTCACGTGATCGCCCCCGGAAGCGCTGCCGGCTGGCTAGGCTCTGGTTGAGCTTGGGGTGCAGGGGAGTTTCGGAACTATGGCGAAGTCCGGGAAGGAGCTGGATCCCCAGAGCGTGGCTGCATGCACGGTGTTAAAGCGGGCGGTAGAACTAGACTCGGAGTCCCGGTACCAGCAGGCTCTGGTGTGTTACCAGGAGGGGATAGACCTGCTCATGCAGGTTCTCAGAGGTGAGCAGGGAGCGGTGGAGAGAGGACTAGAGGAACTGGATCCCGCTGTGTCTGGGGCGGAGTGAAAGTTAAAAATCCTTCTTGTGCACCACTAGGAAGCAGTCAAATACAGAAGGTGGATATTCTACATAACAAGTGGACTGGTTTCTTTTATATCTTTAATAGATTGATGTCATCAGAAAAGAGGGACAATACTCTAGATTTTTAAGAGACAATAAAATGTAATATATAAACCTTGGTAGGACTAGTTTTGAACGAAATGTAAGAGACATTTTTGGATCAGTTTGGGAAGTTTAAATATGGATTGGGTAACACTCAAATTACTGATTTTGTTAAGCAGTATGGTTTTGTCGAAAACTGTCTTTGATTTTTAGAGATGTAGACTGAAGTGTCTTGGGAAGAATTTGTCATGATGTCTGAATTTAATTTTAGGGGAAAAAAACAGTTGGAGCATGTGGCAAAATGCTAACAACCCTTAAATCTATGTGATGGGTAATAAGGGTGTTTATTACACTATTATTACTTTTCTGTTTAGGTATTTTGGTTAGAAGTAAACAAAAATAAAATCACGTAGCGGTAAAAGAAAAAAGAATTCTAAGAAACGTGTGTACTGAAATTCAGTGTGAGAAATGCATAGTGGGTGAGGCAGCGAGACTTTATCTGTCATGTAGTTATTCAATGTTGAGAAGTACCCAAATAACCATTAACAACTAGTACAATCCCTGGCCTACTATCTCCCCTGTGTGCCCTTTAGCCTAAGTGTTACAGAAGCTTTGAAAAGACAGCAGAGGGCGCCCTTCAAGGTTGGGTGCTTTTGTCAGAACTGTAAAACTACAGGGGCGCCTGGGTGGCTCAGTCGGTTAAGCGTCCGACTTCAACTCAGGTCGTGATCTTGGGGTTCTGGGATAGAGCCACGCATTGGGCTCCACGCTCAGCGGGGAGTCTGCTTCTCCGTCTCCCTCTGCCACTCCCCCCACTCGTGTGCGCCCACTCTCTCAAATAAAATAAAATCTTGAAAAAAAGAACTATAAAAGTTCTTGGGAAAGCCCATTTGATGATGGTGATGATGATGATGAAGATAAGAGTAGTTACATTTATGAGTGCTGAGTGCTGGCACTGTGTAGAGTACATCAAAATCATGATCTTGTTTCATCCCTACAATTGCCCTATGAGGAAGGAGGTGATGTTATCCTCATTTGCAGCATAACATTAAGCTTCTCCACAATTAGTAGAGTCACAATTGGAGCCCCAAGGCTTAAAAGACTCTGGTATACTGACCGCCAAAAAGAGACAGTGTACAGTGTTGGTCAGGTGGAGCACTGCTAAAGTTCTGGTGCCCTAGGGTTGTCAGGTGGAGCACTGCTCAAGTTTTGGCACTCTGGGAATCTGAATCAGGAGAAGCACAGTTTTGCTCCAGTGTGCTCCGCTGATTCTACAGAGGTTATAGAGAGAGTGATGTAATCTTACAGATTAAGATAGAAATGCAAATAACTCTATATTGGGAGTAAGTGCCAGGAAAGGGTATAGACAAGTACAATGAGGAAATAAACAATTAAAGGTCATTTGGGGGAGGAAAGGTGCAGGTGGCTTTTGACAGGGGCTTTGGAGAAGTAAGTAGAATTTCAGAAATGAAATTCAGCTAAGTGTTTAAATTCTGTTTGTGCTAGTTTACCAAATAAGTGGTTCAGTTTGGTCCCAGCATGTGTCTATAGAGGAAGAGTCAGAAGTAAAGTTTAAAGGTAGATTGAGGCTTGGAACACAGTGTGGATGGCCTTGACCGCCAGATTTTAACTCATTCCATAGACAGGGAGAAACCATTTAAAGTTTTTACAGAGGAGTGATGTAATTAAAGTTGCATGTAGGGATTGTCTCTATTAGGAATATGTTCTCCCAAATATTTGTATAGCATATTCCCTCTCTTTCCTTTCGTTATACAAATATTACCTTCTCTGCTCTTTCTCTGTGTAAAATAAATAAATAAAATCTTTAAAAAGGGGGGGTGCCTGGGTACCTCAGTCGGGCATCTGCCTTCAGCTCAGGTCATGATCTCAGGGTCCTGGGATCGAGCTCCACATCAGGCTCCCTGTTCAGTGGGGAGCCTGCTTCTCCCTCTCCTTCTGTAGCTCCCCCTGCTTGTGTTTTCTCTCTTTCTCTCTCTCTCTCTGTCAAATAAATAAAATCTTTAAAACAAACAACCCCCCCCCCAAAAAAAACAAATATTACCTTCTCTGTGAGGCCTTCCCTGACCTTCTGTATAAAATTACAACCCCATCCTAGGACTCCCTTATCCTTCTTCCTTGTTTTATTTTATTTAATAGTACTTACCACAATCTAACACACGTATTTTACCAATTTACTTTTTTTTTTTTTTAAAGATTTTATTTATTTATTTGACAGAGACACAGCGAGAGAGGGAACACAAGCAGGGGGAGTGGGAGAGGGAGAAGCAGGCTTCCCAAGGAGCAGGGAGCCCGATGTGGGGCTGGATTCCAGGACCCTGGGATCATGACCTGAGCCGAAGGCAGATGCTTACCAACTGAGCCACCCAGGTGCCCCACCAATTTACTTTTATTGTTGTCTTTCCTCCCACTTGAATGACAGAGAACAATTGTGTCTATACTAGGCTTAAACAAGCCAGTACATATATTGTGGTTAATAAAAGAAGTTACACATAAGGAGAGGAAGAGGGCTAGAATGAACCCTGAGGGATCAAAGTTATGATCATGAACTTGTGGTTTTTAATATATATGCAGATGGATAGACACAGAAATAAATGCAGATGTACGTGTGTGTTATTAGCCGTACATATACTTTCTAGCCACGTTGACTAAAAGGGTCTAGAAGTAGTGACTGGACTTCCTTAGTGGTAACGAGTACACTCAGCACCCAGAATTGGATTTCTTCATACCATTCTCCAACAAAGGAACCAGGGCTTCTTGGAAAAATGGTTGATTCCAGGGCTGGGGCAGGGAAGACATAAGATGAGTTTAAAACATTTTGCACCAGAAAGCAAGGAAGTGCTCAAAATATGATGGGTCATGTCGAATGGGTAGGGGCCAGCACAAAGGAGCTCTCAAAGCCAAAGCTGATAAAATTGGAACAAGAAAATAATAGTGTTGCCATTTGCAATGACATGGATGGAGCTAGAGAGTATTATGCTAAGCGAAGTAAGTCAGAGAAAGACAAATAACCATATGATTTCACTCATATATGAAATTTAAGATACAAACCAGCAGAGAGGAAAAAAAAAAAAAAAGAGGGAGGCAAACCACGAAACAGACTCATAACTATAGAGAACAAACTGATGGTTACCAAAAGGGAGGTGCCTAGAGGGATGGGTTAAATAAGTGATGGGGATTAAGGAGTACACTTGTGATGAACACTGGGTGATATATATGGAAGTGTTGAATTACTATATTGTAACCTGAAACTAATATTACAATGTATGTTAACTAACTGGAATTTAAATACAAACTTTAAAAACCAATAGTATTGGATTACAACCCACAGACTAAATACGCATGAGTGCATATTGATATAAATCGCTCACTGCATAAATAAATAGATGGAGGAGAAGGGATAGCTCTTCCTTACAGTAGCATTCCAAATTAATAAATTAAATAGGAATGATGGAAATAGAAAATCTCTGTTTGACAGACACTCTAGTGATAATTGTTGCAGGCGAGGACCATCAATGGATGCTAAAATTAGTGGGTCAAAGTGATGAGAAACAAGGTATCTTCCCACAAGATACTTACTAATTACAAAGGACAAAATAGTGATTTACAGCGGAGTAATCTTCAATTACCATGTGATCAAAGTTAACATTGCCAGTAATAACACATATCAACATCATGTACCCACTGAGAAGGGCATGCTTTCATGATTTTCTTGCCAAAACGGCATAACCTCAATCTAATCATGAGAAAACACCAGCAGCCCCAAATGAGAGACATCCTACAAATAACTGAGCACGGTTTTCCCCAAATGTCAAAATCATAAAAGGTAGAGAGAGGCCAAGGACCTATTACAGATTGGAGGAGACCAAGAAGACATGACAAGTAAATGCTGTGTAGGATCCTGAACCAGAAAACAAACTTTCTTTAGTGGGAAAATTGGTTTGTGGATGAGTTAATAGTGTATCAGTGTTAATTTCCTAACTCTGATAATTGTACTATACTTACATGATATGTTAATATTAGGGGAGTCTGGGTGAAAGGGTACTGTACCATTGTATTGCAATTTTTATATAAATACAAAATTAAAATATTTTTAAAACTCGGAGTTTAAACATGAAATTATTATGGAAAATATAAGCAATATCAAAAGGAAGGAATGAAGAAACCAGAAGTGATTTGGTGACTGATTGGGTTTTGGGGCGTGGGGCTTGGGGTAAAATTTTATTGATAATGTTATTCAAAAAAAATACTTTACATTTTTGGGGTGGCTGGGAAAATGAACTATAATGGGGAAGTCTGGAAGAGAAGCTGGTTTTGTGGAAGAAAGATAGGTATTGTTTGCTATTTTTGATTATGCTAAGACTTCAGACTTGTGGTTGATTAGGACAAAATAGTTCTCAGACTCACGTTTGACCTGTAATAAGCCATCTTTGTCACCTCAGCAAATTTGGTGTCCCCGCCAGTGAGACACAGTGTCAGAATCTCCACTCCTAAATAAAGCTGTTTCAGAGACTTAGTGTAAAAATGAAGGTCTTGCATGATCAAGGCAAATTTGAGCCCATTTGTGCATTTTAGGACCGAGGCAAACCATGCTTAAGGATAGGAAATTTGTGGAAGACTTGAGAAACTGGAAATAATGCCTGTACTCAGTAGAAAAACTATTTGGAAATTTGAGAATGTATTTTTTAATTTGTAGGTACCAAAGATGATATAAAGAAATGTAATCTCAGAAAACAAATTACTGGCTACATGGATAGAGCAGAAATAGTGAAGAAATACTTGGATCAAGAAAAAGAAGGTAAAGAGGCTGATTTACAGAATGTGTCTATAAGCTATTGTGACAAAGCCCATTTCCTGCAGTGTTTCTGGCTCTGCCTTTTGGAACTCTTTGTGGTCTGGACCGTTTATCCTTGGGAGCCTACAGGTTTACTTTGCATTTCCACTTCCCTATACATAAGCTATCCTTAGCTTTTTTGGGGGGATCCTGGGGGGAAGTGGTTTTCACATACCCTGTTGAGAATCTGATGAGAGCTATACATACTGCAGAACTCTGCATGCTCTTTGAAGGAATTCACAGATCCCCATGAAGCTTATGTATGGACTGCAGTTGAAATAATACTACACAGAAATAGAGAATGTAAATCCTGTATTTTATTTGTATTTCCCTTTGTAAAATGACCAAAATGTTGAAGTAGCTAAATAAGCTTCTGGGACTTCTTTAGGATTTTGTTGTGAATCAAAACATTTCAGTGTTGCAGTTCCATGACTGGAGATGCTGTAGGTGTCCTTCCCTACTTATTACTAGTTCTCTACTCATGAGCATGCAGATTACAAACATATGTCTATAAATGGTCATCGCCACCTTTGTCTGGCACACTCCGCTTTTTTTAGCCAAAGTTACTACTGCCCTCAAAAAACCAGTGCCTCCAGGGTACCTGGGTGTTGCAGTCTATTAAGTGTCTTACTCTTGGTTTCAGCTCAGGTCTTGATCTCAGGGTCGTGAGGCAGCACAGAGTCTGCTTAAGATTCTCTCTGTCCCTCTGCCCCTTCCCGCCCCCTGCTCTCTAAATAAATAAGTAAATAAATAAATAAAATCTTTCAAAACTTTATTAAAAAAAAAACAACAGTGCATCCTTCAGCTGCTGTTCCTCACGTCCTTATACAGCCCTCCCCCACCTCTTCCTAGTATTCTGTATGAGCCCATACCCTGGGTACTCCCCTCCCCAAGCTTCTCTGTGGGGTGGAAATAAAATAGTGTTTCCTTCACCCTAAATTGAAATGTACAATGAAATTTCCTTTTAGAACATGGGTGAAATATAGTACCATCATCATTGTGGTTTGAATACATTGGGTTAAATTAACCTATGTGGCCAGCTTGGCTTGAAAACTGATGCATAGTTGCTAACATTATATTTGTGGAAATATTAGGAACAGAATCCAAACTACTGGTTTTTAAACAAACTTTAAATATGCAACCATCATATAAGTTAGAAACTACCATTAGGGGTCATATTTTAAAAAAATCTTAAAGGTCTTTGACAATGAATTCAATAATTACTCATTTGGAATGAACAAAAACAATGGAACTATTTTACGGATCCTGTGGCATCCTAGACTTTGGCTTGGGTTGTTAAGAAGTGGTATAAATTTCTGCTTAAAATACTGTCTATAAGTTCTAAGAAAGACTTCTAAATTCCACATAATACTGCATTTATATGTTTAATACTTTAGCTATTAAATTGAGGACATAAAAAGGCTTAAATCTGAAGAGAAGGACAAAGTAGCCCCTGAGTTCTAGCTTATGGTTCTACTTATGGTGACAGAATGTCAGCTATCATTTTACATACAGGATTCTCTTGAATAAACTGCCTGGTCTATAGGATTCGACTCAAGAACCTGTTCCAAGAAATCTCTGGACTTTCCTACTTTGCCTCCATGAAGATAGAAATGACTTAGGGAATTGTTTGCCTTATTTATCTCTGTATGTAGCATCTTCCATTGTGTCTCATATATATGTAGTAGGTATTCAGAAATGTTTGCTGAGTGGAGGAGTTAAAAAAAAATTAACTCTTGGGGCACCTGGGTGGCTCAGTCGTTAGGCGTCTGCCTTTGGCTTGGGTCATGATCCCAGGGTTCTGGGATCGAACCCTGTGTCAGGCTCTCTGCTCGGCGGGAGGCCTGCTTCTCCCTCTCCCACTCCCCCTGCTTGTGTTCCCTCTCTCACTGTGTCTCTCTCTGTCAAGTAAAAAAAAAAAATTGTATATGATCCTGATTAATCATTGTATGTAAATATGTGTAAAAAGAAAATAAATGGTCACTGGTTTTATTATTGAAACTTGTGTTTTGTAGATGGAAAATATCACAAGCAGATTAAAATAGAAGAGAATGCAACAGGTTTCAGTTATGAGTCACTTTTTCAAAAATACCTTAATGAAACAGTTACAGAAGTTTGGATACAAGATCCTTATATTAGACAGATTCATCAGGTAGGTGAAATGTACAAAAATATGATGAAATGTTATTTAAAATGTATGCGTTAATAATAACCTATCCCGATGTCTTTCAGCTATATAACTTTCTTCGATTTTGTGAGATGCTTATTAAGAAACCATGTAAAGTAAAAACTATTCATCTTCTCACCTCTCCGAATGAAGTAAGTATCTGGAAGCATTTATTCTTTTCTTCATTAACTTTATTCAGTTACGAGATATAGTTTGAGCAAGGAAAACATGGACACCGCTTCAGCTAGAACTGTTTCTTTGGGAATTATCTAACAATAGGCCTAAAATATCTTCCAAAAAACGCTGTTGATTTTTTTCTGATTTTGTTGTACCTTGCATTTGGCCACTTTGCTCAACTCTCTGATTCAAGTAGTTTGTCAGTTTAGTCTCTTGGATGTTCCAGGAGATGATCACATGTCTGCACTGTTGACAATTTTGTCTCTCTTTACCAATGATTATCTCTTTTTCTTGATTTATTGTATTGGCCTTCTGGTGGATCATAGAATGATAGTGAGCATCTCCATCTTGATTTTGACTTAAATAGGAATGCTTCTAAATAAACCAGATTTCTAGGATTAACTTGAAAAGAAAGCTGAGTAACTAAAAATCTGAATAACTAAACAGCATTACTAAAATACATTTTAGGAGATGGAACAGAATTGTGTTATGTACACATTAGAAAAAAAAACAATTATTTTGATAAAAACAAGTGCTATTAAACTACTTCATACTCTGGTTGCTTCTTTGAGATAATAGACTTTGAAACTAGTATAGAATCTTTCCCATTTTAATTCATCCATGATACACATTGCACAACCTAATGATAATTTAAAATGATAATAACTGAACAGAAAATTGTATTCTTCCTATTAACAGGGGAGTGGGAAACAGCAGCAAAGTAGTGGCCTGCAAGAAATAAAAGAGTCACTCCAGAATCACGGAGTGCTGTTGGAATTAGAATATTCTTCTTCAGTACATGACCGAGAAATTAGGTTAGTGTATAGCAATATTTTAATTTTTATGCAGTTGAAAATACTTATTTTTATTTCTTTTAATAAGTTGTATATAATTCATGTAAATATTCAGTTTATTAAAATTTTAAATAAAGCTCAATTTTAGTATCTTTTCACTTTTGAGAAAAAAAATCTGGCTTATTATGTCTGAGTTTCATATTTCCTAATGGAATCAAGTTTATGTGTTCTACTTCATGTGAGAAGAGGAAGTACTTTTCTATTCAAGTATACATACAGTGTTATGGTATCGGGATAATTTTCTTTTCTGATGATAATAGTTGATATTCTGATGATCTTAGTATTTTTTTCTTGTAGTTTATTAAATAATCTCATAGGTGTGACAGTATGCTACAGTGTCTTTAAGGAAACAGTATACGCAGGTATTTTAGTAGTGTGTTCCTCTGTTTAACACAGTGGCTTTCATATGTTTAGAGTAACTGTGGTCGGGATCCAGAGCTCTTCTTGCTTATGTCCTCCATCTCTAGGTAGGGGAACCCCTGCAACACACCACAGTCTGCCTGAATACACTTAGCAGAACAGGAAAGTTTTGTCAGAAATCTGAAATTCGACAGTAAGATTAATTGAATTGTCAAACTTGTTACCAGCTAATCAAATCAACTAATGGTTCCTTTGGACGTTTTTATTTCATTGTAGACATAGCCCATAAGTAACGCCCGGTTTGGTTGAACTCATGCCACTGCAGAAAGTGATTTTCTATGTTAGGGGGAAATGTTGCTGATGCTTGCTACACTACACCTTTGATAACTGTCTGAGTTAAATGTCTGGAGTATAATACTGTATACTATTTCAACAGGTTTAACAATGGATGGATGATTAAGATTGGAAGAGGACTTGATTATTTTAAGAAACCACAGGTAGGATATAGTCTTATGAGTGAGTATGTTACACTCTTTTTGTATCATTTTAACAACATGGCTTTGGGTTTTTTTTAATTAAAAAACTTCTTTTCTTCTTTTCTTAGAGTCGTTTTTCCCTTGGATTTTGTGATTTTGATTTAAGACCATGTCATGAAACAACAGTGGACATTTTTCATAATAAGCACACAAAAAAATTTGATGGGTAGTAGCTTAATTTGCATTATATATTTCTATTTTAAGTGAATATTGATTTTGTTGTTACTTTGGACAGATCATTCCTATAATTATGAATTTAACAATAAATTTTTACATTTCTACTAATTTATGGATCCATTTTTTAGTTATGTAACCAACCCTAAATATTTTTATAAATACATTATTCAGTAGATTTATAGTGTTTCCAGTCATAAGGTTAATTTAAACATTTTACCAGCTTGTCTTTTATTTGACTGTTGGAGAATGAATTAATAAACAATGAGCGCCTATTATGAAGATGAATTGGATGTTAATCTTCCCCCTGGGAATTTAGCGTCCAGGAGGAAAAATCACGGATTAGGGTACTCTTCTAAGAGACAGATGGGCTTGTGGGTCTAATAACCAGGAAAAAAAAATGTTAATTTTATTACAATTAAGTGTCCCTGGTAGAAATTCACCAACATTAATTTATCCAATATTACCTAACTCCATAAAGGCAAATCAACCTGCTTAGTTATGCAGAGGCATTTTGCAGCTAATTCAACCTTGGCTGGCACATTTGTAAAGCTTTGCAGCTTAGAATCAACTGTTCTGGGTAAGCTCATCCATCCAGATGCCAGTTGACTGGTTGGGGACGAAGACTAGGTTCTGTGGAGATAGGTTGGGATTGGGGATAAAGGTAGAGGTAATGGGCAGTCCAGAAGCTTAAAGAATAAACTAAGCCAGTCTATGGAGGGAAACAGAAGTACTCGTGTTGAGGAATACACATCTAAACATCTCATCTGGAGAAGACTGAAGATTACATTTAAGATTAAATAGCATGGAGGACCAAAGCCGGTAGAAGCCACAGGAATAAGGTTGGGTATGTTTTACCTCTGGGAGCCAGCAGTCACCTGACTGAGTTGGCATAAAAGACCAAGAAGGGATTCCAGAAAAGTTCCTAATGTTTTTCTTTAATTTTAGTTTTCAGGTTCAGGTGCTGATAATGCTGAACCTGAAAAGACTCAAGCCAGTTTGCCAAGCTTTATTATATGGAAATTCAGGGTCTCAGGAGAGCAAGTGTTGTTGGACCTAATCAGAAGTTACTTTCTGCAAAGTATCGTAGATTATTTTGCCAGGTACCTATCAGCATGTGGAAGCAGAGTGGCTTTTCATTCAGGTGAGAACATGTATTAGACCTCCTTCTTTTCATGTTAAAGTAACCACTCTGATTTCTTCTAGAGCATGTGAATCTATCACTATAGAGATTCATCATTTCACAACCCTATGAAATTAACTTTTATCCAACCCACATAGGAATCCTGCCTAAGAAATACTGATGTTTAAGGAAGAGCACCTATCCATTATTTATAGTAATGGATAAAGCAGTAATGCTATCCATTATTCTAGGTATTTGAAATCTATCCCCAGATCCAATTAGAACATCAGAAGACTACCATATGCAATTTACTTATTAAATACATCAAGAAATATGCAAGAGCTGTATGAGAAAACTATAAACTTTATGGAAGAATGTAAAAAACTAGGAAGACAAATTATATTCTTGAATGGGAAGGCTTAAATAGGATATCATCTCTCCCTAAGTTAATTTATAAATTAAATGACAAAGAGATTAACACTAGGAGACTTGCTTGACCAGCTATAAAGACATAAAGTTACAATGTATATATATTTTTAATGTATGGCATAAGAATGGACAAATCAGTGGGGTAGAATAAGGAGCCTGGAAACACCTGAGAGAGAAAGTAAATGTGTGTATATGGGTCCTTAATGCACAACAAAGATATGGTTCATATTAGTGGGGAAAGAGTAGACTATTCAATAAATGTTTGGAAAAAACATTAGATCTCTACCCCACATAGAGGTTATTCTGTTAAAGAGCTAATTAAGTGAAAAAAAAATTTTTTTAAAGCTCCACTAAATGTACTAAGTATAACACAAAACCCAGGAATTATCAAGGAAAGGAAAAGGCAAAAGATTTGATCATGTAAATATTGAAAACTTGAGTAGAGAGAACCATAAAAAGTTAACATGACATCAAATTTATAGCATATAGAGAAAGGGTTAATAGTACTAATCTATAAGGAAGATAGCCAAATTTTCAGGAAGTGAATTCAGTCTTGCCTCCGTTAGCCTCACCAAGGACTTCGTCCTTTTAGCGACCTCTCCCTCTCTGCTGCATTGTTTCTGCCAGTACAGATATTCCCAGCCAGATACCACCCATCCTATTTCTTTGTTCTTGAAGTTCTCCATACAATTTTTTCCCATTTCCTTACCACCTAATAATACTTCAACTCACTTCAACCAGGCTACCCAGTCATTCCACTGAAACTGCTCTTGTCAAGGTCAACAATGACTTCCATTATTACCATATCCAGTGGGTACTTAACCTTCATATTACTTGATCTTTCAGGAGTAATTGACCCAGTTGGCCACTCCCTTCTTTTTTTCTTAAAGATTTTGTTTATTTATTTGACAGAGAGAGACACAGTGAGAGCAGGAATACAAGCAGGGGGAGTGGGAGAGGGAGAAGCAGGCTTCCCGCGGAGCAGGGAGCCCGGTGCGGGGCTCAATCCCAGGACCCCAGGATCATGACCTGAGCCGAAGGCAGACGTTTAATGACTGAGCCACCCAGGCACCCCTCGCCACTCCCTTCTTTTTTTTTTTTTTTTTAAAGATTTTTATTTATTTATTTGAGAGAGAGAGAATGAGAGAGAGCACATGAGAGTGGGGAGGGTCAGAGGGAGAAGCAGACTCCCCGCCAAGCAGGGAGCCCGATGCGGGACTCGATCCAGGGACTCCAGGATCATGACCTGAGCCGAAGGCAGTCGCCCAACCAACTGAGCCACCCAGGCGCCCCGCCACTCCCTTCTTAAAGCTCTCAAATTCCATGAAACATTCTTTCTCCTCCACCCTGTCTTTTAAGTATTGGCGTTCTCCTAAATTAGATACTAAGTAGTAACCTCTTTTTTTTTTAATCTACACTCCCCTAAGTGATTATACCAGTAATTTCTTAGTGAAAAGCAACAGAAACTGCTCTTACCTGATGTAAGCAAAAAAGAGATTGTAAAGATAGTGGGTAGTTCATACCATCACCACAAGAGGTACAGACTTGGCCTTGGAAGTTCTGCAATGAAAAAAGCCATATCTAGATTCACAACACAGAACTAATCAGATGATACCACTGCTGACCCCAAGGCAAGGCCTGAACTCAGTAGCCTTATTACCACTTCTGTCACTTAAATTATTGGGCACTACACTGCCACTCTTAGCACCTTGCTACCCCAGAAATTCAGGCCCTGGTACAACTGCCAGAGAAGGGTTTTCACCATCCCAGGTTCACTTCATCATGATCCATTCAGAGTCTGAAGCAAGTACATCTGATTGGCAGAGCCTAAGTCATGTGCCCTCACCCTAGATTCAAGAGAGACTAGGAAAGGAGTACAGTGAAAATTTCAGTTTCCATAGAGAGGAGTGTTGTTGATTTGCCATTTTTGGAGTTCCCCAGGTGAAATTCAAAACTGGCCTCCGTACACTCAGGGCAAGGAGAGACTGAAGAAAGAGGCAGACCACTTGGTAGATGGGGTTTAATAAGCAACGGAACTTAACATATGAGGCTTGTCTTGGGTGGCTACAAGGTAAGTAATCTCCGCACATGCCTGCAGAATCTCAAGAGTTCATGGAGGCCTTGATGGGATTCAAGTCACATATACAATCCAGATAGTCTCAGTAACAAAGTACTCTCTCAAGACTGAGTCCTTGAAGTGGCTCCTGATGTGGGAGCAGTGGGCAGAACACACATTCTAAGGACAGGGGAGGGTGTAAAGAGACTTCAATTGCCCATATCCAGTGCAAGGGTCAACTGGCAGTCACATCCTCTTGATGACCTCTCCAGCAGGTGGGTTCTGTCTCACAGCAAGGTTTTTTAAGTTGGAGAATCCCCCAAAGAGTGAGGGGACTCAGGGGCTAAATACTTTATGCTGTAAGATGAATTATAAAAGTTCCCAATTATCCATTTTCATGACTTAAAATACTAGGTATATGCTGTCAACTCCTAAATATATAAATTAAGCCAAAACTTTTCCTTGGAGCTATGATCTCATATATTCAGCTGCCTATTTGGCATTTCCTCTGGCATTTCAGAAGCACACAGTCATTTCAAATATAGGATGCTGCAACTGAACTTTGGAAACACACTCCCCCACTCCCTGTGTTTACTCCCATCCATCCAATTGCTCAAATAAGAAATCTAGGAGTCGTTCTTGATTCTTTATCTCCTTTATCCTCATATGGAAACAATCAGAAAATTCTGTGGACTCTAGCTGCAAAACATGCCTTTTCTATTCCAGGTGATGCTTGTTAAATTTCCCTTTTGGATCTTGAAGCCCTTAACACCTTTCACCTGATGATATTCTCGATCTTGACAAACAGATGGTATCAGAAAATCATGAGTGCTTTATTGCCCCAAAGCACATCATATCAGGATTTTTATACCTTTCTTGGAAAGTAACTTCCACACGTTGCAGCAAATGTAGTGCGTAAAAAATATGCTTATGAGAAATCTCTTCAAAATTGTTTATTTGCTGTTTAATATTGCTGGAAAAGAACAGAAGGACCTGCCTATGAAACCTGACTCAAATGAAAAATGGTTAGACGGCCAATTGTGTTTGTCCCCGGAGCCACTTGAAAAGTAAAATCCCTTTCACTTACTCCGCTCCCACACTGAGGGAAAAATTGGTGTCCTTATAAGAAGTGGAAATTTTGACACAGATATGCACACTCAGAGGAAATGTAACAGCACCTCAATTGGTCTTCAGGGTTAATGTGCTTCAAGCTTATTCACTCCTTGCTTGCGGACCTAAATCCCAGTTTGTAGCAGTACTAACCTACTTCCCTTGAGATCCTGCAGACTGCTAGCCTTGAGGACCAAAGAACCAGACTTTCCAGAAGATAAGGCCTGACCACACAAAAACAGCTTCCACTGACCATGGCATTCTCAGTAAGAGACTCTGGGAGCCTTGATTCCTGGTATATGGGGAAGAGTCCGGACTGCCTTCCCAGGATGTGGCTTGTTGGGCTGCAGGGGCATCCTTTACTGAGAGACCACCTAGGAGCCTTGATTATTGGTAGAGCAGAGGATTCTGAAAGATTTTTTGAGGACAGATGATTAACTGTTAAGCGCCAACTTCTGCACATAGCCCCCTCACCATCTCCTGCACCTTCCCTTTTAAAAATATGTTTCCCCTGGACAGGGAAGATGGGTCTTTGAGATGTTAATCTGCCATTTTTCCAGGTTGCCAACTTCCTCAATAAAGCAACCTTTCCTTTCCCACCAACACTTGTCTCTTGAGCATTGGCTTTCAAGCAGCGAGTTTGGAACTGGTCCTCTGTCCAATAACAGACCATGTGAGCATACAGCAAGAAGGCAGCTATCTGCAGGTCAAGAAGAGAGGCCCCAGGAGACACCAAATCCACCAGCACTTTTATCATGAACTTCCCAGCCTCCTGAACTGTGAGAAAATACATTTTTATTGTTTAAGCCACCTGATCTGTGGTATTTTATTATGGCAGCCCTAGCAAACTAATATATACTGCTTTATTGTTTCCCTTTTTTAAAAGGAATCAGAATTAAACCTTGTCCTGAAAATAGAAATCATCCTTAATTTTTGACAAGGGCTTAACACAATGTCAGCATCTTTCCATGGCTACTGCCAATATTACCTGTGCTGGGATTCCTGCAGTAGTCTCCCAAGTGGCTTTCTGCTTCCTATTTTCTCTCCCTCCAATCCATTCTCCACAGCACAGACAGAATATAACAACTGCAGTGTCATTGCACTTAAATTAAGATCTAGGTCTACCTTGGGCTATCTGTCCCTACATGATCTGGTCTCTTTTCTCTCTATCCTCATCTTGCTCCATTCTCCCCTTGTTCCCACACTTCAGTTTGCTTATCCTTCGACACCATCAACAACCCTAGCTTTTACCTGCTTTAGGGCTTCCTGTATGCTGTTTGTGGTAGATTATAAAAATGGTTGCAATAAGGGTAATTTTTATAATGACTTTGACATTCCTCCCATAGAGAGGTGGCTATCGATGTTCTCTCCTCTTGGATTTGGATGCATGTGTGACTATATAAATTGCTTCCAAGACAAGGTATAAAAGGAAATAGTTTCTGTTGGGCTTTCTTGAGTCACTTGTTCTGGGAATACAGCTACCATGCTGTGAGGAAGTTCAGACAGCCTTGATTAGGCCCAGGTAGAAAGGAATTGAAGCCCTCAACCCATAGCTCCAGCTGAGCTCCCAGCCAACTGCCAGCACCAACTTGCCAGCCATGTGAGCCATCTTGAAGCAGGTATTTCAGCTCTTTAAGCTGTCCTAGCCAAGGCCACTGGATCATATGTGCTATCCCCATCAAAGCTCAAACTGTAGATTTGTGAATAAAATAAATGTTGTTTTAAGCCACTAAGTTTTGGAGTGGTTTGTTAAAAGAGGCAAATAACTGATAAAACTGGGAATACTCTCCTCCCCACTCCTCTGCTTGGCTGCTTTCTTCTCATTCTTCAGGTCTCCATTTCAATGTCTGCTCCCTGATAGCTCTAGCGAGGCAGCCCCTATTATTGTCTGTTAGAACTACCCAGGCTTTTCTTGCTTTATAATTATATACTGATTTGTTTGTCCACATTTCCTATTAGGCTCCTGTTTCCTTTTTTTTTTTTTTTAAGATTTTATTTATTTGTGAGAGAGAGAATGAGAGACAGAGAGCATGAGAGGGAGGAGGGTCAGAGGGAGAAGCAGACTCCCTGCTGAGCAGGGAGCCTGATGTGGGACTCGATCCTGGGACTCCAGGATCATGACCTGAGCCGAAGGCAGTCGCTTAACCAACTGAGCCACCCAGGCGCCCTAGGCTCCTGTTTCTTAAACTCTGGTCTTGACCTATTAATGGGTGTTAAAATAATTTTTAAAAGATGAAATAAAATCAAATATAAAATGTCAAATAAGGAAATAGTATAGGATAAACATTGCATTGTAAAACTTGTTAGGTATAGATAATATCTGTGCTAATATATAATATAAAATATATTTTTTTACTGTAGTTTTTAAGGAGTTCGAAAGCCAGTACACTAAACTGTCAATTCCTGAGGTCAGTAAGTCTCTTTCATTCACCATGAACATCCAACAACTACAAAGTACCTGGCACATAGTAGGCATTCAAAAAACACACAGTAAATACTGTAGAAATCAGAGTAGTATGTGAATGAACTGCAGAGACACGAAGTGGTTGGCAGTGATGTTACTCCTTGAAGAAATTTGGCGATGAAGAGATGTAGAGACACAACAAAACCTTAGGCAGGGGTTCTGGGGAAAGGAGACATAAGCATGTTCATTCACTATGTGTCAGGATCCAGTAAGTGAAGAGAGAAAATGTAAGATAAAAAAAAATACGTATTTAATAGTAGAAGGCCCAAATAGGTTGGAAAGGACAAAGATCCAGGTACAACTAGCCTTAAGGAAAAGGTGTTATTTGAGAATGAATGAGAAATGTTGAGAGGAAATCGGGTGCTGAAGGAGCTCATTTATGAAGGCCTCCACTGTCAAATTATGAGTCAAGGTTTGTGACAAGAGAAGTGGAGTTCTGAGTTTAAGAAAAGTGGAAACATTTATGAATAAGGCCTCTGAAAAATGAGGGAGTCAATGGAGAGGAATTGAATCTGACACAAATAGGGGATAAATATAAATATGAAATTGGGTTAATCTGCATGTGAATTTTCTTCCAGCATTGCCTGCCATCTGGGTATGACAGGAGTAAAATATCAGTTGATGGAATAATAATAATAAAACAATGGCCATTGTAGGTCAAGAGAGAAAAGCAAATGAGAATGCTGGTAAGATAAGACAGTATACTTGAAAGAATTCAGGGATGGATAGGAAGGGAGATGAAGCAAGAGATTTGGAGGGTTAAGGGCTTAGAAAAGTGCAGTGGGCTTAATTTAACAGGAAAGGATGGTCGATAAGAAAGTTCAGCTGACAAATAATGTGGGGGTTAAGAGGTGCTGACCATGGCACAGTTGAAAATCCACACAGAACTTTTGACTCCCCAAAAACTTAACGAGTAGCCTATTGACCAGAAGCTTTACTAGTAATCATCAAGACATATTTTGTATTATATACTGTATTCTTACAATAAAGCTAGAAAAAATGTTACTTAAAACTCATGAGAGAAAATATATTTATAGCACTGTAAAACATCTACATATAATTGAAACCATGCAGTTCAAACCCACTATTCAAGGGTCAACTGTATAGTTAAAAGGAAGAATTTTAGAGTTTAAGGTATCAGAGGTGACAAGAAGCCTGGGTTATATTCCTTAGAGGTAAGAAAAAGAACTAACTCAGAGATCACAGTGTTGAATATCATATACACCCCCATGATGGTAACAGAGAAAGGAGCAGATATATGTGTGCTGGATAAAAAAAAAAAAAAATCATTGAAAAAAGAGAGTATCCTACAGGCCATAAGAAACTATGGACTGGGGCGCCTGGGTGGCTCAGTCGTTGGGCGTCTGCCTTCGGCTTGGGTCCTGATCCCAGGGTCCTGGGATCGAGCCCCGCATCGGGCTCCCTGCTCCGCGGGAGGCCTGCTTCTCCCTCTCCCACTCCCCCTGCTTGTGTTCCCTCTCTCCCTGTATCTCTCTCTGTCAAATAAACAAAATCTTTAAAAAAAAAAAAAAAAAAAAGAAACTATGGACTAGGTGACAATTCCTAATGGGGAATAGTTACTGAAAGAGGCTAGGTCTTTTTTAAGAGACAAATGATGAGGATGCCTGGCTGGCTCAGTTGGTAGAGCATATGACTCTTGATCTCTTGATCTCAGGGTTGTGAGTTCAAGCCCCATGTTGGGTGTAGAGATTACTAAAAAAAAAAAAAGACATACAATGTACTTTGAACATTTTATTATCTCATAAAAACTGTAAATATTAAATTTATTTGGAATCACATTATTCCCTTAATTTTTTCACAGAGAATATTCCATTTACTGTGTAGTTCATCATCTTCTGGACATGTTCTATGGAAAATATTTGTTAGCACAGTAATTTCATTTGGGCAAAACTTACTGCCAATAAAACTTGAATTTAATTTGTCACATATTTCCAGTGGCAACCAATGATCAGGTGCTTCAATATTACAGATTTCAATCCTTCCACCCTTTATGTCTATGAATATTTTAATTTCCAAATGCGACTGTTCATATAATACATTAAAGGAAGTGTTTATACTAAACTTTGGAGTTTTGCCATATATCCACTCCCAGGTCTGTAGTTCTTCGGCTTTGTTATTTATTCCAGGAAACAGTGTCTCATCTGTTGGGTTTATTAGGTTGATATGATTATCAATTTGATGATAAGCAGCATACTCTGTCGCAATAGCGTTCATGAGTACTTCACAGGTCAGAGTGGGATCTTTTTCCAAAAGATTTTTTACTGTGGAAGGTATGCTAGCAGTGGCATTGCTCCTGATCCCTTGGTAAGGGCTCTTCAGCAAAGACGACAAGAAGGTTCTATCGGTACTACACAATAAAGTGCAGTGGTGGTAAGCAGTAGTCCGGCCAATCTTAGAAGCTGTTCCCGAGATTTTAAACTGTCCATCCAGTAAAAGGTCACATCTTTTGGTGGCCTGTACATCCAGCTGGGGTTGGACAGCATTCAGAGCCCTCACAACTAATTTTAGGTTCTGCATTCTATCATACTTTTTTTTGGTTGTAAAAAAAGTCAAATTGATATTACCCATATCATGGTAGACTGTTCCTCCTCCACTTCTTCTCCGAGCCAGTTTTATACCTTCTTCTCTCATCAGATTCAGGTTGCATTCCTGCCAAGGATTCTGATGCCTACCTATTACAATAGAGGGGGAATTTCTCCACAAGAAAAGAACCGGCTTGCCTTCTAGATTCATGTGGTCATGGATCCAGTCTTCTACAGCCAGATTTTGATAAACATCACTGGAAATGGACTGTAAAATGAGCCCACTTTTTACTGTGTTCTTAAAGCCAGCTGCTGGGACCTTGAGGTTACAAAGTAACTGGAAGCAATTCTTCATTGAAAATGGGATCAGCATGCTTTTAAAAATAGAAGACTGGGGCGCCTGGGTGGCTCAGTTGGTTAAGCATCTGCCTTTGGCTCAGGTCATGATCCCAGGGTCCTGGGATCGAGTCCCGCATTGGGCTCCCTGCTCAGCGGGGAGTCTGCTTCTCCCTCTCCTTCTGCCGCTCCCCCTGCTTGTTCTCTCTCTCTCTCTCTGTCAAATAAATAAATAAAATCTTTAAAAAAATAAATAAAAATGGAAGACTAATTAATTGGGAAAAAGAAAATTAAATTTTACTTTCTAGCTATTGATTCTTGGTTATTTTAGGTCAACTTTTCCAAGTATCCAGTTGCTTCTTGTCCAGCTTTATCCTTAGTCTTTAGCAACTCTGTAACAGAATACTCAATGGAAATAAACAAAGACAAACCTCAAATAATTTCAGTTGAAACGGAGTAAGGGCACAGATTTTTCAAACAATAAATCTGTAAATTCATTATTTAATATATCTCAAAGCCAAGCAAATTATCTTGAATTCACAGGTAATACATGTTCATTTAAAAAAATGAGAAAATACATATACGTAAAAAGAGCAAAATAAAAGAATCCATAATACCACCCCCTGGAGATAACCAAAATTCACACTTTGGTGTGTACCTGTTTTTTTCTGTGCATGTGTAAACACACATCCCTCCCCCACTCCAAATTGGAACCATACTGTTATTTCATTCAATGTTAAATCTATTTTTACATCAGCTTTAATGTATAATATTTCATTGTCAGATATACCACCGTTTACTCTTAGTTTGTAATTTTAGTGTCTTAGTTTGTAATTTTAGGTGGTTTCTAGTTTTTCAGTGTTATCAACAATGTATTCATGAATATCTCTGTGGAAAGCTTTAATTATGTCCTTAAAATACTTCAAAAAATAATTCCTATTTGACTTTGAGACTTGATTTACCAGCAGTATAATTCTTTCATTTAGATCAATATTTAATTAGGTTAAATAATTAAACCTGAGGTTAGGGGAAGAGGCAGAGTAGTGGGGTTATACGGAAAGGCTACAGACAATTTCATTATGTTTGGACACTTCACACGTTATTTTTGTTAGCAGTGCTGATGGCAACAGGATGAATACTAGCTATAGTAATCAAGTATTTTGACTAGTTATATTTGTAAAGAAACCACTCCATTCCAATTCTATTTCTTAGGATGCTCATAATTTTTCTTTAGGTTAAAGAACTGGGATAAAATGGGTTATTAAAGTCCAAAACTAGGCCAAAATCTTTTGTAGTTAAGTAATGTCCTACAAGCACAAATAAGAGAGTCTTCATATTTTCATCACTCTTGATACATTTTGATAAATTACACTACAGAAAAGTTAAGCCAGTTTATATTTTCTCTGTCTAGAAAGGTCAGGAGAGGTTTTAATAGAGGGATACTTGAATTGAGTCTCAAAATATGATGGTCTTTACCAAATTGATGGGGGTAGCATATTCCAGGCATACACAAAGACAGTCATCGTAGTAAGGCCTGTTTTGGAAACTCCCTCCTCAGGGATGGAGTTACACTATTGGTCTAGCTCCACTGAAACCTATGGCTATGCTGTCCTAGGAAGCTTCTGTAGCCCCACTGGATTGCTTTGTTTAAACTCTGTTCTTGGCTCTGTGTGACTGACTCTGATATAGTCCTTCATTGGACAAATATTTATGGAGTGCCTACTATGCAAAAATAGTAAAGAAATAGAGAAGGGGAGAAGACAGATTCATGTAATTCTAAAACATTTGGAGTTTTTCTAAAAGCAGCTGGGATCTATTGAAGTGTTTTAAGCAGACAAGCGTTAAGTTAGCCATTATACAGAACTGCCTCTGCAGACAGTGTTCAGCATGGATTAAAGGAAAGAGAGACTAGGGGCAGGGAGACTGGGTAATAGACTAATGCAACTGTCCAAGCTAGAGACAATGAGGACCCGGACAAGGGTAGCAGACATTGATGCAAGAGAACTGAGCACATTCAGTCTGCTGGGAGTCAGGGAGGGAGGGCAACACCAGTGAAGGGAGAAGGTCTCTGACAAAGAGGTGGTGCTGGGATCCAATTCAGGTAGGGAAGGAGGCAGCCTTGAACAAGAAAACAGGAAACTCTTCCATTGTGATCCAAGAGAGAAACAGTAAGGAACAGGGGTGGTGGACCATGATATGCTAACCGATGTCTGTGGATTTGGAGATTCTCAAAGACCTTGTGATATATCCCTCCTTGTCTGCATATGCAGAGTGTGGCAGGATGCAAAGTGATTAAGAACTTACGGTTTTTCCCCCTTTATTTTACTGAGATATAACTGACATATAACATGGTATTAAAGTATACAACATAATGATTTATGTATGTATATACTGAAAAATGATTATCACAGTAAGTTTAATTAACATCCAACACCTCACAGTTACAAATTTTTTCCATGTGGTGAGAATTTTTAAGATCTACTTTCTTAGCAATTTTCAAATATGCAATACAGTATTTAACTATAGTCACTTACAGAGCTTAACTATTAATCCTGGCTCTGCCACTTGCTAACTGAATAACCTAAGGCAAGTAGTTTAACCTCTGGCTGCTTCAGCTGTCTCATTTATAAAACGTTCCTACCTCACAAAATGGTTGAGAGAATTAAATGAGTTAACATGCATAACGCACTCATGCCTGGCAAACTGAAATGCTCTATAACAGAGTTCCTACCTTCCCATCTCTATTCTTCTCATACCATTCCTGTCATATGACACATATTCCCAACAGGCGCTTAAATAGGAAAGCGTGCAAAGATCCCCAACTAAGACACATTAAAGTGCCATTTATTTTGATAAATTAGCAATAGTGAAAGATACTGACTTTGGACAAAAATGCAACTTGTTAGGGTTCCAGAATTGATCCAATTTATGTATTAGTGCACAAAACAGAAATATCTCTATTCATCCACGCATTGTGTACGCAGTGTGAATGAAATACAGCAAAGGTATTAATTCAACAAATCTTGCATCTACTACATGACAGGCATTATTCTAGGCACTTAGGATTGATTTATCAGTGAACCAAATAAGTAAAGATGAATAGGACTACATGAAAAAGTAGAGCTGGGAAAGAGGAAATTGGAAATATTAAGTGTGAGAGGAACTACGCTGTGATTCTAAATAGGCTTGTCAGGCTAGGCTTCATTAAAAAGGTGACATTTGCAGGGCGCCTGGGTGGCTCAGTTGGTTAAGCGACTGCCTTCGGCTCAGGTCATGATCCTGGAGTCCCGGGATCGAGTCCCGCATCGGGCTCCCAGCTCGGCGGGGAGCCTGCTTCTCCCTCTGACCCTCTCCTCTCTCATGCTGTTTCTCTCTCGCTCGCTCTCCAATAAATAAATAAATAAAATCTTAAAAAAAAAAATTAAAAAAAAAAAAAAGTGACATTTGAGCAAAGACCAAGAGAGCTCAGTGAGTTAGGCTGAGAACCTACTATGTGCTAGAAACTGTTCTAGACACCTGAATACATAAACGAAAAGGCCCCTGTGAGGATGTAACATTTCAACTGAGCCCTAAAAGATGAGGAAGAATAGCACAAAGAATGAGGAAACAAAAGGATGTTGGAAAAAACCCAAGTGCCAATTTATTAATTTACAAAGAGAACTGAAGGCTATCAACTGGATGTTCAGATCAGCCTGTTCAAATACTCTGTGTAGGACTACTGATAAGCCAACTTATTATAAGTTTGCCTGGTGAAGACAGAACCTGAACAAAAGGACTGAGTTATAGGAACTTCAATGTCTGATGGGATGAGCCTTGGAGAAACCACCTTCTCAAAGATCCTGTTAAAGCCAGGATACTCTCCCTTTCCTGGAGAAGGCTTGGATTCATCTGGGACAGATGCATCTCTCTTTTATTCAATCCTTCAGTAACAGATCAGACCTCCGGCTGAATGATAGCCTTTCTTTAATTGTCAGGATATGGTCAGCCTTGAAGGCCTGGCGAAATGCTCTTTCTTTAAATCAACTCTGCATGTGACTACTCTCACCTTTCAATGACTGATTTTATGCGATCTGAAGAGAACAATCCATGTTCTAGGGGGACACTTTGCTACCACTTTGCATTGCCAAACATGCTTCTTCACTACTGAAAAGAAAGCAAAAAACAATCCTATCTATCCTCCCAGGTAGGCCCAGCTCCTTCTAAACACTTATAAGTTACTCTGCCACATCTTTGACAGTACGTAACTTACCCAGAGTCTCACGATGGCCACGTGCTTGTTTTACTTCGCCTTCTTGGCTCCCTGTGGGAACGCACAGAGCTGGCACCAACACGTTTTATTTTACCCTCCTATATTGGGGCTAGGCCGTACCTAACCGAGGAGTTAGGTCCTCCCAAGTGCCGAGCGAAACAGCACCGGCAGCGGCGGCCCGGGGCGGTGCACGCGCGGGGCCCGGCCTCAGGGTCTCAGGTCCCCGCCCCCAACAAAGGGCCGCCCACGGCAGCGCCCCGCCAGCCCCGCTTCCAGCTTCGCCCACCTGCAGCTTCCGGTCGCGCCCACGGCCGCGCGCGGGCCGGTGCAGGAGGAGAACGCGTGTGACCCCACGGCCTGCAGGCTGCGAGCGCGGCCAGACGGAAACGCCGAGAGGAGGCGGGGCCACGCCGGGGTTGGGCGGGGCGCCCTCCGGCCTCGCTCTTCGCGGCTGGCCTGCGCTCCCGCTGGCGCTGCATTCGGGGTTCCCGAGGCGCCTTCAGAGCCGCCCAGTCGGCGCCAAGCCAGAGTCGAGGCGGGGACGCAAGGCACGTTCCAATAGTAGTGTGGAAAGTCCTAGCGCCCCCCGTTCAGATGGAAGTCCCCGCGTGACAGCGCAGAGCTAACGGTCAGCCGGGGCGAAGGTAGGAGAGGCGGCTGTGTCCGGCTGGGGCTGGGGGCGGAGGGGCCCTCGCGGAGCGAGGCCAGGGGCTGGGCGCCAGGAAGCCAGGGCAGTCCGCTCCCAGGCCCGGACAGGCCCGAGCACCAGCAAACACCCACTGAACTTGAGGCATTGCGCCAGCTCTTTACGCATCTCCTCTCCTTTACGCAAAGGGCACATAACTCCACCTGGAAGCTGAGGAAACTAAAGTCAGTTTTAAAAGACAAACTGCATTTAAAGGAATAAACGCTGCTATTCCCAGTAGAGAGATGGTAACTGGTAGGAAGGAGTGGGTCAGAGAACACACCCCTCAGGCTAATGAATGTTACCCGTCTGCGGTTGGCAAGAAAATACTTTCGGCTCAGCCAGATGGGGGCAATTCCTCCAGCAAGCCAAAGTTTCAGTGAACTATCGCCGCCTAACAAACTGCCTCAAACATCAGCGGCTTAAAACGATTTATTTCTAACATTGATATAGTTTCACCCGAGTTTTATTCAACCAGGGTTGGCAGAGCTGGAAGGTCCAGGATGGTCCTGTTCATACTCTTGGCAGTTGGCTGCTGGGGCACCTCAGTTCAGGTCTAGCCTTGGAAGAGAGGCACCACATTCTGGGGGCCAAAGCAACAAGCAAAGGCAGGCCAGAGATAAAGGATGGAGCAGTGGACTCGACCTCTTGATGAGAGGAGCCCAAATAATTTGTAGTCATCTTTTTCAATCTTCCACAGAAATGAAATTTTTCGGTTCGAATAGAAACTACCAAGACTTGCATCTTGGAATAAGAAGCATCCAGTGTTCACAATTTGGTGATGCTAAGCAGGGCTCCATAAAAAGCGATAATAAAGACACAGTGGCTCCTCATTTACCATTACCCTTTTGATCGAAGTCACTCTGAGTTCCTTTCTTGTATTATGCAGATGGAATGAATTGTGTACAGAGTTAGCCCAAGTAGGAATTTTCCTAGTTATTAAAAATAGCCGCACAAAACTGTTTCCCTTTGCTTACATTCTGTCTTCCTAAATTTCATTTCTCTGAAATCTGAGATGGTAGTTTTTTCGCCCTGTTTTCTACTGAGTAGGTTTTCAAGAATCTCACTCCCTCCTTTCTGCTCTGAGACTTTTGTCCTTTGGTTTTTGTTTTTTTTTTAAGATTTTATTTATTTATTTGACAGACACAGCGAGAGAGGGGACACAAGCAGGGGGAGTGGGAGAGGGAGAAGCAGGCTCCCCGCAGAGCAGGGAGTCTGATGTGAAGCTTGATCCCAGGACCTTGGGATCACGACCTGAGCCGAAGGCAGATGCTTAATGACTGAGCCACTCAGGCGCCCTGTCCTTTGGTTATTCTTAACCCCTCTCCTACTTCACTGTCTCCACTGGTACCTTCTTCCACCGACACTCAGACGTGAACTCTGACTCATCATAACCCGCCTACTTCCTTTTAGAGCAGAGCTTCTTCAAGAACTTGCTACACGTATCCAGTATCCACTTCCTTACTACCCATTCATAATCAGCCTACTCCAACATTTCTTCTGTCCCCATTCCATCAAGAGTGCTTTTTGGAGGGGTGAGGGTGAAATGAGTCAATGTGGTCAAAGGTATAAACTTCCAGTTATAAGATAAATGAGTCCTGGGGGCGCCTGGGTGGCTCACATGGTTGAGTGTCTGCCTTCGGCTCAGGTCATGATCCCAGGGTCCTGGGATCGAGCCCCACATTGGGCTCCCGGCTCAGCAGGGAGACTGCTTCTGCCTCTCCCCCTGCTAGTGCTCTCTCTATATATATATCTCTCTGTCTCAAATGAATAAATAAAATCTTTAAAAAAAAAAAGATAAATAAGTCCTGGGGAATCTAATGTACAGCATGGTGTCTATACTTAACAATATTGTCTTATATATTTAAAAGGTGCTGAGAGTAGATCTAAAAATTCTCATCACAGAAAAAAAATTGTAACTGTGTGGTGATGGATGTTAACTTATTGTGTTAATTGTTTTGCAATGTCTACATATATAAAATCATTATATTGTACACCTAAAACTAATACAATGTCCTATGTCAATTATATTTCCATTAAAAATAGAAATAAAGAATAAAATTCTTTAAATCATTAAAGTATTCAGGGCTGATGAAGAATGAGGTCAGCTACTTATTCTCAAATGGTTGTGGGGAGAGGGAAAGGCCTTTGTACTAGCAACTTTTCTGTAAATTTGACCTTGTTTCAAAATAAAAGGAAAATAATATATGTTAGGTGTCTGACACTGTAATAAAGACTGTTAGTGCCCTACCCATGTTCCCTTTACCCCTTAGTCCATGCATCCATTTTCCAGCTGCTGTGAGCTAGGAGCTGTTGTGCCCAGAGACACCTGAGTGATTCATGCTACCTCCGTGCTCCTCCAGCCTCCCTCTTTGGCTTTGTGGTGGCAACCAAGGCCAGACTGGTAGGGGGTACAATAATCCCCCCCCTTTGCCTCAAAGTGAGTAATGGGACAACTGTGCTATCTGGTCTTTCTAGGGCACCCTGTGGATCAGACCAAGAATTTATCTGAGCTCTCATCCTTAGCTGACTCCTCCTGTTTCCCTATCTTGCTTCCTTCACTGCCTTTTCCTAAAGAGTACACTCTTAAAAATCATGTGCACCTGAATCCCTGTCTCAGGCAGCTTCTAGGGAGTCCCAATTAAGACAGTCACACACTAGCTCAATAAATGAAAGCTTTTATTACAGCATCCATGATAACACCAATGCATGTATAATAGGTTTAGATACCTTATTTTATGGATATGTTGGATTTAAAGTCTCCTAACATCCTTATTTCTGCTGAACTACACTTTTTTATATGGGGAATTTGCTATCTTATTAGAAACAACAGAACTCTGAAAAGTAGTCCCTTTAAGATACCACTTATAGAATTCTCCCAAAACATCTAAGTGAGGTTATTGTCCTTATTAAGCTTGTTCCATTCCACCTTCTTCCAGGAAGTCTTTTTGGATTTCCCTTCTTGAGTGGGCTGCTAAAACTATGGCTTAGATTGGATTTGGGGATTCCAATTTTCTGTTGTCTTGGCAGCAATGGTTCTCAATGAGGGTAATTAATGTTTGCATTTTTTATAGTCTCAGTGACTGGAGTGTGCTACTGTATTTCACATCCTGCAAAGCAGGAGGAATCATGCACAATGAAAGATTATCCCAAATTCAACATCCAACATGACTATCAAATGTTCTGTTTGACATTCAGGGAGATGAAAAACAAAGCTATAAATATCTGAGCCAAGCCCCTGTTAAAAAAAAAAAAAAAAAAGAAGGAAAGTGGTTTTTGCTAAGGTTACTGTGACATTTCATATTGCTAGATCCAATGGACCTTTCCATCCTTGTCTGACCTTTCAGTTGACTACCTCCACCGTAACAACTACTGTGAGCAGTCTTGACATTACCTTGTCTTAGTTTTTTACCATCTCACTGCCCACCCCTCAGTTCCCTTTGCTAGCTCCCCCATGCTGACCAGCTCCTAAATGTTTGAGTTCCTCAAGACTTTAGCTCACACTATACATTCACCTTAAGCAATCTCATTCATTCCCAAGGCTTTCAATACCATTTCTGTATACTACTTCAAAATTTTTATTTTTAGTTCCATACATATAACTGTCTACTTGCTTTGGAAACTGGGTTATGTCCCCAAACCATGCTCCTGAGCTCAGTCTTTTCCCCCAGAGAACCTCCGTGCATAGCCTTTTTAGCTGGAGTTCCTTTCTTTTTCCTTTCTTCTCACTTTCAAACCATCATTCTGTCCCGCTAACCTTCACCAGGACCCTTCCCCTTCTCAAGACCTTGACCATTACCATCATCTTACTTGGACAACTATGTCACTGCAAAAGCTATAAATGACATGACCTTAGGGAAAACTTCCTAGTTCCACAATTAAAAATCAGGTTTATGTGTTATGTGTCCTGTCCTTCTGGACATTTTACTTTTTCTTCATGGCACATCATAATTTGTATCTTACATAATTACTGTCTGATGTTCTATCTTTCCTGGCAGACAGACAGTAAACACTATGATGGCAGTGGCTATTTTATTCACCACTATATCCCCAGCAACAAGCACAGTGCCAGGTTAGGTGAACAAATGAAAGACTTGAGTTTTTTTCTCTCCCAAAGAATTATGTTCTGTAAATGATAAAAAGCATCATCCTATTGGCTTATGTCCCATTCAACAATTTTATTTAGCTCTAAGCTCAATATTCCCTACAAATATATCACATTTGTAATTTTCTGATTTATAAAATATTGCTTCCCCCTTTTCATCTTTGTTTTTATGAATATTATGGAGATTACTCACAACTGGGCATTAGAAATAGCCAATAAATATTAAAGTAGAGGAAAATGTTCAAAACATACATAATATAGTTACAGGTCACTATATGTCCAGACACAAAATGGTTTCAACTTCATCTCACAGTACCTGGGACAATACTGCTGTCTCAAACTACTAGACATTTCAGTAAGAACGGCAAACTGATACATATAAAATAAGATTTTTTTTTTAACAATAGGCTGCTTTCTTATATTAAATATTAGTAGTATAAAATGGCAGTATCTATAAGGTAAACTATTACACTTGGAAATAACTATTTTGTAATTTTGAAATGAATTCAATATGGGGGAAAACAGTTTTAAAAGGATGATTTAAAATGTGAAATGCTTCTCAAGGTACGTAATTTACTGGTCTTTTGTAGAGTTTACCTGAAGTGATCTTTTACAGAACAGAAATGCAAAAATGCAGAAAGATAAAATACCGTAAAGCAAAATCCCAAACTATAAATCTTACAAAATTGGTATACCACACATAGTGTGAAATACAGATGTCAAATTGTTTGGGCACTGTTTTTTATCACTTGTTAAAGAAATATATTACAATTAAAATATTTTGGTACCATTTAAATACTGTTATTCAAAAATTCTGATTTTTGACAAGGATGGAATGTAATACCAGAAAATTTTGCTTTGAATTTTGGAAAGTTTTTTTCCCCTAAAACATTAACTTTTTTGAATATGTATCAAAAAAGTGAAGTCTAATATGATTCATAAATAGTGAAAAATAAGCAATTGTCTTCATTTTGTTAGGTTTCTCTGATAAGGTTAAGTTCTCATTCAACATGCTCTCTTAGTCAAAAGCAAATTCTGGTTTCTTTGGCAGTATGTACAAATAACTTCATTCCACATCTGTCATTTCTATTCCATCATTTTCTTTAACATATACCACAGAACCCAAGGTTTTCTCTGAAAGAGATCCTGAGCCAATCTCTTTACTTCTGGTAAAGTGTTCTTGGTTTGTGTCTTCTAATCTTATTTTCTTGGTGTTTTGAAATAATTGAGTCACTGGTTCCAACTTGCTTTTCTCAGTCCCTCGCATCAAATGATCATCCACTTTTGAATCCATATGCATAGCAGATACCTGAGTAGCAGATTTACTAAGGGAAAATCCCATTGGGATGGTTGAATAAATATAGTTTGCAGGTACCTCTTTAAGTAGTGGGAACGTTTCTTCAACTTGATTGCTTGGAAAAGAAATAATAACAAGTGAATACAGTGGGAATTTCAACTAACCCCATGGCAACGCTTGTTTTCATGAAACATCATGGTGGTGATGCCACAAATATAAAGTAAAATTGCCTTCCATCTCTGTGTTCACATTTTCTTTGTGGGAGGGTTTGCAGGTTCTACAGAGTCTCTGAAAGTCTTTTAAAAAAGGAATTTACCAGATTTTATGCTTTATCACCTTTCAGAAAATAATAGAACTTCTCTACTTAGGCCTTTATCATTTTTGCTATCAAAAACTTTTAATAAATTATTAGTGGATTAAATAAATAATTACTGAAGGCCAAGCATTCTGCTAGATGTTCTGCCAAAAATAAAGATGCCCAAACAACTGTAAACATTTATCCACCTACTAACACACCATCAAAATATACAAAGCAAATAGAGAATTGAAGGGAGAAACACACAGTTCTATAATAATAGTTGGAGACTTCAATATTCCACTCTCAATAATGGATAGAACAACTAGATAGAAGATAACTAAGGAAATAGAAAACTTAATAAATTAAATAAACTAGATTTAACATTTACAGAACACTCTACCCAACAACAGCATACACATTCTCCAGTGCACATGGGACATTTTCCAGGATAGACTATATGTTAGGCCACAGATTAAGTCTTTATTTTTTTATTTAAAAAATTTATATTTTGAGAGAGGGACAGAGATTGGCAAGTGTGCTGGGGGAGAGGAAGTGAGAGAATCCTCAAGCAAACTCCCCACTGAGCATGGAGCCTGATGCCAGACTTGATCCCAGGACCCTAAGATCATGACCTGAGCTGAAATCAAGAGCTGGCTGCTTAACCAACTGAGCCACCCAGGCAGCCCAAGTCTCAGCTGATTTTAAAAGATGGATATCATACAAGGTACCTTATCTGACCACAACAGAATGAAGGTAGAAATCAATAACAGAGGTAAAACAGGAAAATTCACAAATCTATGTGAATTAACACACTCTTTAATAACCAACGGACCAAAGAAATCAGAAGGGAAATTAGAAAATATTTAGAGATGAATTTCAACAAAATTATAGCATATCAAACCTATGAGATACAGCTAAATCAGTGCTAAGGGGGAAATTTATAATTATAAACACATTAACAAAACAAGACAGATCTCAAATCATCAACCTAACTTTGTAACTTAAGGAACTAGAAAAAGAAGAACAAACTATACTCATAATTAGCAGAAGGAAGGAAATAAAGATTAGAGCAGAGATGAATAAAATTGAAAATAGAAAAACAACAGAAAAAACAATGAAACCAAAAGTGATTCTTTCAAAAGATCAACAAAGATTGACCAAACTTTAGCTAGATGGACTAAGAAAAAAAGAGGAGACTCAAATTATTAAAATCGGAAATGAAAGTGGAGCATTACTACTGATTCTACAGAAATAAAAAAGGATTTATTAAGAGAGTGCTCTAGGGCGCCTGGGTGGCTCAGTTGGTTAAGCGACTGCCTTCGGCTCAGGTCATGATCCCAGAGTCCTGGGATCAAGTCCCACATCGGGCTCCTGGCTCAGCAGGGAGCCTGCTTCTCCATCTGACCCTCTCCCCTTTCATGCTGTTTCTCCTCACTCTCTCTCAAATAAATAAATAAATAAAATCTTTAAAAAAAAAATGAGAGTGCTCTAAAAAGTTGTATGCCAACAAACCGGATATTCTAGCTGAAATGGACAAATTCCAGAAACACAAAACCTACCAAGACTGTCATGAAGAAACAAAATCTGAATAGACCAATGACTAGTAAGGAGATTGAATCAGTAATCAAAAAACTCTTGACAAAGAAAAGCCCAGGACCAGATGGCATCACAGGTGAATTCTACCAGACATTTAAAAATTAATATCAATATTTCTCAAACTTTTCCAAAAATTGAAAAGGAGGGAATACTTCCTAACTCATTTTGTGAGGCTACCATTACCTTGACACAAAAGCCAGGCCAAGACACTACAAGAAAAACAAATTAAACAAACAAACCTGTAGACCAATATTCCTAATGCACATTAATATAAAAATCCTCAACAAAATACTAACAAACTGAATTCAGCAAAGTATTAAAAGGATTATACACCCTGAACAAGTGGGTTTACTCCTAGAATGCAAGAAAGGACCAATATATGAAAATTGATCAATATATCACATTAAAGAATGAAGAAAAAAATCACACAATTGAGGGAGGAGCAAGATGGCGGAGGAGTAGGAGACCTGGATTTCGTCTGGTCTCAGGAATTCAGCTGGATAGGGATCAAACCATTCTGAACACCTACAAACTCAAAAGGAGATTGAAGAAAGGAATAGCAACAACTCTCTCATCAGAAAAGCGACCACTTTCTGGAAGGTAGGACGTGCGGAGAAGTGAATCCGAGGCGATATTCGGGAGGATAGACGGTGGGGGAGTGGCCCTCCGTCAGCCGCTACCGGCAAGTGATAGAGCCGTGGAGCACAAAACCGAAACTTTCAGAAGTCAGCTCCGCTGAGGGACGTCGCTCCAGTGGCTAAGCGGGCGGTGGAACCCTCGTGGGACAATGTGGTCTCAGGACCGTCGGGGTCACAGAAAGACCGTGGGTGCCCGAGTGCGGCAGAGCTCCCAGGTATCGGAGTGGGGAAGCCGGCTGCAAAGACGGAGCCGAGGCACGGGCTCTCAGCTCGGGGTTGCCATAAACCGTGATCTGCAGCACAGTCGGGCCACTGCTCCTCCAGCAGGGGCCCAACAAGCGCCAGATCCGGGGAGACTCCCCTTCCTCCCCCGGGAGAAGCGGCGTGGGAGCGCACCGCAGGGATCTGCTGGGTTTGGAAACTCCACACGGGGTCGGGTGCCAGAGATAGAAACGCTCGGTCATAGGCTGGGTGAGCATGGAGTGCGGCTGGAGACCAGGGAGACGGGAGTGAGTGACTGCTTTTCTCTGGGGACTCACTTAGGAGTGGCACCCCGAGCTCTCGGCTCCTCCAGGGCCAGAGATTGGGAGGCTGCCAATTTCACACTCGTCCTCCAAAGCTGTACAGAAAGCTTGCAGGGAACAAAAACTCCCGAGAGCAAACCCGAGCAGATTATTTAGCCCGGCCCCTGGAAAGGGCGATGCAATTCTGCCTCAGGCAATGTCATCTGAGAATCACTGCAACAGGCCCCTCCCCCAGAAGATCAGCAAGAACAGCCATCAAGACCAAGTTTATCGATCAATGAGAACGGCAGAACTCCAGCAAGAAATAAAAGACATCCGAATCGGCAAAGAAGAAGTCAAACTCTCACTCTTTGCAGATGATGATACTTTATGTGGAAAACCCAAAAGACTCCACCCCAAAACTGCTAGAACTCATACAGGAATTCAGTAAAGTGGCAGGATATAAAATCAATGCACAGAAATCAGTGGCATTCCTATACACCAACAACAAGACAGAATAAAGAGAAATTAAGGAGTTGATCCCATTTACAATTGCACCCAAAACCATAAGATACCTAGGAATAAATCTAACCAAACAGGCAAAGAATCTGTACTCAGAAAACTATAAAATACTCATGAAAGAAATGGAGGAAGACACAAAGAAATGGAAAAACGTTCCATGATCATGGAACCAGAAAAGACCCCAAATAGCCAGAGGAATGCTGAAATAAAAAAAAGCAAAGCTGGTGGCATCACAATTCCAGACTTCAAGCTCTATTACAAAGCTGTAATCCTCAAGACAGTATGGTACTGGCACAAAAACAGACACATAGATCAATGGAACAGAATAGAGAGCCCAGAAATTAACCCTCAACTCTATGGTCAACTAATCTTCGACAAAGTAGGAAAGAATGTCCAGTGTAAAAAAGAGAGTCTCTTCAACAAATGGTGCTGGGAAAATTGGACAGCCACCTGCAGAAGAATGAAACTGGACCATTTCCTTACACCACACACAAAAATAGACTGAAAATGGTTGAAAGACCTAAATGTGAGACAGGAGTCCATCAAAATCCTAAAGGAGAACACAGGCAGCAACCTCTCCGACCTCAGCCACAGCAGTTTCTTCCTAGAAACATCGCCAAAGGCAAGGGAAGCAAGGGCAAAATGAACTATTGGGACTTCATCAGGATAAAAAGCTTTTGTACAGCAAAGGAAACAGTCAACAAAACCAAAAGACAACTGACAGAATGGGAGAAGATATCTGCAAATGACACTACAGATAAAGGGCTGGTATCCAAGATCTATAAAGAACTTATCAAACAACACCCAAAGAACAAATAATCCAATAAATAAATAGGCAGAAGATATGAACAGACATTTCTGCAAAGAAGACATCCAAATGGCCAACAAAGACATGAAAAAGTACTCAACATCACTTGGCATCAGGGAAATACAAATCAAAACCTCATTGAGATACTACCTAACACCAGTCAGAATGGCTAAAATTAACAAGTCAGGAAACGACAGATGTTGGCAAGGATGCAGAGAAAGGGGAATCCTCCTACACTGTTGGTGGGAATGCAAGCTGGTGCATCCACTCTGGAAAACAGTATGGAGGTTCCTCAAGAAGTTGAAAATAGAGCTACCCTACAACCCAGCAATTGCACTACTGGGTATTTACCCCAAAGATACAAATATAGTGATCCAAAGGGGCACATGCACCCCAATGTTTATAGCAGCAATGTCCACAATAGCCAAACTATGGAAAGAGCCTAGATGCCCATCAGCAGATGAATGGATAAAGAAGATGTGGTACACTCACACACACACACACAATGGAATATTATGCAGCCATCAAAAATGAAATCTTGCCATTTGCAACAATGTGGATGGAACTAGAGGGTATTATGCTAAGCAAAATAAGTCAATCAGAGAAAGACAATTATCATATGATCTCACTGATATGTGGAATTTGAGAAACAAGGCAGAGGATCATAGGGGAAGGGAGGGAAAGATGAAACAAGACGAAACCAGAGAGGGAGACAAAGCATAAGAGACTCTTAATCTCAGGAAACAAATTGAGGGTTGCTGGAGTGGAGGGGGGTGGTTGGGACGGGGTGGCTGGGTGATGGACATTGGGGAGGTATGTGCTATGGTGAGCGCTGTGAATTGTGTAAGACTGATGAATCACAGACCTGTACCCCTGAAACAAACATTATATTATAATAAAAAAAAAAAAGAATCACACAATCATTTCAATTGAGGCAAAAAAACATCTGATTTCAACAAACTTTCATGATAAAACCAACAAGCCAGGAAAAGAAGGAAAATACCTCAACATAATAAATGCCATATATGAGAAACCCAAAGCAAGTATCATACTCAATGGAGAAAGCTTTTCCTTTAAGATCAGGAATAAGGCAAGAATGCCCATTTTCACCACTTCTATTGAACATAGTACTGGAAGTTCTAGCCAGAGCAAAAAGAAACAAATTGGAAAGGAAGCAGTGAAATTACCTCTATTCACAGATTATATGATCTCATATGTAGAAAACTCTAAAGATTCCACAAAAAAAGGTATTGGAACTAATAAACGAATTTGGCAAAATTGCAGGATGCAGTCAGCACACAAAAGTCAGTTGCATTTCCAACAAAGAACTTTATCCAGCAAGGCTGTCATTCAGAATAGAAGATAAAGAGTTACCAAGACCAAAAAAAAAAAAACAAAAAACCAACAACAAACAAGCAAAAACCAAAAACCAAAACCAAAACAAAACAAAAAACTAAAGGAATTTGTGAACACTAAACCAGCTCTGCAAGAAATATTAAAGAGGACCCTTTGAACAGAGAGAGAGCCCAAAAGTAACAAAGACAAACAAGGAAAAGAGACAATCTGCAGGAACAGAGACTTTACAGGTAATACAATGGCACTAAATTCACATCTTTCAATAATTACTCTGAATATAAGTGGGCTAAATGCTCCTATCAAAAGACACAGGTCTCAGAATGGGTAAAAAAACAAGACCCATTGATATGCTGCTTACAGGTGACTCATTTTAGACCCAAAGACACCTCCAGATGGAAAGTGAGGGGGTGGAGAACCATTCATCTTGTTAATGAACATCAAAAGAAAGCTTGAATAGCCATCCTTATTTCAGACAACTAGATTTTAAACCAAAGACTATAATAAGAGATGAAGAGAGACATTATATCATAACAAAAGGGTCCATCCAACAAGAAGATGTAACAGTTGTAAATATTTAGGCCCCTAAGTAGGGAGCAGCCAAATGTATAAATCAATTAATGACAAAATTAAAGAAACTCATTTATAATACAGTAATAGTAGGGGACTTTAACACCCCACTCAATACAATGGACAGATCATCTAAGCAGGAAATCAACAAGGAAACAAGGGCTTTGAATGATACATTGGACCAGATGGACTTCACAGATATATCCAGAGCACTTCATCCTAAAGCAGCAGAATACACAGTCTTCTCGAGTGCACATGGAACATTCTCCAGGACAGATAAAAAAATCAGGATTCAACCAATACAAAAAGATTGAGATCATACTATGCATATTTTCAGACCACAAAGCTATGAAACTTGGAGTCACCCACAAGAAGAAATTTGGAAGGACCACAAATCCATGAAGGTTAAAGAACATCCTGCTAAAGCGTGAATGGGTCAACCAGGAAATTAAAGAAGAATTAAAAAAAAATACATAGAAGCAAATGAAAATGAAGACATGACATTCAAAACCTTTGGGAGGCAGCAAAGCTGGTCCTAGGAGGGAACTATATAACAATACATGCCTTCCTCAAGAAGCAAAAAGGACTCAAATACACAAACTAAACTTACACCTAAAGAAGCTAGAAAAAAACAGCAAATAAAGCCTAAATCCAGCAGGAAAAGGGAAATAATAAAGATTAGAGCAGAAATCAATGATAATAGAAATCAAAGAAAGAGTAAAACAGATCAACAAAACAAAGAGCTGGTTCTTTGAAAGAATTAACAAGACTGGTAAACCCCTGGACAGACTTACCAAAAAGAAAAGAGAAAGGACCCAAATAAATAAAATCATGAATGAAAGAGGAGAGATCACAACCAACACCAAAGAAATACAATTATAAGAGAAGAGTATGAGCAATTATATACCAATAAATTAAGCAATCTGGAAGAAATGGATAAATTCCTAGAAACATATAAACTACCAAACCTAAAACAGGAAGAAATAGAAAACCTGAACAGATCCATAATCAACAAAGAAGTTGAATCAGTAATCAAAAATCTCCCAACAAACTAGAGTCCTGGGCTGGATGACTTCCCATGGGAATTCTACCAAACATTTAAAGAAGAATTAATACCTACTCTTCTGAAGCTGTTGCAAAACATAGAAATGGAAGGAAAACTTCCAAACTCTATGAGGCCAGCATTACCTTGATCCCAAAACCAGGAAAAGACCCCATCAAAAAGGAGAATTACAGACCAATATGCCTGATGAACATGGATGCAAAAATTCTTACCAAGATACTAGCTAATAGGATCCAACACTACATTAAAAGGATTATTCTCCATGATCAAGTGGGATTTATTCCTGGGCTACAGGGGTGGTTCAACATCTGCAAATCAATCAATGTGATACTCATTAATAAAAGAATGGATAAGAACTGTATGGTCCTCTCAATAGATGCAGAAAAAGCATTTGACAAAATACAGCATCCTTTCTTTAACTCTCCACTGTGTAGGGATAGAGGGAACATACCTCAACATCATAAAAGGCATACATGAAAAACTCACAGCAAATATCATTCTCAATGGGGAAATACTGAGAGCTTTTCCCCTAAGGTCAGGAACACGACAGGGATATCCACTCTCACCACTGTTGTTCAACATAATACTGGAAGTGCTAGCCTCAGCAATCAGACAAGAAGAAGAAATAAAAGGCATCCAAATCGGCAAAGAAGAAGTCAAACTTTCACTCTTAGCATATGACATGATACTCTATGTGGAAAACCCAAAAGACTCCACCAAAAAATTGCTAGAACTAATACAGGAATTCAACAAAGTCGTAGTATATAAAATCAATGCACAGAAATCTGTTGCATTTCTATACACTAACAATAAAGTAGCAGAAAGTGAAATCAAGGAATTGATCCTGCTCACAATTGCACCAAAAATCATAAGATATCTCGGAATAAACCTAACCAAAGTGTTAAGAGATCTATACTCTGAAAACTATAGAATACTCATGAAAGATATTGAGGAAGACACAAAGAAATGGAAAAACATTCCATGCTCATGGATTGGAAGAACAAATATTGTGAAAATGTCTATTTCTAGAGTAATCTACACATTTAATGTAATCCCTATTAAAATACTATCAACTTTTTTCAAAGAAATGGAACAAATAATCCTAAAATTTGTATGGAACCAGAAAAGACCCCGAATAGACAAAGTAATGTTGAAAAAGAAAACTACGGTGCCTGGGTGGCTCAGTTAAGTATCTGACTCTTGATTTCAGCTCAAGTCATGATCTCAGGGTCCTGGGATCAAGCCCTGAGTCGGGCTCCACACTTGTGGGGAGTCCATTTGAGGATTCTTTCTCTCCCCTTCCCTCTGCACTCTCTCTCTCTCAAGTAAATAAATAAATCTTAAAAGGAAGGAAGGAAGGGAGGAAGGAAGGAGAAAAAAAGAGAAAAGAACAAAGCTGGAGGCATCACAATTCTGGAAAAGAAACAAAGAAAAGAAAAGGAAAGAAAGAAGAAAGAAAGAAAAGAAAAGGGAAGGAGAAAGAAAGAAAAAAAAAGGGAAGGAGAAAGAAAGAAAAGAAAAGGGAGGAAGAAAGGAAAGAAAGAAAAAAGAAAGAAAGAAAGAAAAAAACCCCCAAAGCTGGAGCATCACAATTTTGGACTTTAAGCTCTATTACGAAGCTGTAATCACCAAGACAGTTGATACTGGCACAAAAACAGACACATAGATGAATGGAACAGAATAGAGAACCCAGAAATGGACCCTCAGCTCTACAGTCAAGTAATTTTCAACAAAGCAGGAAAGAATATCCAATGGAAAAATGTCAGACTCTTCAACAAGTGGTGTTGGAATAATTGGACAGCTACATGCAGAATGAAATTGGACCAGTTTTTTACACCATACACAAAAATAGACTCAAAATGGATGAAAGACCTAAATGTGAGACAGGGATCCATCAAAATCCTAGAGGAGAACACAGGCAGCAACCTCTTTGACCTCAGCCACAGCAACTTCTTTCTAGACACCTCTCCAGAGGCAAAGCAAACAAAAGCAAAAATGAACTACTGGGACTTCATCAGGATAAAAAGCTTTTGCACAACAAAGGAAGCAGTCAACAAAACTAAAAGGCAACCTACGGAATGGGAGAAGATATTCACAAATGACATATCAGATAAAGGGCTAGTATCTAAAATCTATAAAGAACTTAACAACTCAACACACAAAAACCAAAAAAATCCTGTCAAGAAATGGGCAGAAGACATGAACAGATATTTCTCCAAAGAAGACCTACAAATGGCTAATGGACATGAAAAAATGCTCAACATCACTCAGCATCAGGGAAATACAAATCAAAACCACAATGAGATACCACCTCACACCTGTCAGAATGGCTAAAAAAATGAACAACTCAGGAAACAACAGATGTTGGGAAGGATGTGAAGAAAGGGGAACCCTCTTACACTGTTGGTTGAAATGCAAACTGGTGCTGCCACTCTAGAAACAGTATGGAGGTTCTCAAAAAGTTAAAAATAGAGCTACCCTATGACCCAGCAACTGCACTACTAGGTATTTATCTGAAGGATACAAACATAGTGATTTGAAAGGGCACCTGCACCTCAATGTTTGTAGCAGCAATGTCCACAATAGCCAAAATATGGAAAAATCCCAGATGTCCGTCAACATATGAATGGATAAAGAAAATGTGGTGTGCGTGCATGTGTGTGTGTGTGTGTTTGTGTGTGTATGTGCAATGGAATATTACTCAGCCATCAAAAAATGAAATCTTTCCAATTGCAACAACATGGAACTAGAGGGTATTATGCTAAGTGAAATAAGCCAATCAGAGAAAGACAAATATCTCATGATTTCACTCATCTGTGGAATTTAAGAAACAAAACATGAACACAGGGGAAGGGAAGGAAAAATAAAATAATATAAAAACAGGGAGGCAAACCATAAGAGACTCTTAACTATAGGAAAGAAACTGAGGGGACGCCTGGGTGGCTCAGTTGTTAAGTGTCTGCCTTCGGCTCAGGTCATGATCCCAGGGTCCTGGGATCGAGTCCCACATCAGGCTCCCTGCTCGGTGGGGAGCCTGCTTCTCCCTCTCCCTCTGCTGCTCCCCCTGCTTGTGCTCTCTCTCTCTCTGACAAATAAAAATCTTTAAAAAGATTTTAAAGATTTTGCTGGAGAGGAGGTGGGGGGGGGATGGGGTAATTAGGTAATGGGCATTAAGGAGGGCACTTGATATAATAAGCACTTGGTGTTATATGCAACTGATGAATCACTAAATTCTACCACTGAAATTAATAATTTACCATTTTAACTAAATTGAATTTAAATAAAAAAAAATTTTAAGTTGCATTTCTATGCACTAACAATGCATAATCTGCAAAGGAAATTAAGAAAACAAATCCATCTACAATAGCATAAATAGAACAATAAAATACTTAGGAATTAACCAAGGTAAAATATTTGTATGATGAAAACTACAAAACACTGCTGAAAGAAATTAAAGAAGACATAAATAAAACATATCCCATGTTCATGGATTAGAAGACCTAATAATGTAAAATGTCCATACATTCAGGGCAATCCCTATCAACATCCCAGTGACGCTTTTTGCAGAAATAGAAAAATTCATCCGAAAATTCATATGGAATCGCGAATAATCAAAATAATCTTGAAAAAGATGAACAAAGCTGGAGGACCCACACTTCCTGATTTTAAAACTTAATAGAAGGCAACAGTAATCAAAATAGTGTGGTACTGGCCTAAAAGCAGACCAATGTAACAGAATAGAGAGCCCAGAAATAAACTCTCAGATATATGGTCAAATGATTGTTGACAAAGGTGCTTCGATCATTTGATGGAGAAAAGGACAGTTTTTTTCAACAAAAGGTGCTGGGGAAACTGGATACCCACCTGCAAAAGAATGAAATTGACCTTTACCCAATACCATATGCAAAAATTAACTCAAAATCTATCAAAGACCTAAATATAAGATCTAAAACTATAAAACCGGACACCCAGACAGCCAGTACCCATCTATTAATGTGGGATCCAGAGTCAGGAAAACCT
>NC_138378.1:52004136-52010702 GCF_054177405.1 Leptonychotes weddellii
TTTTTTTAAAGATTTTATTTATTTATTTGAGACAGAGAGAATGAGAGAGACAGAGAGCACATGAGAGGGGGGAGGGTCAGAGGGAGAAGCAGGCTCCCTGCCGAGCAGGGAGCCCGATGCGGGACTCGATCCTGGGACTCCAGGATCATGACCTGAGCTGAAGGCAGTCGCTTAACCAACTGAGCCACCCAGGCGCCCGCAGAGTGAGGAAAACCTTTTAAAAAATCTCAAGAAGACCTTGCTCAGTGCCCCAGCTTTAAAGGGAATGACCTTGGGTGATCTAACCCAGGCCCAGAGACCAGCTCAACAGCAAGTGGGATATTTACCAAGTGCTTGTTAGAGCCTATCTGGGAAGACCCGCATACAGTGATTTTAGCCACTCCAATAGCAAAGTGCCTAAATTTGAAGCCTGGATCCACCATTTTGGAGTCAAACCCTGGTCCCCAATGGGGCCTAACAACAAGGAACTGAAATCCCTCTGTGAACCCAGAGAGGACCTCAAACTAGTCTTGAAGCGACAAGACACAGAAAAGTCTTCTTAAATGTTACTTTCCCGGGGCGCCTGGGTGGCTCAGTTGGTTAAGCGACTGCCTTCGGCTCAGGTCATGATCCTGGAGTCCCGGGGTCGAGTCCCGCATCGGGCTCCCTGCTCTGCAGGGAGTCTGCTCCTCCCTCTGACCCTCCCCCCTCTCATGTGCTCTCTGTCTCTCTCATTCTGTCTCAAATAAATAAACAAGGGGCGCCTGGGTGGCTCAGTTGGTTGGGCGACTGCCTTCGGCTCAGGTCATGATCCTGGAGTCCCGGGATCGAGTCCCGCATCAGGCTCCCTGCTCGGTGGGGAGTCTGCTTCTCCCTCTGACCCTCCTCCCTCTCATGCTCTCTGTCTCTCATTCTCTCTCTCTCAGATAAATAAAATCTTAAAAAAATAAAATAAAATAAATAAATAAATAAAATCTTTAAAAAAAAAAAGTTACTTTCCCTATATGCCATCAAAATCATAATTCTTATTGCATTTCTTTCACCCGCCTTCTCAGAGTATGTGGGGAGTTCACTAAAACATCCTGTATCTCTCACTGGACCCCTGGCTGTACTCGGTCTTGCATTGTGCTTTGGGCCTTGCCTCCTAAATGCCCTAACCTGCTTTATATCTTCCAGAATAAAGGTCATCAAACTCCAAATTGTGGTTCAAATGAAGCCTCACATAGAGGTCAAACCAGACATCTACAGGGGACCCCTTGATAAATTGAGATGAGAGGAACACTGACTGCTGCCCCATCCAACACCCCTGACCAGCAGGAAGTAGCTACAATCAGTTGTCGCCCTTCTTCCCTAATAGCACTTAGGGTTACCTCTTCAGAGGGGGGGAATGATGAAGGATAGCTGGAAGGCAGGCAGGGTTCTCCCACCCTAAGAGGAAACCACCCTTAAAAGGATTTTGCACCACGCTGAATGTACTTAATACACCGAACTGTACACTTAAAAATGGTTAAGATGGTAAATTGTATGTGTATTTTACCACAGTACAAAAAAAAAAAAAAGTCCAATAAAGATACAGTACCTCTTAGTACAGATACCCAATCTGTCAGGAGATATGAGTGTGCAACATGGAGGGAGGGCTTGGAAAGGTTCTGAAAGGAGGGGAGCATAGGTCAGGGTTGGGCTTTGAAAGATGGGCAAGAACTTGATAAGCAGAAATGACCAGGATGGCAGAAGGGACCAGCTTCCTGGCCCAAGGAAGACAGTGAGGACTTCTGAAAGCCCAGTGCTTGTTAGACAACAGTGATGTACTGAAGATACTTCAGCAGTAATGTGAGATCTGGAACAGACTTGTGAATGAGAGCACTTAATCACTTTTTTGGAAATTATTATTTCTTTAATATTTAGGTACTGTGGTATCTTTTATAAATTTAGAATTTCATTCCCATCAAGCTCTAATCATTTATTGACAGAAGATCTCTAAAGATATCATCTTGAAACTTTGTTATCCACATGTGGTTAGTGTTTATAACAGAACAGAGTCCTGGGCCTGTTGCAGTATCCTAAACATACTAGTTACTCAGAAGTTGTTAATGTAACAATTAGGAAATGGCTTTTTAGGAATCAAATACAATTTAGCTAAATTTTTAAAAGCTCTCTGTGATGATATTCTAAAATGCAGGTATACCTATTTCTTAGATTTGGAAACTGAAGGTGAATTTTTTTCTCATCAAATATATATCTAATACTATCTTCAAATTAATAAAATTGAATTTATTCTATTCTTTGGTCTGTCCTCTTTGATTACTTAAAAAGGAAGTCCTTCTGTTAAAAATGTATAACTTGAATCTAATCATGAGGAAACAATCAGATAAACCCAAATTGAGAGATATTATATAAAACAAATTAGCCTCTACTCAAAAATGTCAATGTATGAAAGACAAAGAGAAGCTGAAGAATTGTTCCAGATTAAGGAAGACTAAAGAGACATGATATCCAAATGCAATGAATGATTCTTATTTGGGGAGGTGGAGGAGAAATGTATTATAAGGGCCATTTCTTGGACAATTGGAAAATTTGAATATGGATGGTTTATTAGATAATAATATTGCATTAATGTGAAATGCCCTGAATGTGGTAACTGTACTGTGGTTATATTACTGAATGTCCTTGTTCTTAGGAGAGACATGCTGAAATAGGGGTAAAGGATCATATCTACAACTTGCTTTCAAATTACCTAGCAATAGATAAAGAGAAAATAAAATGTTTAAAATGTTAACAATTGTTAATCTAGGTAGGAAAGGATAAAAAATTGTTCAGTGGATTATTCTTGTTAAGTTTCTGTATGTTTAAAATTTTTTCAGAATACAAAGTTGAAAAAAGCTAAAAATAATATACAATTGACCCTTGAACAACACAGGATTGAACCACATGCATCCAATTACATGAAAATTTTTTTTCAGTAAATATGGCATAGTAATGTAAATGTATTTTCCTCTTATGATTTTCTTAATAACCTTTTCTTCTCTCTAGTTTATCATAAGAATATAGTATAAACATATGACATACAAAATATGTATTAATTTTTAATATTATTGGTAAGGCTTCCAGTCAGCAGTAGGCTATTAATAGTTTGGTTTTGGGGGAGTTGACGGATGTATGCAGATTTTTGACTGCATGGGCAGGGGGTTGGTGCCCCCAACCCCTGCATTGTTGAAGGGTCAACCATAGTAACAAAACTCTGTAAAACAACATATTGCATTTGAAATCAACAATGGTAAAATAATGATAACATACAGAATTCTCAACTAGTACATTAAATTTCAGTTTAATAGAAGGATTGAGGAGGAACCAAATGCAATACGGTAGGTTTGGCCCTTTGAGTCTCACCTTAACTTGTCTGGAATCTTGAGGACATGAAGGGAGAACAAGTCTATTCGGGGCCTCTTTGGCCTGGCATTCAGATTGCCATTCAAGAAGAAATCTTGAATGCATAAGGAAGAATAAAGTTCCATTAGAAACTAAATAAATTTGGACATACACAACAGGAGACTTGCCTTATCATTAGATATGCTACAAAGTGAAAGTTAAAAAAAAATGTACAGTTTAGTACAGATGCAGGAACAAATAAAGGACAAACAGAACATGGCAGAGTTCCAATTTGGACCTAGTCATGTGCCAGAACTTCACATATGGTAAAAGTGGCACCATACAACAAAGGGGATAGAACAGACTAAGTTTAGTAGGATAGTACTGTGAATACCAGCTCATGATGGGGATGAAAATAAAGTAGGATCCCTATTTTATATACAAACAAAAGTGGACTCCAAATGCAGTAAAGACCCAGATGTGAATCACAGAACTATAAATGTAATTTTAAAAATGCAGGACAATATATTTGTCACCTTGGGTGGAGAAGGATTTCTTGAATAAAAACTAAAAGGCTTAAAGAATAAGGAAGAAAACAGATGGACCTGATTACTCACAATTAAGAACTTCTATTCAATAAAGAAACTATAAACAAAGTTAAAATGATAGAGATTGGAAGATGTGCTCTATAAAGCAGACAAGGGATTTACAGCTAGAATGTAAGAAGAATAACTACAAATCAACAATAAAAAAGGAAATTCAATAGGAAAATGGGCAAAGGATGTAAAGACATAATTCACAGATTGGAGAATCCCAAATAGATAATGAGTACATAAAGAGATGTTCAAACTTACTAGGAATCAGAGAAATGCAAGTTTACTACCATCTGAACGGCACACTAGAAAGGTGGATAACATGGAGAATTAAGGAGAATACAGGATGATGGGAAACCTTGTGCATTACTGGTGGAGTAATTTTTAGCTCCTATTTCATATTCCACATCTAATCCTTCAATGAATCCTGTTTCTGTTTCTATTCTTGCCCAACCCTTCCCATTGTATTTTCCTCAAACTGTATCTGGAATGAGCCTTTTAAAACATAAGCCAGGGCGCCTGGGTGGCTCAGATGGTTAAGCGTCTGCCTTCGGCTCAGGTCATGATCCCAGACTCCTGGGATCGAGTCCCGCATCGGGCTCCCTGCTCAGCGGGGAGCCTGCTTCTCCCTCTGCCTCTCTCTCTCTCTCTCGGTCTCTTATGAATAAATAAATAAAATCATTAAAAAAAAACAACACCAACAAAAACATAAGCCAGATGTCATCAATCCTCTGCTCACCACTCTGCTCTAGGTACTTTCCATGCAGAGTGAAAGGCAAATTGTCTACATATTGAGTCTCCAGCTGTGGTAGGCAGAATAATGGTCCCCAAAGAAGTCCACATCCTAATTCCCAAAACCTGTGAATATGTCACATGGCAAAGGGAAACTAAGGTTGCAGATGGAATTAAGGTTGCCAGTCAAGTGACCTTGAGGTGGGGAGATTATCCTGCTCTCTTCACTGGTTATCAATGTAATCACAAGGGTCTGCGTAAGTGAAAGAGAGGTGGGAATGTCACTGTTAGAATGATGCAATGTGGGAAGGACCTGACTGGCCATTGCTGGCTTTGAAGATAAAAGGACACCATGAGCCGTACAAAGCAGGCATTCTGCAGAAGCTGGAAAGACAAGAAAATGGATTCTCCCTGAGAGCCCCCACAAGGAATACAGCCCAGCTGACATCTTGATTTTACTCTAGTGAGATCCATTTTGGACTCCTAACCTCCAGAACTGTAAGATAATATATTTGTGTTGCTTAAAGCCACCAAGTTTGTGGTATATTATTACACCAGCAATAGGAGACTGATAACACCAGCTAACATTCTGTCCTCTCAAACTCCTATCTCTCTCACTCATTCTGCCCCATGACCTCATTGCCGTTCCTAAGTACATGCTGTGCCAACCCCTCTTCTGCTTAGGGCTCATGCACTTACAGTTCCCTCAGTCTGAAGTAATTTTTAAATTGCAAACCACTGTTATAAAACAGACAAAACACATGGTTTTTAGATAATGGACAAAAGGCTGTGCAAGAGAGTAATCCCTGAGAGAAAGGAAATAAACGAGGTGAGCGCTATGAGTGCTCGCTGCCTAGAGATTTCAGGCTTCTGCACAAGGAGGGGGAACCTGTAGTGTGTCTGGTTATTTCAATGAATTGAGAAGACAGGAGTTCAGAGTCTGTAGAAGCCACAGTCACTAGAACTTGTGGAGAGAGGGGCAGTGAGAGAAAGAGCTCCAGAGATAGGCAGAGGATTCCCCACAATTCTTTGGCTGAGTACTAATCAGGAAAAACATGTGCAAGGAAACTACTGGGGCCTGAGAAAGAACCACCAAAAAGGAGAAGGCTGAATAGTCTGCAGAGCTTCCACAGGGTCAGGAATGGAGTTCCCACCAGCCTGAGTGTAAAGAACTCCTAACACACGGGGCATTGATCAGAGTCCTCAAAAAGGTACTGGCTTCAGAAAGAGGCCAGATTAGCCCTAGAGAGTATTTTGGATGTAACAAAGTTTAAAAGCAAGCTTCTAAAGCATTGCTGTCCAACAGAACTTTCCTCAATGATTTAAATATTCTCTATCTATTGTCCACTATACTAGCTACTAGCCACATGTGGCTTTGGAATTTGAAATGTACATAGTGCAAATGAAATCTTAAGTTTTATCTAATTTTATTTAATATAATTTTTAATACATAATCTTATTTAATAATTTAGGTTTTATCTAATTTTATTAATATAAATTCAAAATGCCACATATAGCTAGTGGTTACTATTTTGGACAGCGCAGCTCTAAATGATACAACTGTTTCCAAGTGACATTACTACATCTCAGAACGAAGCCTAAATATATTTAAAGAAAAACAAAAACAAAAACTTCCAGCCCCCAACAATGTAAAATCTGCAATGTCTGACAGCCAAAAAAATTAACCAGGCATGAAAACCAGCAGAAAAATACGACCCATAAGCAGGAGGAAAAAAATTAGTTAATAGAAACAAACCCAGAAATGACACAGGTGATAGAATTAGTATGCAAGGACTTTATCAGCTATTTTAAATATATTCCATATTTTCAAGAAGATAGAGCAAAGCATGAGCATGATGAAGTTAGAAATGGAAGATATTAAAAATTAAACTTCCA
>NC_138378.1:52010802-52036990 GCF_054177405.1 Leptonychotes weddellii
AAAAAAAAAAAAAATTAAACTTCCAGAGATGAAAAAAACAATTCTGACATAAAAAATACTGTGGATGGGGTTAACACTGCCAAAGGAAAGAAGAGCGAACTTGAAGATATATCAAAAGATGTATTAAAATGAACAGAGCACCAACAGTTAGCTGTGGAACAACGTCAAGCAACTTAACATATGTTCAATTGGCGTCCCCAATTTTTTTCTTAGGGAACCAAGGAGGTATAGGGAAAAAAAGACAAAATAGAGGTTTTCTTTTTTTTTTTTTTTAAGATTTTATTTATTTGAGAGAGAGAGAGAGAGAGATCGCACAAGTTGGGTGAGGGACACAGGGAGAAGCAGGCTCCGCTGAGCAGGGAGCCTGACACAGGGAGCCCAACTTGGGGATCATGACCTGAGCCAAAGGCAGAAGCTTAACCGACTGAGCTACCCAGGCATCCCAAAATAGAGACTTTCATAGTGAAGCTTGTGAAATGATGGGGGAAACTAAGGGAACAGAAAACCGAGACCTTAGAATTACACAAGAGTGTAACAGCAGGAGAGCACAGGTACTATAAAAGGATTAGTTGGGGCAGGATGGAGTGCTTACCACTCTTTGGATTTCCATAGAGGGAAGAAAATGTTCACTTTCTTGGGTTGGGGGACAAAGTCAACAGTCCTTGATAGGAAAAGAAAGGAAAATCTTCATGCCCTGGTTTGGCCTTAAAATGTCCTTTTCCCTATAGTCTTTCCAAAGAATCTTCAGTAACATCTAGTTGGTGCACATAAATGCTTAAGCTTTTCTTACTTTTTCCGTAAGGGAAGTACTAATATGGAAGGTAGGAAAGTACTTTTTTAAACATTTATTTATTTGAGAGTGAGTGAGAGAGAGAGGATGAACGGGGGGAAGGTCAGAGGGGGAGGGAGAAGCAGGCTCCCTGCTGAGCAGGGAGCTGGACACTGGCCTAGGACCCTGAGATCATGACCTGAGCTAAAGGCAGACACTTAACAACTGAACCACCCAGGTGCCCCTAATTTTAAAATTAAAAAAAAAAAATTTTAATTAAAAAAATTTTTTAAGTAAGTTCTACACCCAACGTGGGGCTTGAACTCACGACCCCAAAAGCAAGAGTCACATGCTCTACCAACTGAGCCACGCAGGCTCCAGTTCATGTATCTTTGTAACTTATTTTACCAGTTAGGCATAATTATATTTCAGAGGAAATGTACCTCTTGAAACCTCTGAATTCTTTAAAAGAACAAGGACACTCAAGTTAATTTTTTAGTGTCTAGCTATACTCACAAAGTATATGATAGCTGAAAAAAAATGCTACAAACTAGGAGATGTAATGGCACAAATAATGGTGAAATCAGAGCAGAGATGGGGAAAACATATGGCACTTATAATTAAATGTACTTCTACGAAGAAATTTGTTTTAACATGTGTTTATGACTGCCAATAATATATTACGGGGGGAAAAGGAGTACTCACCTGGCAAAAACAGGAATTGTTAGTCTCTTCAAATGTGAAATTACTTGTGAAATTACTTTTGAAATACAGAGGTGCAAACTTAATCAAGATCATCAGAGAACAGCTATAAAAATCTAGTTACCTATTTCACCTGTAGGAAAAGACAAGCAGATAAAGCCATTAGAATTCAGAAGCCCTTGGGTTAAGACAGTTTAATATTAAGAAATGTTTAAAAAACAGTATTTCTTTTCAAGCCGGGCCCCCAAAATTTGGCAGAGTAATGCAGTCCTCATTCTTTTTCACTAAAAAGCTCATTTCTCCACTTTTAGGTAATGTGGTTAATTTTAACATAGTTGGAGGGCCAAAAATATTACACCTGGTTAAATTAGTGTTCCAAGACTGAAGGCTCCTACTCGGGAGAAGACAAATGTAAATGGTATTAAACAGGCAAACAATCGATACAATATTAAATATCAAGTGAGATAGTATACCCTTTCCTCTTTTGTTAACCATCACCAGTTTTTCTGGAAAGGGGTTTCGGAGAAGAACTGGCATGTGGAGAAGGAATACCAGTCAGGAATTTGCGCCTTTTCATTGCTAATTCTGCCACTTCCCGATTCAACCATGATAGAATCATGCAGGGCGGTCGTGGGTTCGCTGGCTCCGCAGGCTGCAGGCGCTTACCCGAACAGAACTGCTCTCTTCCGAGAGGATGCAGCAGCAGAACCCGACCTAGGAGACTCCCCGAAAACCGGCTTCTGGCTACGGCAGGAGAGCTCAACAACCTCCCAGTGCCCAAAAGCAGCTCTAGGGAGTAACGAGTTCACTGAACTTGGGTCCAAAACGGTACCGTATCCCTAGGGAAAAAAAATGCCACAAAGCTGCAATAGTGAAGCAGCAGGTGTTCTAAAGCCGAAGGAAGGAGGCAGGAGGAGATACAGCCCTGCGCATGCGTGTTCTATGTGGGTGCGGCGGCAGCAGGCAGGGAGTAAGAATTAAGTGGTGAAGAAGGGGGCAGCGGCTGGTTACTAGGAGACGGGACGCTCGTGTGGGACGTCTAAGCGCTGCGTGGGCGTACGCCTGCGCGGCGCGGATGGACCAGGAAGAGGCCTCTACTACGCGCCCTGTAAGGCGAGCAGGTGGACGTACGCGTCTCTACGTGCGTGGGTGCGCACGCACGGCTTGTAGTCCCCGCGAGAGGGAGGGTCGAGCCAGGTACGCGTGCGCACGGGAACTAGGGGCGCGCGGGACGGAAGCGGAGCGAAGGCGCCGGGGAGGTGGAGGACGAGCCCCCCTCAGGTACAGAGCGTGAGGGCGGGGCCGACGGCTGCGCCGACGGGCGCTAACCGCCCCCGCCTCCTTCCCTCCGGGTCCCGCCTTCCTCTGCCTCCGCTGGGGTGGGGCCAGGTCGATTTGGGGGTGGGAGGGGAGGGGAAAGGGGCGGAGGATGGAGACCGAGAGGGACCTGGATCCCTGGCGCAGGTCAAAGCTTGCTAGTCGTCGAGATGAGTTCCGGGGTGGATGACGGGCCCAGAAACCCTGGGAGGGACTCGGAGCTCCAGGTAGAGGCAGCAGGGATGCGCCGGGTTGGGATAAAGCAGCTCCTGGATCGGAAGGCCCTGCAACAGGGCAGGTGTGACGGGGGTTAGGGGCTGTGGGTGATCCCTGAGGTGGGAATTCACTGCTTGACCGGCTGTGAGGGACGGTAGTGGGCAGAGTTGCGTCCAGGGAAGCCCTCCAGGAGCAAACTTTGCCGCTGTTGTTGTTTCTTGGGCGTTTAGGGTTGAGCCCAGTTCCTATGGTGACCGCTTCGTTTCCTGCCGCAGCTCTCCGCTTGGTTGTTGGGGGGACTGTTCTGTTTGGAAACGCCTGGAGTGGAGGTGAGGAATTTGGAAGTCAGAGATTTGGGAGTTCAACCTGTCTTCCTGAATCCCCGCCTCTCACTTCTAAGCCTCTTTATAGACTTTGGGAGGGGAAGGGCCGAGATTACGTAGGTATTTGCATGAAAATCTCATATAATTTCAGTAGAAATTATACACAGGAAAGGCAGTTAGGTAAACTGGGTTTGTTTGAAAACACGTTTGAGACTAAAGTTGAATAATCGCGGCGATTATGGACCTGATACCTAAATACGCATAGGAATACTTTGTTATTGGTTTTTTTTTTTTTTAAAGATTTTATTTTTTGTGAGGGAGAGAGAGCACACAAGCGGGGGGAGGGGCAGAGGGAGAAGCTGACTCCCCATTGAGCAGGGAGCCCGATGGTATAGTCAAGGATTAGGGCTTCAAGAACGAGTTGCATAGATGGCATAGCCCCAGTGTTTCCCTTCTTCCATTCCAGGCCCTTATATCGCAGGATATTCGTTGTTTTAAATTTCCTCCACTGGTTTTCTGTATTTAAAGTACACTTTTTTTTAACCTGTAAGAAAATAAATAGACTAATTGGTTTATAACTAGAAGAAACTAGGTTAGTTATAAACATAAATGGAAAGTGTCACATTCAAATCTGCCTTCAGGATAAAACTGATTCTTGTTTGTATCTTAATTGTTCAAGGAACGAAACCATTCAATTTTAATTAGTGAGAAATAACTAGGAAGGTATATTAATGAAATATTTATTGTAAACAATAAATTTTGGCATTATTTAATGGCAGCTTGCAAAATATGTCTTATTTTGTTTATTGTCTGAAAAAGTCACTGCTTATAGTCCAGCATAGAATCAGATGTAGAGATTCTGTTGGCTCCTTTTCTGTCTTCTTTTTTAGTTGCTCAGATCAGTTTTAGGGTAATTTGCTTTTAGAGTATTCCATACACAGAGACAGAGCAGGTGTTATTATTTATTCTCTTTTCTCATCACATGCTCCCTCTTCTCCCCAGATGTAGCCACCATCCTGATTTCTATGATAACCACTTCCTTGCTTTTCCCTAGAGTTTCGCCGTCTTTGTATGTGAACATGCACATTCTAGTTTGGCTTGTTTTTGAACTTTATATAAATGGAATTGTAGTAAATATTCCTTTCTAGTTTGCTTCTTTACTCAACGTTATGTTTTTAAGATTTATCCTTGTTGCTTATCGTTAGTTTGTTGTTTAGTGTTTAGCTACTCTACTATTAAAGTTTTTAGAGTTTTTGGTAAACATGAACCACTGCTGTGGACTTTCTCATACATGTACCCCATGATAATCTTTTGAATTAAGCTAGTTAGTAAGGTAGTTCGATTTGTCTTAGTTATGGGATTAACATCAGTTTATTATTAATATCTTTTAGTTCAGGAAAGCCTCTTGAAAACAACTCCTTAACCCCTTATGTTTCTTAGAGGTCTTGATAAATGATCACTTTTCCTAAGGCCATTGTTTTATGCTCCTTTAAAAAGACAAGTTATTTCTTTATAGAATAGTCTGGATTGAAGAGAAGTAAGGAGCTTGAATTTGGTTGGATAACTGGAGAGATTATTTCTTTTTCATAAGAAGGGTTAAGCATTGTGTTTTTACTGTTTTGTTTGAAGTGAATTCCCAAAATTTTTTTTTCACTTATTTTTATAATACAAAAACCTATCTCAAAATTATTCATAAAACTGTGTGGTTTTCTACATCTTTCTGTTAGTGAGGCTATTCCTTCCTACTTCAAAGTATCTGTCAGTATAAACTTTTGGAGACAGTTTTATAAAAAGAAAACAAGTTGATTTTTTTGTGGAACCAGATTTCAGAATCCCATATAAAATACTCCAGTATTTTTAATTATCCTACCAAAATATTTGGTGACATTTGTTGAGCATGTATTATATGTATGATATTTTGCTCAAGATTGATATTTTTTTCTTTTTAGCACATGATCTTACCTCCTATTTCATTAAAAATGAAAATTCTACCAGGCAGGACCTTCTTCAAATTTCTACCCCTTCTTATCTAAATCTTCACCTGACCTTGCTTTCCTCTTTCTAGTCTCAAAGGACAGTGCACATGCCGTTTATTTGGGTTTCCTTTTATTGGCTCAGTGTCCTTTCTCCATTAGTTATCATTAACCCATGTCTTAGGAATCTTCGATGTGTTTATACTGTAGGGCTTCTTAATCTAGAGCACAAGAACTTTAGGGAGTTCTTCAACCCCCTGAAATTGTAAAGTTTTGTATGTGTTTTTATTTTACTGAGGGGAGGACTCAGGGCTTTTGTTTAATTCTGAAGGGAATCCTTGATATAAAGAGAATTAAGAAACAAGTTTTTCTCTTTTGTAACAACCCTTCAACAACAGTAGTCTTCTATCTTTTGCTCTACTTCTCATCTCACAATCATGCTTTCTAAAAGAAGTCTACATGTTCTATTTCCTTTAGTTCATTACTCATTTATTAGTCCTCTTTAAATGTGCTTCTACCCCATCTGCACCATTGAAACTACTTTGTTCAAATCATCAAAATTTTGTTATTTTTCAGAATGTTCTATTGACCACCAACTTTGTGCTGGGCACTTCTGTAGGCATTAGAGATATAACAGTGACCAGACAAAAGCCTAGATCTCTTGGAGTTTACATTCTAGTAGTGGGGAGACAGACAATAAACAAGTGAAAAAATAAATGATATAATTTCAAATAGTGTTAAGTGCAAATAACCTGATGAGAGAGTATCTAGGAGAGAGGCTACCTTTGGGTAAGAGGTCAGGGAAGATGTGCTGACTTTGAGCCAGAGAAGGAGCCAGCCATGCCCAGGGCTGGGAGAGTGTTCCAAAGAGAGGGAAAGCAAGGACAGAGACCTTGAAGTGGAATGAGGTTGGCACAGTGGAGGAACGGAAAGAAAACCAATAAAGCTGATGGGTGAAACAGAGTACTAGATCTATTTAGGGAAGTGAAGGCAGGGGCCAAATTATGTAGGACCTTAAAAATTTTCGATTTTTATTCTAATTGCAGTGGGAAGCCATTGGAGTGTTTTGAGCAGGATCTCATGATTTTAAAGTGATAGTTTTGATTTCAATTTGGAAAAAAGTTGTGGGGAGCAATAGTAGAAGCATGAAGACCACTTAGGGAACTGTTCCAGTAAAGGTGTGGGAGATGAATATGGAGGTGGTAATAAGCATGTTGAGAAGTGGATGGATTTGGGAAATATTTTAGAGGTAGAACTGACAGGGTTCATTGTTGGGGGTTAGGGAAAGAGGAAACAAAGACAATCCCTTGGGCACTGCACAAATGATGATGCATTTGACATGGGAAAGACTGGGAAGGAATGCAGTGGAGGCAGGGTTGAGAGCAGGAGTGCAAGTGGGGGGCTTAAGAGGTCTGTTTTAGACATGTTAAAGTTGTGATGGCTCTGGACATTCAGTAGACACAATACAGTGTGTTAAGTGCTCCAGTAGGAGTATATTCATAGTTTTGGGGGAATATGGAAAATATATCCTAAGTCTGTTTTGGGGGAAGTTGAAGTCAAAACCACTTTTTTTTGTTATCTTTTTCTCTATATTTTCTTAGCATACATGTGCACATGTGCATTCCTCTGATATGGCACTAATTATGTTGTACTGTAATTTCTGATTTATTTGTTCTGGACTTCCCTAGAGCCACTGAGGGTTGAGATTGTAGGTTTTTATTTGTTTTCCATGTTTCTTTTATTTTCTTTTTTTTAAGAGAAAGAGAAAGAGAGAGAAAGGAGGGGAGGGGTAGAGTGAGAGGGAGAGAGGCTGTCAAGCTGCGGAGTCCGACATGGGGCTCGATCACACAACCCTGAGATCATGACCTGAGCTGAAATCAAGAGTCAGATGCTTAACCTGCTGAGCCACCCGGGCACACCTGTTTTCCATCTTTCTATCCCCAGAATCTAATACTGGTTCATTCTTATCCTAGCTATTTATAAATTTGTTTGAAAAATGAATAAATGTGACTGTTAAAATCTGAAAGTATAAACTGAAACAATGACAGTGGGAATAGAAGAAATGCACTTGAGAGTGATTTTAGTGAAAAGATAAGTAGGACTTGATGGCCAATAATATATATAGCACTTCTTGCCAGGTAGTGTTCTAAAATGCTTTACTGTAACTCATTTAATCCTCACAACAGGTCTTGGAGGCAAGTACTGTTTTTATTCCTATTTTACAGATGAAACCGTGGCCAGAGAAGTAACTTGCTTATGGTCATGCAGCTAAGAAGCAGCAAAGCTAGCATTACGCACATAAGCAGTCTTATGCTAAAGAACAAGTTCCTTACTATTATGCTGTGTTGCTTCCTCATTGAGAATGATTGTGATTCTGGCTTGGGTTTTTATCATAACAATTTGCTGCTTCCAAAGTACTTTTACTTGCATTCTCTGAGATCTGTACAGGAATACAAGTTCCATTTAGATAGAGATTGTGGGAATGTGGAGGATACTCAGGTGGCCTGAGGTGGGGAACCTGGCAGGAGAGGCATGGGCATTTCAGATACACCAATTTCTCTCCCTTTTCATTTGCCTCCAAAGCTAGTGCAGAGCAAGTAGCAACTCTAATATTGCTACTCAGTTGCTCACAATTGTCAGGGAGACTTTTGGCTTCTTCCTACTTTTAATTTCTAGTGTAACTTGATAGGTAATTTTATAGAATCTCTACCTGACCAGTTTACCAAGGAGAAGAAGGAGAGTTCAATTTTATCTGCTTTTGTACACTCCTTTATTATCAATCTATATAAATTTTTATTGGCACTTTCCTATTATGCAGAGAGTTCTGTGCAGGTTGGTAGGAATACAGAGAGCTCTAGGATATTGCTTGTTCTTAAGATTCTAATAATTGGGATTGTGGAAAAAGATGGCAGAGGAGTAGGGGACACTATTTCAACCGGTCCCCTGAATTTAGCTGGATATCTACCAAACCATTCTGAACACACACGAAATCAGCCTGAGATGTAAGAATATATATCTGGATCTCTACAAACAGAATATCTCCGATGGTCTTGAGGTATGAAGTGGGGAGCTGTGATTCTGCACTCAGATATTGGAAGATAAACAGAAGGGGGAGGGAGCTGCCATAAGCTGGCACCAGGAAGGTGATATAACACCAGAGCACAAAAGTGTCCCACGCTGGGGACCTCACACAGACTCACAGACTGGTGGTGGTGGGGAAAAGACTTTAGTGCAGCCCCCAGACAGGATCCAGGAGCTGCGGGTGCGCAAGTGCTAACTGGGGGCAGTTTGCAATTTTAGAAGCACAAAGGGAGAGGTGTGCCTGGCCCGGGGCTCCACCACTGGCAGTGTAGCTATGGGACGCACAACCGGGAGGCTGTGGTTTTTAGCAGCCCAGACAGAAACAGAGACAATGTGGCCTGGAGAGCTCAATGAAAAGCAGACTGTGATTTCTCTCTTCTGAGACAGAAGTTTGGATGTGGTCACTTCTGCTCTGACTTTGGGAAGAGACGCGGAAAGCTGCCAGGGAAAGCTGCCAGAGAACAAAAGCCCCCCAAAACTAGTTTTCACTGAGCCCACTCCCCACCCCCCCAGGGGGCAGGGCAACTCTGCCCAAGCAGGGTTGCCTGAGTAACAGTGTGGCAGGCCCCTCCCCCAGAAGACAGGCTGGAAGAACAAGAGGATGACAACCCGAAGGTCCCTATAAAGCAGGTGCATCTTGCTTGGGTCGTGGTTAATACTTTGGACTTTGTACATTCCCTCAACCACCCCCCAACAGAATGACTAAGATGAGGAACCCCCAACAAAGAAAAGAATCAGAGACTGTGGCCTCTGCCACAGACCTAATGGATATGGATATAAGCAAGATGTCAGAAATAGACTTCAGAGTAACAATTACAAAGTTGATATCTAGGCTTGAGAAAAATATTAGCAACAATATAGAATCCCTAAGGGCAGAAATGAGATCTTGATTAGCCAAACTGAAAAATGCTATGAATGAAATGCAGTCTAAATTGGATACTCTGACTGCCAGGGTAAACGAGGCAGAAGAATGAATTAGTGAGCTAGAAGATAAGATGGTAGAAAAAAAGGAAACCGAGGGGGCCTGGGAAAAACAGATTAAAGCCCAAGAGATCAGACTGAGAGAGATTAAAGATGCGATGAAACGTTCCAATGTCAGAATTATTGGGATCCCTGAGGGGGTGGAGAGAGAGAGGTCTAGAAGACATTTTTGAGCAAATCGTAGCTGAGAACTTCCCTCATCTGGGAAGAAAACAAGCATTCGTGTCCAAGAGGCAGAGAGGACCCCTCCCAAGATCAATGAGAACAGACCAATGCCCCAACATATAATAGTACAGTTCGCAAATCTTAGATCCAAGGATACAATCTTGAAAGCAGCTAGGGGGAAGAGATTTCTTACGTACAGAGGGAGGAACATCAGAATAACTTCAGACCTGTCCACAGAGACCTGGCAAGCCAGAAAGGGCTGGCAAGACATATTCAGGGTACTAAATGAGAAGAACATGCAGGCAAGGATACTTTACCCAGCAAGGCTGTCATTCAGAATAGATGGAGAGACAAGGAGCTTCTAAGACTGGCAGAAACTGAAAGAATATGTGACCACCAAGCACACCCTGCAAGAAATATTAAGGGGGGTTCTATAAAAGGAGAAAGACCCCGAGAGTAGCATAGACCAGAAATGTACAGAGACAATCTATAGAAACAAGGACTTCACAGGCAACATGATGGCAATAAAATCATATCTTTCAATAATCACTCTCAATGTGAACAGCCTAAATGCTCCCATGAAACAGCACAGGGTTGCGGATTGGATAAAAAGACAGGACCCATCCATATGCTGTCTACAAGAGAGTCATTTTGAACCTAAAGATACATCCAGACTGAAAGTGAGGGCATGGAGAACCATGTTTCATGCCAACAGACCTCAAAAGAAAGCTGGGGTAGCAATTCTCATATCAGACAAATTAGATTTTTTTTTTAAACATGACAAATATGATTTTTTATTTGTCACCATTAAATGTCTGACTTTCTTGGACTGGTGGCTCATATCCATCAGCTCGTTCAACTTTAGAACCAGTCTCATCCCCAGTAGCTTTTCCAGAACTACTACCTTCACCATGAAGCTCCATGAGCTTTCCCAGTTCAAACTTGGGCTTCTTCAGCATTTTTACTTTTCTAACGAAGACATCATGGAGTGGATAAATAGACTGACAAGCCTTTTCTATATCTTTTCCAATGCTGTCTGGAATCAGTTTATTGACCACTTCTTTCAAGTCATTTGTTTGCACCTCTTGGGTCATGATTTCCATCATCTTTTTCCGAATTTGACAGATCTGTTGGTGCTGAGCATAAGAGGTCTTCCAAATCTGATTATTGCGTTTTTTAGGAAAACCAACACAAAATAGATGAAGCAAATAACCATCAGTAGTCTTGACATCAACATGAGCTTCAATCATGGTCTGCCATTTTTTGACCATGGAGCACATTTTGTCACAGGTAAGATCCATGCCATGGAAATTAGGCAGTTTTTGCCCTGAACATCCTCAGTAATTAGCTTGAATTTTCTAAATGCAACTTCATCATTCTGCAGATCAGCAAGGCTCACTTCAAAAACATGACCTTTGAGGCCATCAGATGTGATTTTGGTTCCTTGAGTTCTTGTGACTAATGTTTTTCCAATATTTCTTATATTGAACATAGCTGGTGCTTTCACATCATACCAATCTTTCTTTTCTTTTTTTTTTTTAAAGATTTTATTTATTTATTTGACAGAGAGAGACACAGCGAGAGAGGGAACACAAGCAGGGGGAGTGGGAGAGGGAGAAGCAGGCTTCCCGTGGAGCAGGGAGCCCGATGTAGGGCTCGATCCCAGGACCCTGGGATCATGACCTGAGCCGAAGGCAGCCGCTTAACGACTGAGCCACCCAGGCGCCCCCATACCAATCTTTCTTAGAAAATGGATCAACCACTTTCTTCTTGGCTCCCTTTTTTGCCACCTTTTTTTTTTTTTTTTAAAGATTTTATTTATTTATTTGACAGAGAGAGACACAATGAGAGAGGGAACACAAGCAGGGGGAGTGGGAGAGGGAGAAGCAGGCTTCCCGCAGAGGAGAGAGCCCGATATGGGACTCGATCCCAGGACCCTGGGACCATGACCTGAGCCGAAGGCAGTTGCTTAACAACTGAGCCACCCAGGTGCCCTTTTGCCACCTTTTGTAAGGCGCTTGTTCTTGCTGACCGCCATGGCGCTGCTCAGGGAGCCAAAAGGGCAGACAAATTAGATTTTAAGCTAAAGACTGTAGTAAGAGATACAGAAGGACACTATATTATTCTTAAAGGGTCTATCCAACAAGAAGATCCAAAAATTGTAAATATCTATGCCCCCAACATGGAAGTAGCCAACTACATAAGCCAACTATTAACCAAAATAAAGAAACGTACTATTAGTAATAGATTAATAGTAGGAGACCTCAACACTCCACTTGCAACAATAGACATATCATCTAAGCAGAAGATCAACAAAAAAACAACAGCTTTGAATGACACACTGGAGCAGATGGACCTCATAGATATATACAGAACATTCCACCCTGAAACAACAGAATACTCATTCTTCTCGAATGCACATGGAACTTTCTCCAGAATAGACCACATACTGGGTCACAAATCAGGTCTCAACCAATACCAAAAGATTGAGATTATTCCCTGCCTATTCTCAGACCACAATGCTTTGAAACTGGAACTCAATCACTAGAAAAAATTTAGAAGGAATTCAAACACTTGGAAGCTAAAGACCATCCTGCTTAAGAATGTTTGGGTCAGGGCGCCTGGGTGGCTCATTTGTTAAGCGTCTGCCTTTGGCTCAGGTCATGATCCCAGGGTCCTGGGATCAAGCCCGACATTGGGCTCCCTCCTCAGCAGGAAGCCTGCTTCTCCCTCTCCCACTCCCCCTGCTTGTGTTCCCTCTCTCACTGTGTCTCTCTCTGTCAGATTAAAAAAAAAAAAAAAAGAATGTTTGGGTCAACCAGGAAATTAAAGAAGAACTTAAACAATTCATGGAAACCAATGAGAATGAAAACACATTGGTCCAAAACCTATGGGATACTGCAAAGGTGGTCCTAAGGGGGAAATACATAGCCATCCAAGCCTCACTCAAAAAAAATAGAAAAACCCCAAAAACACAAGCTAACTTTACACCTTAAAGAACTGGAGAAAGAACAACAAATAAAGCCTAAGCCAAGAAAGAGAAGAGAAACAATAAAGATTAGAGCAGAGATCAATGAATTAGAAACCAGAAATACAGTAGAGCAGATCAACAAAATTAGAAGCTGGTTCTATGAAAGAATTAATAAGACTGATAAACCACTGGCCACACTTATCCAAAAGAAAAGAGAAAGGACCCAAATTAATAAAATTATGAATGAAAGGGGAGAGATCATAACTAACATCAAAGAAATAGAAACAATTACTAGAAATTATTATTAACAACTATATGCCAATAAATTAAGCAACCTGAAAGAAATGGATGCCTTCCTGGAAACCTATAAGCTACCGAGATTGAAACAGGAAGAAATTGGCAATCTGAATAGACCAATAACCACTAAAGAAATTGAAGCAGTGATCAAAAACCTCCCAAAAAACAAGTCTAGGGCCTGATGGATTCCCTGGGGAATTCTACCAAACATTTAAAGAAGAAATAATACCTATTCTCCTGAAGCTGTTTCAAGAAATAGAAACAGAAGGAAAACTTCCAAACTCATTCATTGAGGCCAGCATTACCTAGATCTCCAAACCCCAAAGACCCCATCAAAAAGGAGAATTTCAGACCAATATCCCTGATGAATACAGATGCCAAAATTCTCAAGAAGATTCTAGTTAATAGGATCCAGCAATACATTAAAAGGATCATCCATCACGATCAAGTGGGATTTATCCCCGGGATGCAAGGGTGGTTCAACATTTGCAAATCAATCAATGTGATAGAACACATTAATAAGAGGAGAGAGAAGAACCATATGGTCCTCTAAATTGATGCAGAAAAAACATTTGCAAAATACAGCATCCTTTCCTGATTAAAACTTCAGAGTATAGGGATAGAGGAACATTCCTCAATTTCATAAAATCCATCTATGAAAACCCCACAGTGAATATCATTCTCACTGGGGAAAAGCTGAGAGCTTTTCCCCTAAGATCAGGAACACGACGACGATGCCCATTCTTGCCACTATTGTTCAACATAGTACCAGAAGTCCTAGCAACAGCAATCAGACAACAAAAAGAAATAAAAGATATTCAGATTGGCAAAGAAGAAGTCAAACTCTTTCTCTTCACAGATGACATACTTTATGTGGAAAGACTCCACCTCCAAATTACTAGAACTCACACAGCAATTCAGTAATGTGCCAGAATACAAAAGCAATGCACAGAAATCAGTTGCTTTCTTATACACTAACAATGTAACTGTAGAAAGAGAAATTAGGGAATCGATTCCATTTACAACAGCACCAAAAACCATAAGATACCTTGGAATAAATCTAACCAAAGAAGTAAAGAATCTATACTCTAGAAACTACAGGACACTTATGAAAGAAATTGAAGAAGACACAAAAAGATGGAAAACATTCCATGCTCATGGATTGGAAGAATAAACATTGTTAAAATGTTTATGCTGCCCAGAGCAATCTATACTTTCAACACCATCCCAATCAAAATACCAATGGCATTTTTCAAAAAGCTGGAACAAACAGTTCTAAAATTTGTATGGAATCAGAAAAGACCCCGAATCGCCAAGGAAATGTTGAAAAAGAAAAATCTGGGGCCATCACGTTGCCTGATTTCAAGCAGACACATAGATAAAACAGACACATAGATAAGTGGAACAGAATAGAGAGCCCAGATATGGATCTTCAACTCAATGGTCAAATAATCTTAGACAAAGCAGGAAAAAATATCCAATGGAGGGGCGCCTGGGTGGCTCAGTCGTTAAGCGTCTGCCTTCGGCTCAGGTCATGATCCCAGGGTCCTGGGATCGAGCCCCACATTGGGCTCCCTGCTCTGCGGGAAGCCTGCTTCTCCCTCTCCCACTCCCCCTGCTTGTGTTCCTGCTCTCGCTATGTCTCTCTCTGTCAAATAAATAAATAAAATCTTTAAAAAAAAAAATATCCAATGGAAAAAAACCAGTCTCTTCACACCTTAAAGAACTGGAGAAAGAACAACAACTAAAGCCTAAGCCTATTGGAGATGCTGGGAAAATTGGACAGCTAAATACAGAAGAATGAAACTCGACCATTCTCTTATACCATACACAAAGATAAACTCTAAATGAATGAAAGACCTCAATGTGAGACAGGAATCCATCAAAATCCTAGAGGAGAACATAGTGACCTCTTTGACATCAGCCACAGCAACTTCTTTCAAGTCACGTCTCCAAAGGCAAGGGAAACAAAAGTGAAAATGAACTTTTGGGACTTCATCAAGATAAAAAGCTTCTGCACAGCAAAGGAAACAGTCAACAAAACAAAGAGGCAACCCACGGAATGGGAGAAGATATTTGCAAATGACACTACAGATAAAGGGCTGATATCCAAGATGTATAAAGAACTTCTCAAACTCAACACCCAAAAAACAAATAATCCAATCAAGAAATGGGCAGAAGACATGAACAGACCTTTCTCCAAAGAAGACCTATGAATGGCTAACAGACACATGAAAAAACTTTCAACATCATTAGCCATTAGGGAAATTCAAATCAAAACCACACTGAGATACCACCTTACACCAGTTAGAATGGCAAAAATTGACAAGGTAGGAAACAAATGTTGGAGAGGATGTGGAGAAAGGGGAACCCTCTTACACTGTTGGTAGGAATACAAGTTGGTACAGCCACTTTGGAAAACAGTATGGAGGTTCCTCAAGAGGTTGAAAACAGACCTACCCTATGACCCAGCAATTGCACTACTGGGTATTTACCCCAAAAATACAGATGAAGTGAAAAGAAGGGGCACATGCACCCCAGTGTTCATAGCAGCAATGTCCACACTAGCCAAACTGTGGAAGGAGCCAAGATGCCCTTCAACAGATGAATGGATAAAGAAGATGGGATCCATATATACAATGGAATATTACTCAGTCATCAGAAAGGATGAATACCCACCATTTGCAGTGACATGGATGGAACTGAAGGGGATTATGCTAAGTGAAATAAGTCAAGCAGAGAAAGACAATTATCATATGGTTTAACTTATATGTGGAACATAAGGAATAGCACGGAGGACATTAGGAGAAGGAAGGGGAGAATGAAAGGGATGGAAATCAGAGGGGGAGACAAACCATGAGAGACTGTGGACTCCGGGAAACAAACTGAGGGTTTTGGGGGGGGGGGAGTGGGCGGATCGGTTAGCCTGGTGATGGGTATTAAGGAGGGCATGTATTGCAGTGAGCGCTGGGTGTTATAAGCAAACTGAATCATGGAACACTACATCAAAAACTAATGAAGTACTGTATGGTGACTAACATAACATAATAAAAGAAAAAAGATTCTAATAATTGTGTGAAGAAGACCTATCCAGAAAAAATAAATAGCTACACAGTTTATTCTAACCAATACATACAGATGTGTCAATGAAGAAGTGATCACTATTTGATGGAGAATATTGAGAACACCTCCTAAGAGAATGTGGAATTCAGGCTGAGCCTCAGAAATGTCTTTAGTTAAATGGAGAAAAGGGCAAGGCGCATGAGCAAAAGTTAGTGTATTTCTATAATGATAATATGAACCTATGTATAAAGAATATGGAGAATAGTTTGTCTTATATTTATAGAGGTGTTTTGAAGGTATCAACTAGGAGGTAAGTTTGGAGAAGTGGGAGGTGACCAAATTATGAAGAACTCTGAATGCATGGCAGGTTACAACTTTAATTGAAGAGATCCTTGAAGTGTAGTCTCTGTACTAGCCAAATAAGGAATTACTGAGCAGCATGTTTAGAAATGCAGTATTTCAGGCCTACTGTGAATAAGAAAATTCCTAAGTGATTTCATATGTTCAGTAAGATTTGAAAAGTACTATTATAGTGTATAGTCTGAATCTGTTATTCTAAGTCAAATGTTTATGGCTAGGAACACTTTTTTTATTATTATTATGTTCAGTTAGCCAGCATATAGGAACACATTTTTCAACAGAAACTACATAAGAAGTAGGATTTTGGCCTAACCTATACAGGCCTAAATGATTCATAAATTAGAAATACTCTGTGAGACCTAGTGCTGAAATTCTAGGTGAGACAGTAACTGCTAGAATGAAGAACAAACAGAAAAGCAGATTTAAGTTTAGTTTAGGGAAAGAGAAAAAGGAAAATAAGCCTGTCAGACTACTAAGTGCTGGATTGTACTGGTATAATAAAAAGTCAATGACTGGGGCATCCTGATCCCATAATTTCCCAAATGCTAGATTTTGGAGAATAGCATCTGTGTTGCCAGGAGAGATCTAGGATGCTTATAGCAAATTCTCTCTTCCTTAACAGAATGGCAGCCTTGATTCAGGGAAAGAACAAATTATTTCCCTAAATTACACAATTTCTGAGATACATTGTCATGTAAAAAAGCACAGTGTGGAGTAGTATGTATAGTTCGCTAAAGTGAACAATATTTTAACATGTTATTTTGCACATGTGCAGATATATATATAGGAAAAGTTCCTACAAGTGGAATTATTTGTACAGAAGCTATGTGCGTTTGTAATGTTGCTAGATTTTGCACAGTTGTTCTCCAGAAATACTATATCAATTTACACCTTCACCAGTGATGTGTAAGAATGTTAAATTATGTATCCAACTTTCTGATCTTTGCCATTGTGAGGTTAAAAAATGGTATCGTGGTGGGCGCCTGGGTGGCTCAGTTGGTTGGGCGACTGCCTTCGGCTCAGGTCATGATCCTGGAGTCCCTGGATCAAGTCCCGCATCGGGCTCCCTGCTCAGCGAGGAGCCTGCTTCTCCCTCTAACCCTCCCCGCTCTCATGTGCTTGCTCTCTCTCATTCTCTCTCTCTCAAATAAATAAATAAAATCTTTAAAAAAAAAAAAATGGTATCGTGGTGTTGTTTTAATTTGTGAGATTGAATATCTTTCAATCTGTTTAAAAGCCATTTCTGTGAAATATCCATATTCTTTGCCAATTTTTCTATTAGGGTATTTCATTTCCTTTTTTATTTATATGAATTATTTCTATATTAGGGAAGTTAGCCCTTTCTGATATGGGTAGCAAACCTTTTTGTTAATATACAAAAGCAGCAACAAATAGGTAGCTGGTAGCTATTATATTGGACAACACAGGCCTAGAAGTAGCCTACATAATTTGCTGATGACCCATATTTCCTTAGAACAGTGATTACCAAAGGGATAGGATGGGTTTTTGTTTTTTTTTTTTTTAAAGAGCATGTTTAATATTGTAGTTTTATATTTGGAAAACAGAAAAAGTTTTATAACATGGGATTTTAAGAAAGTAAAGCTTGATGAAAATGCTCTTAGCTGGTGAGTAAAGGTTAAAAATTATTGAAAATGTATCTAAGAATATTGTTAATTTCTAAATATCGTTGACTGTTGTGAAAAACCACAAAATTCTTTTAAACTCTGAATGCCTCTGTATCATTCCCATTTTTTTCCCACTAGGTTACCACCAAAGAACATGATTTTGGTCTAGGGGCTCCAGTTTCTGAAGCTGAAAAATACCAGAATAAACTCCAGCTAGAACAAGAAGTGAGAAATCAAGATAAATTCATCTCTGCACTGAAATTACAGGTTACATTTATTTCCCTGAAATAATTTGGGATGGGGACCTATTTTAAAACAAGAAGATGGAGAATAAATACTAATTCAATGTTCATAGGAATTTTATGGGTCTAGAATCATTCCATTTTTATCTTTATCATTTGATACATGCAGATTCAGATACATATGAGTGCAAACTATGTGGAAGTGTTACATCCAGTGCTTTTAAGTACATAATCCAACTTAATTAAGTACTTAATTCCAACCTTGTGAAATAGTGATGTGATTTTCATTTTACAGACATGGAAGCTGAAGTTCCAAAGGTTATAGAATTATATTTGACTAACATGTGACAGAGCTAGGTAGGATTTGTCTGAACTCCCAGGTTAGCTAGGATTTGAACCCAGTTCTCTGAACTCCAAGTTCGGTATTGTCTGTTTTCCTAGTGCCTGACCTGTGGTAAGGCTACTAATGAAGGCTATTAAAAGAAACTTCCTCTTTTAGGAAGACGGAGTAGACTTACTTTACCCTATTTGTCCCACTAAGTACAACTAAAAATGCTGAACATTTTGTTATAAAACAAACATAAGGACATTCTGAAAGGTGGGCTGAAGGAAGACTGGCTAGGGACCTCAGCATACAGTAAGTGACATGTTATTGAATTCCTGGGTTTTCCTTTTGCTCCATGTATCTCAGAGAGTGCTAGAAAAACTGGCATCTAGAATGGATGCAGAGAAAAAAAGGACTAGGAAGGGGGCAGCCTAGCAATGTAGACCACTTTTTTTTTCTGTCCGAGGTCTTTATAATTTATATTACATTTTTAACTTGGAAACAATCTCAAATTTATCTAAAAGTTGCAATTACGGAACAAAGAATATCTCCACCCACCCCCCAAACCCAAACCATTTGAGAATAAGTTGCAGACCTGATGTCCTGATAACCCTAACATTTGAGTGGGTATTTCCTATAAATAAGAACACTCTCCTACAAGATCACAATACAGTCTGGTAAAATCAAGAAATACGTTGCTGCCAGCTAATCCTCTGACCCCATTCAAGTTTTTGCTAATTGTCCCGTAATGTCATCAATAACAAAAAGATCTAGTCTGGCATCACATGTTGCATTTAGTTATTGTATCCCTTTATCTTCTTTATTCAGGAACATTCTTCCTTGATTTTTATGACCACAACACTTTGAAGAATACAAGCCAATTATTTTGTAGAATGGCCATTGATTTGGGTTTGTTATGATTATCTTTATGTTATGAAACTTTGGCCATGTGGAAGCCAGCCTTCAAATTGGCCCCACTTCCTTTACTCCCACTCTAATACAGTCTCCTTGCACATGGTACCAGAATTGATCTTTGTGACCAAGAGCATAGAGCAGAAGTGATTAAGTTATAAAGTGATCTCTTGGATCTCTTGGAAGCAAGTTTCCACTTTGTGAGCAGCTCGGTGGATAGGCCCACTTGGAAAGGAACTGAAGCAGCCAGTAGCCAGTGAGAAACTGAGGCCTACCAACTATGTAGGGTGAGTTTGGAAGTGGGTTCTCCAGCCCCACTTAAACCTTCCTATGGTGACTGTCACCCTGACTGACTTCTTTCACCTAGTGAGAGACCTTAAACCAGAATCACCAAACTAAGCCACTCCCAGATCCCTGATCCTAGGAAACTGTAACATAATTGTTGGCTTAAGGTACAAAATGAATACAGACAGGAATATCACAGAAGTGATGGTGGGTTCTTTTCATTGCATACTATCAAGTAGCACACAATTTCAATTTGTCCCATTAGTAATGATCTGTATTTGGATCCCTTGGTTAAAGTGTTATCTTCTGGGCTTTTCCCTGGTAAAGTTCCTCTTTTTTCTCTCAATTATTTTTTAATTTTTAATTTTTTTAATTAAAGTATAGTTGACACATAGTGTTACATTAGTTTCAGGTGTACAGCATAGTGATTTGACAACTGTATGCTCTGCTCACCACAAGTGTAGCTGCCATCTGTCACCATACAGTGCTATTATAATACCATTGACTATATTCCCTATGTTTTACCTTTCATCCTCATGACTTACTCATTCTGTAACTGGAAGCCTATACCTCTCACTCTCCTTCACCCATTTTTCCCATCTTCCTCCCCTCTGGCAACCATCATTTTGTTCTCTGTATTTATGGATCTGTTTCTAATGCAGACTATTTTTGGACAATAACTGCCTACTCAAACACCATGAAAAAAACTGTAGCCCCACTCCTGCTGGCAAAATCTGAGTAAGGAGCCTAGACTTCCACCCTTGTCAGGCTGTAACAAGGAGTTCCAGCCATACCTCATGGCCCACCCTCCAGGCTCCCACATCCCACCAAGCTGGTATCATAGAGGCATGCTGGGGAGCCAAGACCTTAGTGCCCACCAGGCAGTAAGAATCCCCCCCCGCACAACTGCCTAGTGTCAGCAAAGACCACATGAGGAGCCTAGATAATCCACCCTCACCCAGAGCAACAGGTGTCCCCTTTCCTTTTTGTTGAGGTGGTTTCAGAGGGGACCTCATGCAGAGTCAGGACTTCTACCACCTCCTAACAGTAACAAGTCCACCCACCCATAGTGGTGGTGGAGGACACATGGGAACAGTAACACGGTGCCTGTATTCTTCCTTACTGTGGTGGTATCAGCAGAGGTCTGGTGGGGACCCTGAACTCCCATTCCTGCCTAGCAGTAACAAGGAAACCAGTCCTGCCAGGTATCAACAGAGGCCTAGTAGAGAAATTGGACTTTCACCTACACCTAGCAATAAGAAGGTAGTGTTCCCCTTTATTAGCTGGAACTAAAGTCACAGGAAGTGTGACAAGAAGCCTACTAGAACACAAGAGCAGATCTCAATGAAAAAATCACTTCTTATCTCAAAAATCAGGAATATCTCAACCTTAATGAGAAAAGACAACCAAGAGATGCCAACACAGAGATGAATTAGAGATTATCTCACAAGGATTTTAAATCAGTTATATAAATGCTTCAAGCAATTCTGACCATGTCTGAAACAAACACAAAGCTAGAAAATCTCATCAAAGAAATAAAAGGTATATAAAGAAGAATCAAGTGAAAATTTTGGAAGCAACCAAGATGTTCTTCAATAGGTGAATAGATAAACAAATTGTGGTATATCTGTACAATAGAATATTATTCATTGATAAAAAGAAATGAGCTATCAACCACAAAAAGACATGAAGAAACATTGAAAGCAAATTGCTAGGTGAGAAAAACTAACTGAAAAGGTTACATACTCTGTGATTCTAATTATTTGACCTTCTGGAAAAGACAAAACATAGAGACATTAGAAAGATCACTGATTGCCAAGGATTTGGAGGAAGGAAGGGTGGGAAGGGTGAATGGAGCACAGGTTTTTTTAGGGCAGTGAAACTATTTTGTATGACACAGTAATGGTAGACACATGTCACTAAGCATTTGTCGAAACCCATAGAATGTACAACCGAAAGAGTAAACCCTGATATAAACTCTGGACTTTGGTTAATGTGTCAGTGCTCATAATTGTAGCATATACACCATACTAATACTAGATATAAATAAGATGGGAAACTGTGTTGGGTGGGGAGAAGGGGCTCTGTACTTCCTGATTAACTTTTCTGTAAGCCTAAAACGTTCTAAAAAAAATAAAGCCTAGGGGTACCTTGGTGGCTCAGTCAGTTAAGCATCTGCCTTCAGCTCAGGTCATGATCCTGCAGACCTGGGATCAAGCTGCGCATCTGGCTCCCTGCTCAGTGGGGAGTCTGCCTCTCCCTCTGCCCCTCCCCCTGCTTGTGTGCATGTGCGCTCTCTTTCAAATAATTAAATAAAATCTTAAAAAAAATAAAGTCTATTTAAAAAATGCATGGGAGAAAATATTTCCAAATCATGTATCTGATAAGGGATTAATATCGAGAATATATAAAGTACTTTACAACTCAACAATCAAAAAACAGAACAACCCAGTTCAAAAGTGGGCAAAGGACTTGAATAGACATTTTTCCAAAGATATACAAATGGCAAGCACATGAAAAGATGGTCAACATCATCATCCATTGAGGAAATGCAAATCAAAACCACAATGAGGTATCACTTCATACCTATTATTATGGCTATTACCAAAACAAAATAACAAGTGCAGGTGAGGTTGTGTAGCATCTGGAGCCCTTGTGCATTGTTAGTGGGAATGTAAAATGGTGCAGCCATGGTGGAAAAAGTTTGGCAGTTCCTGTAAAAGTTAAATGTAGAATTACCATATGATCCAGCTATTTCACTCCTAGATATATCCCCAAAAGATTAAAAAGTAGGAACTCAAATACTTGTACACTGATGTTCATAGCAGCATGATTTTCAGTGGCCAAAAGGTGGAAACAACCTAGATGTCCATCAATAGATGCTTAACAAGATGTGGTGAGTACATACAATGGAATATTACTCAGTCTTAAAAAAAGACCGAAATTCTGATGCAAGACTGCAACATGGGTGAGACTTGAAAACATTATGCTAAGTGAAATAAGCCAGGCACAGAGGGACAAATATGTGATTCCACTTATGTGAGGTACCTAGAATAGGCAAATTCATAGAGAGTTATTGTTTAGTGGGTACAGACTTCAGGATAATAAAAAAATTCTGGAAATGGATATGGGATGGTTGCACAATATTGTGGATGTACTTAATGCCACCAAATCGCACACTTAAGAATGGTTAGAATGGTAAGTTTTATGTATGTTTTACCACAATGAAAAAATTTTTAAAAGATTCGGTAACTGAAATTAAAAACTGTGTTCTCAAACAACAGGTTGGAAAGGAGAGAGGAATGAATTGGTGAACATGAGAATAGAAAATAGAAATAACCTAATTTGAACAGAGAGAAAATGGATTGAAAAAGTGCAAAGAGAGGCTCAGGGACAGGTGGGACTATAACAAAAGGTATAATACTTAGATCACTGGAGTCCGAGAAAGGTAAGAGAGGTTGGGACTGAAAAAATATTCAGAGCAATAATGGCTAAATATTCTCTAAATTTGGCAAAAGACTTAAGATGGATTAAAGAAGGTGAGTGAACACCTACCAGGAATCTCTCAAAGAAACCCATGCCAAGACACCTTGTATTCAAACTTGTGAAAACTAAAGACAAAAAAAGTAATCCTGAAAGTAACAGTTCATTGGTTATAGGTGAACACCAATCCAAATAACAACAGATCTGAAAACATGGAGGTTGGAAGGAAGTGAAACATTTTTTAAATGCTAGAAGAAAACCCAGTATTCTGTATTCAGTGAAAGTATCCTTCAGAAATGAATGGAAAATCAACGCATTCTCAGATGAAGAAAACTAAGAGAACTGGTTGCCAGCATAACTATTCTGCAAGAATAGCTAAAGGAATTTCTCTAACTAGGAAGGAAGTGATAAAAGAATCTTGGAAGAATATTAAAGAAAGACAAAGAAGAATATGGCTAAAAGCAATACAATTTCCTTTTTTTGTTTTCTAAATTTGTCAAATGTAGTTCTCAACGGATGTAGATGAAATATTTAAGATAATTATTTTATTAGTAGATGAGGGTAAAGGGCTATAAGGGGTATAAAGGGAAGTAAGTTTTCTACACTTCACTTGAACTGGTAAAATGTATGCTGTGCTAAGTTACAAATAAGTTACACTTTGAGCAACTACTAAAAAGCTATGCAAAGAGATTTCTCAAAAACACTATAGATAAGTTAAAATGGAATTTAAAAAAAAGTTCAAGGAACCCACAGGAGGGCAGGAAAAACAAAACAGAGAAAACAAAACAACCAAAAAGAAGTCACACTTGAATTTTTTTTTTTATCGAAGTATAGTTGACTCACACTTGAATCTTAGTATAAAAGTCTAAATACACCAATTAAAAGACGGAAACTAGTAGACTGGATTTAAAAACCTGATCTAGCTTTATGCTGTCTGTAAGAAATTCACTTCAAATATAATGATACATGTAGGTTGAAAGGTTGAAAGGCATACAAACTGGAAATGAAGACATAAAACTGTCCCCGGTTGTAGATGTCATGATCATCTACCTAGAAAATCTCATAAAATCTACAATACAAAACTATAACTAGTAAACAAGTTCATCAAGATCACAATACAAGGCATACATATTCATTTTCTTTCTGTATATTAGCAGTTAACATGTGGATATCAGAAATGCAATATCATTTACAATCACTCAAATAGAAAATGGAATCCTTAGATGTCAATCTAAAAAAGTAAGTATGAATTTATAATCTGAAAACTACAAAACTCTAATGAAAGAAATCAAAGAAGGTCTAAACAAATGGAGTGACATCATGTTCATGGATTGGAAGCCTCAACATAGTAAAGATGTCAGTTCTCTCCAAATCAGTATACATTTAATGCAGTTCTCATCAAAACCCCAGCAAAAACAATTTTGAAAAGAATAGAAGTGGGAAGATTTCAAAGCTTAATATATAACTACAGTAATTAAGACGGTTTGGTAGTACTAGAGGGATAGACACAGATCAATGATACAGAATAGAGAATCCAGAAATAGCCTTACACAAGTAAAGCCAAAAGGCTTTTGACAGAAGGAAAGATAGTCTTTTCAACAAATGGTGTTGAAACAATTGGATATCTTTTAGGGAAGAAAATGAATCTAGACCTAAACCTCACACCTTACACAAAAAATTAATTAAAAATGGATCATAAATTTAAATGTAAAACATAAAACTATGGAACTTTTTTAGGGTAATATAGAAAATCTTCAGGACCTTGGGCTTGGTGGAGAGTTCTTAGATGTGACACCAAAAACATGATTCATAAAAGAAAAATTGATAATTTGGACTTCATCAAAATTTAAATCTTTTGCTTTGTGAAAAACCCTTTTAACAGGATGAAAAAACAAGCTACAAACCATATTTCTACCGGAAGAATCATATGTGGGATACATGAAGAATTCTTAAAACTCAGCAGTAAAAAGGAACAATCCAATTAGAAAATAAGCAAAAGATATGAAGAGATATTTCATAGAAGGATATATGTTGATAAGCACATAAAAAGATGTTTATCCTTTCTAAATGTCAGGGAAATGCAAATTAAGACCGAGATGAAATAATAATGTACACCTATAAGAACAGTTGAGATTAAAAATAGTGACAATACCCAGTGCTGGCAAAGATGAGGAGAAACTGGATCACTCATACATTCCTGGTAGGAATGGGAAATGGTACAACCACTCTGGAAAATAGTTCAGTTCTTTATAAACTAAATATATATTTATCATACAGCCTAGCAATTGCACTCCTGGGTATGCCAGAGAAATGAAAACTTATGTCAACTCAAATATTTGTATATGATTGTTCATAGCAGCTTTATTTGTCATAAGGACTGGAAACAACTACAATTTCTCTTAATCAGTAAATGACTAAACAAACTGATAATCCATACCATGGAATATTACTCGGCAACAAGAAAGAATGAACAACTGATCCATGTAACTTCGATAGATCTCAACGGCATTGTGCTGAGTGAAAAAGACAATGTCAAAAGATCACATACTATGATCTTTACCACATGATTTTATTTATATAACATTCCTGAAAAGACAAAATTATAGAGATCAGTGGTTGCTAAGAGTTAAGGATGGGGAGGGGAGAGGATGTGACTATAACAGGCTAACAGGGCAATCTGTGGTGATGGAATAATTCTGTATCTTACCAAGATGCTGACTACAGCAGTCTATACATGGGATCACATTGTACCAATGTCAAATCTCTGAGTTTGATATTGTACTATAATTATTTAAGATGGAACTATTGGGGAAAGTGGGTTAAGGGCCCAGGAGATCCTTTTGTACTTCTGTGACTCTTCAGTTATTTCAAAATAAGTTTTTTTTTAAAGCTACTTTTTGAGTACTTATCATCTGCCAGAAATTTTACTTGTACTTTTTTTTTTTTTGAGATTTATAAGAATTTTTTTTTATTCTTATGTTAATCCCCATACATTACATCATTAGTTCTAGATGAAGTGTTCCATGATTCATTGTTTGTGCATAACACCCAGTGCTCCATGCAGAATGTGCCCTCCTCAATACCCACCACCAGGCTAA